>NC_080751.1:55165201-55468232 GCF_020826845.1 Diceros bicornis minor
CCAACTGGGTGTCTTACAATTCAACTCAATTTTGATCCTATCTACCTGGTGATAGTAACTCAGGAACAGCCAGATAGAAGTGATGCATATGGCAAGGTATGGGGAAGAGGCACAGAGCTTCCATGCCACCATCCCCAAACCTCCACGTGTTCACCAACCCAGAAGCTCCAGTACAGCCCTCATTAAGAAGCAATTATAAAGGGACTGTTTAGAAGCAAGGGCACAAAAATAAAATCAATGGCCCAGAGTCTTAAAACAATTTGTTTGCTAGTTTATTTTGCATAAATCTGCTCATGAAATCCAAAAACAGGATGGGCTTCAACCAATGGCCATCAGGTGTTGACTCTTCTTCGTGAGCAGGCAATCTGGCCTTGGGAACACTTGTCTCTTTTAGACAAATACTTCTATCTATTGAGACCATTTATAGTTACCATTTATTACAGCATTTTAACAGATGGTAGAAAATGGAAAATGAAATCCCTACCCTCCAGCACTAATATATAGACACCATACTCCTTTAACTCAAATCTGGACCTAATTACTTGCCACTGTTGGACAGATGGTCCCAGGAGAACATTCCGTCCCTTTCTCAAGATACTCTTCCCTGTTTCCAGAACAATATTGCCTGCTCTCTTTACACGGCTGGTTTCTCACCTTCAGATCATTGGTTAACTATCTCCTCCTAGAGAGACTTTCTCTGATCTATTCTATCTAAAGGACAGGGTAAAGGTGGGACCCACCTCCCCCCACTTTATAATATATCTCAGCATCCTGTTTGTTTCTCTCATAGCACTTAGCATAATTTGTCATCTTTTCTTTTTCTCTCTCCCGCCCAAACCAGACTGTAAGTGCCAAGAGTGGAGGGACTGAGTCTGTCTGGTGTCCTGGTGTATCCCAGCACCAGGGACAGTAACTGGCACCATAGCAAACATTCAATACATACTCACTGAATGAATGCTACGGTGTCAAAGGGGCCACAAAACCACCAGACATGTTCAGCATCAGTCTGGAAAGGGCAACAGACCTTGAAAGCATTTGAATTTACTCTGGAGTAACTTCTCTGAATCTTACCAACTGGATCATAATGCAATAGAGTCAGTTTCTCCCGCAGTCGGCTTCTCTTAGTGTTGAAGGAGAAACCTGTCCCAGCTTGGCTCATCATTTTCACCAGGATGGTTCTAAAATTAAAAAGTAAGCTGTTACAAGCTGAAGAAATAGCCTATAATCAGTCATGGGGGGATGGCACATTTTGAGAACCCTATACAGTAGTATTAGTTGTGGGACATCACTTGGCCTTAAGAAGGTTCAGTTCTAAGACAGCTTGTTTTCCATAAACCACAGTTTCAAAGGGTTTGATGCCCAAGGTTTGTTCCATTACACAGAGTACCTTGGTAATGACCTAACAAAAGCAGCAAGAACAATCAAACCACGTTGTGGGACTAAACTCAGACACCCATCTCTCAGAAGAAGTCAGGAGGGGGCAAAATATAAAAGTACTGGTAACCCTTGCTGGCCAGGCAGGGAATCATAAAGACGGCTGTCTCAGAGGAACCCTATCCTCCAGGGATGAGCGGTAAGAGTAAAATCCAGAAGGGATAAAATAAAGAAATTGGAACTTTAACCTTGCTAGTGCGCAAAGCCTTGTTCCCCTTCATATTTCATTTAAGTGATGGTCGTCCAAAACATAAAGTTCAGGTTTGCTTCATGGACCTTTTAATACATTGTACTGTTTGTTACTTTTTCATGTGTCCTGTCTCCCTATGTAAACCATGCTGTTTTATTTCTCTTCTAATTCCGAAAAGAATCTGAAGCATCTAAGATATATTACACATCTCTGCATCCCTTTCAATGTTCAGCACAGTGCCTCATACATAAGAGGCGCACAATTATTTGTTGGGTAATTAAGATAGACAATAATTAGTCATTCATTCAAAAAGAGCTAACAAATACCTAGTAAGCGCTTCCTCTGTGGAAAGCACTATGGGAAATGCAAAGCTCTATAAGGCTGCACCTGCGCCCTGGAGGAACTAACAGTATAGTGTGGAAAGTGAGTTGTGTACACAAGGTCTATAAGGCAAGATGTATGTGACAAATGTCACAAGAAGGATACAAAGAACATGAGAGGTTGGGAGTACCTCTACAGAAACCAAAGCCATAGGCGATTCCTACAGACCCTGGGGGTGGGAAATTCTAACATGAATAAATGGACTGTGGGAAAAGCTACATGAATCAAAATATATTGGGGGAAAAACACTAACACACATATTTTTCATTAACTTTAATCCAAAAAACCTAGTTTTAAGGATTTGTGGTATATCTTGGGTTTTAACCAAAGGCTGCTTTAGAATTTTCCTATTTTTAACACAGAAAATCTTACTTTAGTTATTGTCTACAAAATTTATTTTGAGACACTGGTTTGGTATTTATAGTCTCTCTGGTATAGCATGGAATCTTTATGTTTGCTATTTTTGAAATGCTTATACCATGAATGCAAAGGATTATAAAACTCATTAAAACAGGCTCTATGGTTTAATCAAACCACACTAGTTCTGCTAGATTCCAGTAGCAGGCTCCAGACAAATGGCCCATGGTCCTCAATTTGAGGAAACAGAAATATGGTGACAGTCCAAAGAAAGCACGGGGACTCTAATGGTTTGTCTAGGAACAAGATAACAAGAGCTCCTTTAAGTAAAGTATTTGCATCTTCACTTAAGTATGTCAGTTGAGGAGGGAAAATATTTTTTGAAAAAGTTCACAGGGCCAAAATAATTCATCAAATAAGTAATCCTCAAACCAACTTTTAGAAAATCGATGCCAAATGCTTAGTTTAATATAACGATGTACCGGCAGGGGCTGAACTAACACATCTAACACAAACAAGTAAAGTTTAAAAAAAGAAAAACCTTTACTTACTTTGACTTGCTCTTGGCAACTTTTTGTAGAGAGGAAAAGTTGGAAGAGAAAAGAAAAATATCAATTTATTACCTTTCTTATGCAAAGTTCATATAAACGTCAGTAATAACCAAAAGTATTTAAGTCATGAAGTGTGCCATGTGTTGTCACTCAAGTAACTACTCCCTAGCTATTAGGGATCCCGTTAGGATTTTATAGAAGGAAGATAAAAAGATCCAATCAGACCAACACAATTCTGTAATGTAATGCTTTGCATAGTCTCTTTTCAGTTGGACTGGGTTACCCTCTAAATCTTTTTAAAGTAAGATCTGCTCCATTTGTCTCTCTTCTGAGGTGTAAATATTTGCACTGGAACAAGCCTCCTGTTTGACAAGTTAACCTATGCAAACTACAACAACCATCAGGAGAAGGGAAACTAAATCTAACCGGGAAGTCAGCCTGGTGCAGGGAAGAGCATGTCTTGGGAGCCAGAGGACTTCTTTCCCAGCCCTGCTGTAGATCCCAGGGTAAATCACCGCCCCTCTCCGAAGGCGTCTCCTCATCTTTAGAGTTCGAAACGAGCGGTCTAGAAATTCGGAGGTTTTTCCCAGTTCGGACATGCAGTGATTCTACTCACACATCCCTACGGAGGGCGGGAGAAAGCTCCCCACTCCTGCTGACCCGATCAACAGTCCCTGCCAACCGCAACTGAATCTAGTACTAGCACCGCAGACCCCCAGGACCCACTCGCCCCGCAGACAGGCGCGCCGCGGGGCATGCCGGACGCTGTAGTCCTGAAGGCCTGGGAAGGCCGCAGCTTCCCGGCCAGCGCGCACACCGCGCCCCGCATCGTCCCGCGGCCTGCCTGTCACGGCCTCCCGCCCTGGCCGCAGGCCCTGCCGCCGCTGCCTCCAGCCCCACTTACAGGAGACCACGGACAGGAACATGGCGATGGGACCCCCGCAGTCTCCGTAACGAGCCCAAAGGCCCTCAACTAACAACTGCTTCCGGAGCACAGGTTTGTTCCGGAAGAGGACGTCCGGGAGTTGCCCGCGGCCTCGCACGCCCTCTGTTTCCGAACCTGCGTCTTTTCTGAGTTCTTGACACGCTGGCTGTTTTGCCTTCATGGTGTTGGAGGTTGGAGTCTCCTTTCCCTTTGGAGAGGGACTTTGTTAGCGCTCAGGGTTTGCGCCCCAGGCGCTGACTCCTACTTCTGGGTCAGAGTTGGGTGCTTTCCATACTTGTTGCACTAAATAATCGCAACCACCTACATTAAAGCCACAGAAACTGTGTATATATTCCTCAGCCACTCCAGGCTGTCAGGATCTCGCATATTTCCTTAAAATGTTGCCTTCTTTTGCCTCCCCCGAGGCTACTCCATCTCCACCTGGTTAAGATCCCTTGTCAGTCCCTTCGGAGTTAGGAACCCCTAGTTCCTAGTCACAAAACTAGCAAGTGGCAGAGTCAGAATTTGAACCCAGATCTTGTCTGACTGCAAAGACTCGTGAGTTTCCCACTAGACATTGGGACCTAACCACTTTGCCATGTTAAATTCTTCATGCCTCTGCAAGGAACTTGGGCTCATTCAACACCGGGGACTTCATCGGTAACCTCATTTCCCAACTAATAATCAGGACTTTTGGATTTTTTTCTAACCTGTGATTTCATCTATATATTAAATCTTACAAACATGTGAAACAAGATTCAATCTTATGGATTAACCTCACTGAAAGTAATAAAATTATTTAAAAGAGAAAATTTAGCTCTACAATACAATACGACCCAATTTTTAAAATTAGGACTGTCCTTGCCCTTAGTACCTCTAATGGTTTCTGTCCCCTCTAATAATTTTTGATTCCCATAACCTGACTGCAACAACTGAGCACCCTCTAGCTGCCCAAATCCTTCCTTAGCTTCTGCAGTTCAGCTGCTGACAAATGAGAGCTTCAGGTGTTCAAGAGGGTAAGGTTTCTTATCTAGGAAGAGAATTTGAGAGATTTTATAAATTCTTTAGAGAATTTATAAGAAAAGAACACAGGGCTGGAAGCCAAGGAACATGAATTCTAGTGTTTGATCTGTCCCTTGGAAAGTCATTTCAGCTCTTCAAACCTCAGTTTCATGCTCAATGTGGGCACTGAAGCAGTGGTTCTCAACCCTGAGGGTGCATCAGTCACCAGTGGTCTTTTAAAGACCCAGATGCCAGAGGTGAGACCCAGAGTCTGTACAGTGTTTTCTCCTCAGTTTTCTATAAAGAAGCATTTGAAACATAGCAAAAAGTTGAAAGGATAGTACAATGAACAAACCATATACCCAATTCAACAAATGTTAACATTCTAAAATCTGTGTATATTGATGTATGTTGAATGAAAAAATAATATTTAGTATATAATTATATATATGGTTAGGGTTTTCTGCTAAGCTGTGTGAAAGTAAATTGCAGACATCACAACCTTTCACTCCTAAATATTTAAGTGTGTATCTCTCAAGAATAAGATCATTTTAACCACAATACTATTTTCATTCCTTAAAAAAAGTAATAATGGTTTCCTAATGTCTAAGCCATATTGAAATTGTCGTTGATAGCTGGTTTTTTCAAAAACAGTATCCAGTCAAGGTTCATACATTACCTTTAGTTGTCAAAAATCTTTAATCTCTTTCAGATCTAAAATCAAACACCTCACATTTTTTTCATGACACAGAATTTTTAAAGAGACTGAGCTAATTTCTTGTGGAGTGTCCCATATTCTGGATTTGTCTGATTGTTTCTTTATGGTATCATTTTATTTGTTCTTCTACTCTCTGTATTTCCTGTAAATTGGAAGGTAAATCTAAAGGCTCAAGTAGATTCCACTTAAAACATTTTTGACAAGAGGATGTCATAGGTGATGCTCTCAACTTCATATTGCAACATATCAGAAGGTCCAGAATGTCAGATTGTCCCACTGATAGTGCTAAGTTGGATGATCTCTAGATCTCTCCATTGTAAAAGTAGATTTTTTTTTTCTCTTCGCAGTTGTCTGTAGGGTGTTATTTTGCCATATGAGAATATCCTGTTACCCTACCACCTTTCCTCATGGTTTTAGCATCCATTGATGATCTTTTTTTTGGCTCAGTAATTACATTTGGGGATGCACAACGGTGATTTTCTAACTTATATCATTCCTTCTTCATTTATTAGCTAGTTTTCTTCGGTAAAGAAGAGCTTTCTATCGTCAATTGAGGCTGAATTATAGTTACTCCTAAAAAGGCAGGATAAATATTAATTTTGTTGTCTTTAATTATGAATATTCAGAGTAAGAAATTGGCATAGGAGTCACTTCCAATGGTGACAAAGAGGTTTTTCCCCTTTCTGTAATTTTGTTTAATTTTTTAGTATCACTATAATGGATTTTTATTCATTGTTTTATAATCAGCCATGGTCATTATTTTTGATAGTCAAATTTTCCCAAATATGGCCATTGGGAGCCCCTTCAAGTTGGCCCACTGTTCTTTTGACATGCTTCCTTCCTTGCTTTCTGTCACCAGCTGTCTCAGGTTAACTTTGTACTTTCCCTGGCCCAGACCTGAAATCTGCCATTTCTCCAAGGTACTCTGGTTCCTTTTTATAGGGGGTGATAGATATAAGCCACTATCTGATGCACAGCCACTGGACTAGATTTTAGTGGATTTCAAGCTTTATTTTAAACCATGGATCTTCATTTAAATGAAATCTGTCTCAGGAGGTCACAGTGTAAAATAAAGCTTCATCTCTTGAGGAATGTCCTCAGAACCTTGGACTCCACAGGTCACAGAAGCTCTATACTATGGAATGGCCACATTTTCTTCCAGCCCCATTGCTCTGGATTCCAGTTTGAGGTTTCAAACCCCACCCACAGGGCTTTGGAGCCTCCTGCCATACTTCCCACTCTGTACTTCCTTCCCACACTTCTGACCATGCAAAGGCCTGGTCCTGGCAGGAGAAAGCCCTATAGGCACCTTCTCGTATGTTGAAACCTAATCCCCAATGTGATGGTATTTGGAAGTGGGGCTTTGGGAGGTGATTAAGTGAATACAATGGGGTTATAAAAGAAGCCCCAGAGAGCTCCCTCACTCCTTCCACCAGGTGAAGATACAAGAAGTCGGCAGTCTGAACCGGGAAGAGGGCCTTCACCAAAACCTTGGAACGTGCTGGCACTCTGACTTCTAGGCTCCAGACTGTGAGAAATACATTTCTGTTGTTCATGAGCCACCCAGTTTATAGTATTTTGTTATGGCCCAAACAGACTAAGATAGTATCTGTCTCTCAGTCTGTCATCAAACTTTTGCCTCCTCCCCTTCCTCCTCTCCATAGAATCCATTCTGGTGAGGGCCCCAGTGACCTCCATGATAGCAAATCCCATGGTCAATTCTCAGGCCTCATTTTACTCAGCATCTGTCAGTATCATTTTACAGTTATTCACTCTCTCCTCCATGAAACACTTTCTTCACTTGGTGTCCAGGGGTCCACTATCTTAGTTCTCCTCCTGCCACATCAATAATTCTTTCTCTATTTTCACCTCACCCACCTCTCAATGGAGGCGTGCCCAGGGCTCAGTCCTTGGATTTCTTCTCTCCTCTGTTCACACTCATTCCCTTAATGGTCACACCTAATTTTGGTTTTAAAAAATCTATGGGCTGAAGACTTCCAAATTTGTGTTTCCAGTCCCAACTTTTCCTCTGAATTCCAGGTTCGTGTATTTAACTGCCTACTTTACATCACATGTCCAAAATCAAATTCCCAAACTTGCTCTGCACCCCCCCCAGGCTTTTCCCATATCAATATGTGGCAATTCCATTTTTCCAGTTGCTTAAGTCAAAAACCTGGGAGCCAACTTGACACCTCTTTCTCTTATGCCCTATATCTAGTCCGTCAGTAAATCCTGTCACTCAAATGTCACCTAATCAGTGAGGCGTTCCCTGGCCACCCTACGGAAAAAACCAATACACATGCAAACACACATACTCCCTATTCTCCTTACCCGGCCTTATATTTCCCTATAGCATTTATCATCATTTAATGTTTTTTGTGTACTTGTTGATTTCCTTATTGTCTCTTTGTCCACCAGAACGTAAACTTCTTAAGATCAGGAACTTTGTCTTATTCACTCACTGCTGTATCCTAGTACCTAGAACAATGTCTGCTACATCTATTAAATATCTGTTGAGTGAATGAAGGAAGGAAGGAAGGAATCTGAGATGAGATGCACCATACAAATGTTAAATTATTAATAAATATTTGTTTAAATGGCAAACAATGATAAGTATTTGTGTATTGTTGATCATTTCAGGGTTCAGGAGAATTTATAAGCTTACTTTTAAAAACAGATACCATATGAACTGTTTCTTGAAATTCTTGAATGGAGTAGAAAAGGAGCAGTAGCTTTCTAGTCTCATTACTTCAACCTGCATCCACCTGTTATTTACACCTAACACATTGTTGGCAGTTGATAAGTTTTAATTAAAATGTTTATTAATACAGAAGTAATTTATGATTTGGAGTGTGTTTTCCTACCTGAATTTACATAATGAGCCCTCTGTGTCTTATTAGAGTAAAGTGCAGAACAGTTAGAGCATCGTGGCAGCCCAAGTGGAAAGAGTGTGGTCCTTGGGCAAGGGCAGCCATCCTCTTTTGTGTGTGGGGGCGGGTGCTGTAGGGAGGAGAAGGTACAGCTGTTTAACCTGGATTCTCAGCCCCGAGAAGTAGATGGAGGAAAAGAACAGTTATTGCATATCTACTCTTGAAGGGCTTTAGACACAGTGCCTATGTTACATTGGTCAACACCACATTCCCAGCAGTTAGCACTGGGATTCAAACCTAAGGATCTGGAAGCTGTTCCCCTCCTCCTCTGCTATGCTGAGAGGTCCCTGACTGCCCATTGTCCAGCCCACTCTCGTACCTATGATCTGCCTGACTCACAGTTGGGAAGTACAGCCACTGTTCTTCTCTACAGGGTCAGTGATCCTGGCTCCCTGATTTGTCCCAGAGGCCTGGGAACATGGGCAGTGGGGGGAGGAAGACTCTGCAGGAGAAGGCTGGGGCTCCATCCAAAAAGCTGGCACCTTTACAAGCTCGGACACCTCCAGACAGATGGGACAGCTTCAGAATTGGGTCCTCTGCCTCAACAGCTTAGTATTACAGCAAAGACTTCCTACGGGAGCAAGACTAAAAGCTGGAAAGACCTGGGGGCACCAACCAGGTTCAGTCTGTTTGCAGTGGGTATCCTCATGTTGGCATTCAATGCCCTCCATAATTTGGCCTCCCCCTCCTAATTCAGTCCCATCTCTCTTCACTGGGGCCTGCTGGGTACCAGTCCCTTTCTGGACCAAGTCTCTCCTGACCCTCCACTCCCCATCCTACCCCACATCTCCCCTCGACAGATTCCTCTCAGAGCATCTATTATGCTACCTGCACTCCTCAGATCACTGGTCTGCCTCCGCCCTGGCATCTAAGTCCCTTGAGGGCCAGAGCTCCTGAATCTCTGTATATCATCCCTCTACTCCCCCAGGCAGCAGCTCCTAACACAAGGTGGCCACCCCACTCACTTTGACAAAAATGAACTGAGCAATTTCCGTACTCAGGGAACCCTGCCTCTAACCATTCTCTGTCTCTCCAATCCTACGTCCCATCCCAGCTCCACTTGAGACAGGGAGAGTGGGAGGAACCAGGGGAAGAAGGGAAGCAAAGGCACAGAGATGTCGAAAAACATGAACAGTGAGCATCCTCCTGGGGCTAGAATGTGTGAAGAAATGAGGAAGGTGAGCTAGAAAGGATGACTGGGGCTAGGTAACGGAGGAACCAGGATATTATAGCTGGGGGTTAGGCCTTAGTTCTGTGGGCAGTGGGGGAGTTAAGTGATGTGACCAGATCTCTGTAGTGGCAGCATCTGAAATCACACCATTTTCCTGGCTAATTGAGTGAGAAGCAGGGACTCTCCCAACCCACCGAACACAGAATTCCCAAGGTCCCCTTCACTTGTGAAACGACAATAGGCACTTCCTCTGCTCTGCATCTTAATGCCTAGTTATTTAGTTTACACATGTATTTGGTGTTTCCTTAATAATTGGTAAGTTCTTCCTGCTTATTTATTATCTTAGACCAGTCACTGAGCCTTCTTTGAGTGGGAGAAAGGGAAGGAGAAAGTTACCACAGAAGCCTTTGAGAATCTGCTAAAAGCTGTTGCTTACCTTTTCCACGAAATGCACATATGCCCATCCAGAAACAATTTTACTGGGACTTCCCAGTGGTTCTGGAAACCTTGGCTGCACATTGGAATCACCTGGGGAGCTTTGTAAACTACTGATACCTGCCTCCCACACCCAGAGTTTTTAATTTAATTGATCTGAGTGCAGTCTGGACATCAGGTTTTTTAAACTCCCTAGGAGATTCTAGTGTACAGTCAAGATTGAAAAGTATTGGGCTAGGGAATTGTGGACTCCAAGACTCCTATCTTAGGAGTTCCAAGTGTGTCCATTTATCTTTGCATGGTCAGCAGCACCTACCTGGGTAGGGAGGGGAGGAAAGAAAGTGGCCAATTTGAAAGAATGAGGAAGTCTTGAAGCTGTAAGCAAAGAGAGGTGGTGCTGTCATGCATTCCAGAAGGCAGCAGAACACTTAGTGAAAGAGACGCTGAAACAGAAGACAAAGAGTGAGAAGTTTAATTGCCTTCCTGAAAGATGGTTGGAAGTCCAGCAGACAACACCCTTCCCACCCACATGCTTCACCTGCCCCAAGAGCGGCAAACAGTATCAAAAGGCTGACAGAATCAGTCTTTGGGGAAAGTCAACCAATTAAACATGTGGTTTGGTTGGTGGGTGAAGTGGGTGGGGAGAAGATGGCACCTGCGGGCGCTGAAGTAAAGCAGCTGTGAGGGTGTAGGGGTTTGGAGATAATGGGCTGAAACTCTCACTCAGCTAGAAGAGGGGAAGGTTTGGGTCATGGTCAAGGAGAGGCATTCCTGAGGTGGGTGGGAAGCTGGGCGGCATGGCAGCAGCAGGAGAGGCAGCTGTGGTGGAAGAACTTCCAGGAAGCTGAAGGCCTGACTCCCCCAGTTACTAACCATGTGACCCTGGTCAAGACCCTGGCCCCAGTTTCTTATCTGGGACTTTCAGAGTAGCACACAATCTCAGGTGATTATCATCAGATCATCTCTAAGGTTTTTTCCCTTGTAAAGTCCCATGAACCTAGGAAAGTGCCCTCCAAAAATGCCTTTGAGCTTTTCCAACCTGTATCCATCAGAATCACCTGGGGTGCTCACCGCCAGATAATACAATTCAGTGGAGGGGGAATGGGGGCCCATAGGTACTTTATAATTCTCCCCTGGTGCTTCTGATGTTGCACGTGCTTTGGGAATCACTGTTCTAGGTCACTGTTTCTCAACTCCTGGGGATCTTGTCAAAGGGCAGATTCTGAGCCAGTAGGTCTGAAGTGAGGCCTGAGATTCTGTACTTCTAACAAACTCGCATATAGTGCCAATGCTGCTGGCTGTACATCTTTGCCACTCAAAGTGTAATCCAACATCCCTAGCAGCAGCAGCAGTATCATTTGGGAGCTTCTTAGGAATTCAGAATCTCAGGCCCCACCCTAGACCCCCTGAATCAGAATCTGCGTTTTAACAGGATCCCCAGGTGATTGTATGCACGTTCAAGTTTGAGAAACATTGTTCTAGCAGAAGTGACTTACTGATCAGGGAACTAGGTTGAAACTTGGGAATGAAAGGATAAGACTCAATTCCTTAAAACAGAGTTGAAGTTAGAGAAGGGCAGGGGTTTCCATCTGTTTCAGTTACTGCCGTATTTGTGGTCCTGCCATATAGTAGGTGCTCAATAAATATTTGTCAAGTGAATGGATGAAGTTAAGAGTCCAGTTTCTGGAGCCAGGGCATGAGGCTAGAGTGGGGCCAGTAACCACCATGACTTGATGCTGACTACTAGGGCCAAGGTCTTTCTAGACCTCTGCCCAGGTCAAGATTGGTCCTGATGCTGGCACAGAGCAGAATTCACCGCCATGTGAGACAGGAGTGTGTCAAGTTGTCTCATCTGTGAGGGTTAAAAGGCTATGTGGAAATACAGACAAGAAAATACAGTGTCCTTCTCAGGTAAGTCTGTGGCAAGAAAGGGACTGAGACAACCAGTGCGGACATGGGTGGCCAGAGGAGCTCCAGCTCCAGAAAGAACTCATCTGGTCTATAGGAGTGATTCCATGAAGCTACCTCAAATATGTTTAAAATGGGCAGAATTTATTACACTCAGGATCAATTCTAGTACTTCTCTCTCTCCTCAGTTTAAAACAGATGTCAGTAAGACATATCCCGGGGTCGAAGGCAACCAGTATGGCTCTGTGGATAAAGTCCAAAATCCATGTGATGTAAGCAGTTGGGGAAATGTCAAATCCTACAAAGAACAAACAATATTTGTTATTAACTAGCCTTAGAGCAAGAGATCAATAATTCATATTTTAAGTGATTTTATTCCTAGTCTTCAGGGGAGCCAGCCTAGAAAAGAAAATGTTTCTGTTTATTTTTCCTATGTGTAGCATTATCCAGACTTTCTAGATAACCCTGACAGTAGAAGTTAGGATTTCAGCCGAAATAAATCCATTCTCATCCTGCCCCAGGAAGAAATTGGGCTGAAGATTTCTGACAGATTCTTCAAAACGCCAGGCCCTTTCTCCTAATGATTATTTTAAATATACTGTGAACATGAGCGAGTGCCTTCTAAAGCAGTGTCCCTTTTCTCATCAGGCAATTGCATTTGCTTGATTCCCACAAGTGAACTGAGTAAATGGTAATTGTGCGCTCACTCCCCAGGGCTCATCCACCTCTGCCTTGGGCTGGGTTCCACATTTAAGGTAAAATGAAATGACCATGTTAATGGCCATACCAGCCATGGCAAAGCTCCCATGAATAATTATTTTCAAAGGAATAATAATTTTCCATCACTGCTTCCTCCCCGCTAACCTCATCTTCAGCCTAATTTTTAACTATCCCGGAGAGCCTGGTCCCACCGAGGGACAATCCTGTGTGTGTCTCTGCAACTTCTCCAGGGGCTTTGAAAGATGGTTCCTGCCCAGCATGCACTCCCCCAAGCTGCCAGGTGCATATAAGGAGGGAACCAGAAATCAGATGTGGAATTCACTGGCTACCAGACAAGTGATTTAAACTCCTGCACTCAACTGTCCTGCTATAAACTAGTGTGAATGTACCATTGCACCTTTCTTGACTTGTGAAAAAGAATGGCTAATTAACTTTCTTGGTTGCTTGGAATAGCATTCAATGGCAAGTCACCATAATTATGCAAATCATCAGTCTTTTAAAGCCATTTTTGAATGGGTCTATGTTTCCTTTTGTTGACCCAGAGAGACAGCGAGTTGTCATGTTCGCAAGGATGACCTAACTTGAGCTTCTGTGGTTTGGGATCCTGCCTGCCTGTGTTTCACCCTGTTTTGTCTCTAAGGCAGGAGCCTATATCTCATAGCCAGGAGATTGTGGTTAGTTTCCTGGCCTCCAACCGAGGTGGGGACACACCTGCACCCCTGAGGAGGAGAGCCTGTGGAGGGTCCATGAGGCCAGGGCTGAGTCATTCAGCTGGGAGACATGTCAAATGGCATTAGAACATCAGTTTGGCACTGAAGGAGCAAGAACCCACACCAAAAAATTCTTCAATATGCTAACAATCCAGTCCATTTTCAAACTAAACCAAGGAAAGAAATTCAAGTTTGGTGTCACCTTTCTCCAGCACTGGGGGTTGCTGTTCATGTGAAATCACCCCAAAAGAAACCTCAGCTTTACCCACACATCCAAGGGAGGTGAAGGGCCCCACCTTGATAATATTTCATCCCACAGGACCCTCTCTACTGCTCCCTACACTTCAGTCCTGTGCTAAGACCATGCAAATTCAGAAAACCCATCGTCTTAGATTTTTCTACCCAAATCACTTTCCTCTCTCAGAAAATTATTGGAATGTGGTGTCCTATTCAAAATAAATATAAGTTGAACTCCAAATGCCTTAAAAATAATGTAAATATTTATTAAGTTTCTTGAAAAAGTGGCCATTTTTCTCACCAAAAGTCCCACTCAACAGCCACACCCAGCCCATTCTCTCTCCCGAGAGTAGCTTCACACTTTTTCATAAGTAAATTAATTTAGCCTGTTTGATTTCTATCATCCTTCATCCTAGCCATCACCTTAATACAGCCACAAGGAATAGAGGGCGAAGCAGCTGAGAATCCTCCCACAGAAGACTGGAAGGGAAGAAAGGCTGTAACTACTCGTGCCTCAGGGTCTTGGTCCCAGAAGTGAGAACAGGGAAAGGGAAGCACAAGGATGCTTGTCGTGCTGTTAGTACCCAAGAACCTTCTCCGTCCTCGAGATGGCAGCCTCCTGAACAGAGCTGGGTTCCAACGTGGCTGCCCTGATGCTCACCAGCCGGTGGGAGGCAGGCAGCGAGATCCTCAGGACCCTCCACAGGGTCCTGGGACAACTTTACCCAGATAGGAAGAATCACAACAATCTGCACATATTTGTCTCTCTGTGAAGCTAGAGCTTCTGAAGGATTCAAATGGTTTTGATGTAGTATGGCGTTCGGCCAAAAGAGAAAATGAGAATGGACATCAAGTTTGATTTTCCTTCAAGGGAGCCATTTCAAATGAAGGAGGCAAAGCCTTTCAAAAACGTCTTCTATGATGCAGAATAATCGGGTCCAGTTTAGTTTGGTGCGTGGTGAAGTTAAAGAGCTATGCAATTGCTTCAGATGTGTTTTACAGTTCCCAGAGTCACTAATTAGCTCCACGATATAAAGGTTAATGAGATAAAACATCTATAAATCAAGTCGATGGCTGATTCAAGAAGAAAGCCCCCAACTCCTGCTCTACTATGATAATACTACAATTTCACTCTTTCAAGCTGTCCATTTGATTAAATTTGATTGTGTGAATATATACAAACAAATGTATAATTATAAAATTCATACTGAAATTATAAACTACCTTGCCCAAAGCTCTTTTCTAAATTTAGTCATTCAATACTAATAAGAAAATAAGTCAATAATTAACTATTAACAGAATTAATCATATCAGAATTAACTGATTTGATGAAAGGTTTAGGAGTCATCCCTCCCAAAGAGCAAAAGTCTATATGTTACATTCAAAATAATATGTTCCTTGTAATTTGGGCATAAAACAAACTCCATAAAATAAACTACAGATTTTAGTGACTGACGTTATAGAGGAATTTGGGATTTAGAGAACGTTCTGGTGAATCCTTTTGATTCTATATGAATTCGAAGGATTCTATCCCACTTAAACTCTCAATCTGTATTTAAGAGTTTTCCAGATGGTTATAAGCATAGACTCCAGAGTTAGGGGAACCAGGTTAACACCTTGGCCCTACCACTTACTAGCTCTGTGTCCTTGGGCAAGTTACTTAAATTTTTGTGCCTCAGTTTCTGCATCTGTAAAATGGGGATAATAATAGACTCCATCTCATAGGGTTTTTGTGAGGATGAAATGCGATAATTCATGTAAATCACTTAGCGCAGGGCCTGGCGCATAGTAAGTACAAAGCAAATTATGCTGATTATGAGTGACGCAGGGCCTACCAAGACTAGACTTTCCTTCTCGAGCCTCTTGCAGGGAATGTGCAGCCTTGAAGCATGGATTTGGTAAGACAAAGTTCTTTGCAATTTATGATGGACATGTAGTTGCTCATGGTCAAGGTAACTTGAGTACAATATTTAGCAGTTTTCCCTGTTATCGAGGACTAGATGCACCTTCTCTTGTTTACCCCTCACAGACTTTTAACTTAAAATATTAAAAGAGTTAACATGTTCTGGGCATCCAGATCCCTGGGAGATGGGAAAGTAGCCCGGAGTCTCCTTTATATTTGATAGATGGGGCCTTGCATAGAAATGGCATTCCCTAAGGGATATTTTGAGGCTTTGGCGATACAGGGGACATTTCCAGATCTTCTGACGCTCTCTGATCCTCTGACTGGATCCACTTCCTCCTGGAAGAGTTCGTGGAAGCACGGTCTGGTGAGAGCAGATTCTCAGAACAACCATCCTATTTCTGGGTGCCCCTACTGTGTGTATGTGTGGTATATGTGTGTGATGTGTGTGTGTATACGCACGCACGTGCACATTCCTAGTAGGCAAGGATATTCTCTTCAGCTACAGGTTAAAGAGCACAAGTGAATGAATGTGGGTAAAGCCTAACACAAAGTATCAATTACTGGCTCTGATGACCAAAGACTGAATCCTATTTAAGCTATAAGGAGAAAGAGTCAGAGAGAGAAGAGGAAGCTGCAACTCTGCCAAGAGCAGGGCCTTGCAGCTGCAGCCCAGGTTGGCCCGGCCCAGCCCAGCTGACCTTTGCTTAGTCTTCGAAGAACAACACAGGCTTGCGTCTGCCTATTGCATCAGCTGCTCCCATCTGCCCTTCCCTGCCCCACCCTGGAAAGTGGTAAGGAGAGTTAAGTAACAGCCTCTGAGGCAACCACTCAGGCAGGGGAAAGTCTGGGGGAGACTGTCTCACTCTTTCCAGCCAGGCCCCACCCAACAGGCGCTTCTCCAATCCAAGTCCACGAAGGAAAAGTACTCATCTGGCCCAGAATCCTCCCTACTGACCTAATACTGCACGTACCCCCATCTACTTCCCCCTGGGCATGTGTGGGGTGATGGACAGGACCTCTGGACCGTCTGTTTTGGCCAAGATGGGCTATAGAATCTCAGAATGTTAGAGATGGAAGACGTCAGAGGGTAGCTGAAGCAACATTCCCATTTTACAGATGATAAGATTGAGGCCCAGAGAAGCACAACGGGCCCAGAGCTAGACTGTATCAGCTTGTTCAGACTACAGCCCACATCTTCTCTGATAAGAGATTCTCACATTGAAGTATATGAGGTAACTATTTGGGTTCAAAACTGATTCAGCTTGAACCAAAAAGCCTGACTTATGGCCTATCAAACATACATTGTACATCTGCTTGACCATTAAAGAATACACTCTCTTAAGAATACATACTTCCCCTCCTACGCCCTATTGGTAACGCCTAGATTAGTACCTTTCCTGAGGTCTTGGTCACGTTGACCTGCTAATTTGCAACTGGATACCTCTTTGAAATTTTGATGAAAATGTATCCTGGGTGTGTTTAATGTATGTTCTTTGTTCTAAAAAGATATGACTGTACTGAAAACCATGCTTCTCTGGAACTTTCTAAGGCCTTCCTGGGTTATAATCCTCACTCTGGCTCCAGTAAACTCACCTTATTTCTCTTATCTATAGAATGGTCATTGGTTATTTTGCGTCGGCACCTCTCTCCTGCACAACCTTAGGAACAGCTAGAGAACCAAAGTGTTCAGACTTGGCCAATCTTTGGATGGAAGACAGCACCAGAAATTAGTGCTCGGTGGTCTGTGAAGTCATGTAAGCTGGAGAGTAGGCTGCTCAGGAGATTCTAAGGAGTGAGATTGAAATCCATTCTGAACATACCTGCAGAATCCAAATCTTTAATCCAAGTCTTGCAGGAGAGCAGGCCCATTTTAGGCAGAGCTGGGACAGGAGCAGACTGTGGGCGAGTAGGGAGACCCATTCCGGAGCAGTCCCAGGAATCCTAACCTATGCCTGGGTCTTCCGCAGGCCTTCAAGTCCCCTGGATCTTAAGAAGTCCAGGGCCACTGAGGCAGGTCCCAGGTTCCAGGTTGAACTCAACTACCAGGCCCACTATGGGGAGCTCAGAAGGGGCAAAGAGAGCTGCCATCAACAGAAGGTGTTAACGCGGGACTCCAGGGTACTGGGTTGAGATCAATAACTATTGACAATGTGTGTTGATTGAAAGGGTATACTGGAGGCTGTAACTGCACACAAATTCACACATATATTCTTTTTTTTAAAACCACTTTATTGAGATATGATTGACATTCAAAAAGCTGAAGATATTTAATGTATACAATCTGATGAGTTTGCAGTGCACACATATTCTTGATTAATGTGTAGTTTCATTGATGCTCCATCTAGGACGGAGCCAGCTTCCCTGGGTCGTGCAGCCTCAGTGAGCTTCAGCTGATGAAGAGTCAGCACTGGCTCCGCTCTTCCTGCGGCCTTGTTTAATAACCACCTTCCTTGGCTTTTAACCCAAGGCTGCCAGCAACACCTATGTCCTCCATTTTTAAGCTTTTCCTGGACTTTGAAACCTTGTCCTGAAAGTCTCTCTGAGCATGATGCTGATTTGACCGACACTTAGGCTGTTTATCTGGCATGTGTGGTTTTGCTGAAGGCATATATCCTTTGACCAACTTCTAAAACGGCTCACGTTCTCACAGCCCCTGGGGACTTGAGAGCTCAGACACGTTCTCTTGCTGACATCCAGGTCCTGAGTGATTAAAATTCTTCTACCCACCTTTCTGATTCACTTTTATAATGCTCTACTTTTGGCTCTACTTTTACAATGCAGTTACTTGTCTCAAATTTTCATAACCATCTCAAAGGGGCAAGAAGTATTCTTCCTTTTTTTTTTTTTGATAAGGAAGATTAGCTTTGAGCTAACATCTGTTGCCAATCCTCCTCTTTTTGCTGAGGAAGATTGGCCCTGGGCTAACATCTGTGCCCATCTTCCTCTACTTTATATGGGACACCCCACAGCATGGCTTGATAAGCCGTGCATAGGTCCGTGCCCAGGATCTGAACCTGCAAACCCTGGGCCGCTGAAGCAGAGTGCACGAACTTAACCACTAGGCAACCAGGCTGGCCCTCATTCTTCCTTCTTTTCAACCTTATGTAGACAGGTTTTCCAGCTGCCAGCTAAATACTAGGCCCACCAGGTACCCTAGGGGCACAGCCCTACCCACTCTGAGGTGGGCTCCAGGGAGGGCCCTCAGGTCCACCTGAAACCAGTAGGATATGGCTTCAGTGTGTCCGTGGGGCTCGTCATCAGGCCACCAAGCCCCTGGCACACCTAGTAAGTCACCCTAACACATCGCCCCTCACCATTCCTCAGAAGAATGTTGGGTAAGCAAGAGCCTGTGAACTGGGCAACCCCATGGAGAGGAGCAGAGAAAGTACACGAGTTCAGGGGTGACAGCGAGATGGTCCTGTGAGCAAAAGGGTCTGGCAGAGTCACAGTGGAGAAGCAGATGACTGGAGAGGGATCAGGGAAAAGGCCCATAGGGAGGAGCCCCAGGCAGTGGACGGGGGGGGGGGGGGGGGGGGGTCCCAACCAATACCATCAAATGTTTTTCTATTTTTTGCCTAATAGTTTCACGAGTCAACTCAAATGTTTGCTTTCACTTTCTGCCCCTAGAGAAGGAGGTAGAGGATAGCTGGTCTAAGGATTTAGAATTTGGGGCTATTAATTTCCAAGTATGGGAAAAATCCATTAAAAATGAGCACTGATACTCTGTCTTCATTCCATTCCTGGCAGAGACAACGTATTCCAAAGGAGAGGAGCTGAATAACAGAATGTAAAGGGAAATTAGAGATGAGATCATGCAGTCAACATCTCATTTTACAGATGAGAAAACTGAGGCCCAGAGAGGTGCTCAGAATCACTCAGCTGATAACTGCAGAACTGGCGGGACTAGAACTCTGGCTCCTAACTCCCAGTCCATGCATTTTCTTCCCTTCTACCCTACCTGCTACCCCTGCCCATCCTAGATGCCATGACTGTTTAAGGGTAAAAGTTTGCCTTGGAGCGCCCTCCTCTGGCTCCGGGCAGCCACTGGAGTGGTTATGGTGTAGGCCAGGGTTCTGGAACTTGAGTGGTGTAGCAGAATCACCTGCAGGGCTGGTTAACACACAGATTGCTGGGCCCACCCTACTTTGATTCAGTAGGTCTGGGGTGGAGCCCAATAATCTGCATTTCTAACAAGTTCCCAGGTGATGCTGACCTGATCTCAAAAGCCACTTACTGAGAATCTCTGGTATAGTCAGAGATCTTGTGGATCTTGCAGCCGGAATACCTAGGTTCAAGTCCCAGCTTTGCCACACGAGTACTCTAACCTTGAACATGATGTTGCTTAATCTCTTGGCGTCTCAGTCTCTTCTATTTACAATGGTAACATAAACCCAGTGGGTTAATGTGTAAAATAAATAAATCAGATGTAAAATGACCTGAGGAGTGCTGTACTGATGCTGAGATGGCATCAGTGGGCCAGGAGATGTCCATGGTGACAGAAGCATTCTCTTAATGCTACTCAAAAATAGTACAAATCCAGCAGAAATGGTGTTTAGCCTTACACAAATATTGCCTAAGTAATGATTAGGGCCTGGCATCAGGTTTATAAAGGTGAGTGACACACTCCCTGCCCTGGAGGAGCAACTAGGAAGAGGATGAACATGCAAATCCTAACAGTTACCCTGCTGGGTGATGAGCCAGGGAAGGAACCCTGTGCCTTGGAGCACGGAGCAACCAACACTGTCTGGGGAGTCAAGCAAGGCTTTGAAGAGGCATCTGACTTTTTTGTGTGTGTGTGTGAGGAAGATCAGCCCTGTGCTAACATCCGCCAATCCTCCTCTTTTTTCGCTGAGGAAGATTGGCCCCGGGCTAACCTCCGTGCCCATCTTCCTCCACTTTATATGGGCTGCCACCACAGCATGGCTTGCCAAGCGGCGCGTCGGTGCGCGCCCGGGATCCGAGCTGGTGAACCCTGGGCCGGGATCCGAGCTGGTGAACCCTGGGCCGGGATCCGAGCTGGTGAACCCTGGGCCGCCGCAGCGGAGCGCGAGCACTTAACCGCTTGTGCCACCAGGCCGGCCCCTAGAGGCATCTGACTTTTGAGTAGGGTCTTGAAGGGTGAATAGTTCTTTAAGAAGAGAAGCTGCAGGGGGCACTCCAGGCAGAGGAAACAGTATATGCAAAGTAGTCACAGAGGCATCAAAATGCATGTTTAGGGAAATAGTAATAGTTCTATGTAGCTAGAGCTCAGTGGGTCTGGAGAGAGATGGCAGAAGACGGGATTGGCAAGGAAGGCTGAGGCAAGATTCTGCAGAATCCTGGATGCCATGCTAAGAAGTTTGGACCTGATCGTGAGTCTGGTAGGAAGTCATTGGAAGACATCCACCTGCAATCTGGAGGATTCCCTGAAAAAATCCCTAATGAATGCCCAAGATGAAGATTTCCGAGCCAAGGGCCTTTATCTCCCTCCTCACCCACCAGTGCCCTCAAGCTCCCCTTCCTTGGCTCCCCTGCCAGGAAGCCAAGCCCAGAAACGCCTCCTGAACTGGTTGGGGCACCTTGGGAACAAGCTCCCCTGGAAGGCACAGGAGCACAGGGGCAGCCTCTTACCTTCATCAGATAGGCGGCACTTTCTCAAAGCTTTCCTCATTCTCTCTCCCCATGGGTGTGGAGTCACAGGGAGAACAAAAGGGTGTTATCTCAAGCTAAGAAGTTTTAGGAGTGGGAGGAGAAAGGTGTAGGCGCCTGTGGGGGTGGGAGAACGAGAACGCTCTGGCAACACTGATGCAATCTGGGAAGAGGTCTGTGGAAACCTACACCTGGGGAGCGAGCCCCTTGCCTCACTGACCTCACCGAGGTATGGAGAGTTTGGAGCTGGAAGAGGCCTGAGAAGTCATCCGTTCCAGTTGCCTCCTTAAAGATGAAACAACAAACACTCAGCAGTTAGGCGAACTGCCCACGATCCCACAGCTGGCTGATGCCCGTGTCTCTCCCCACGTCTGACTCTAAGATGTCAAGTCCCAGTCTTGGGAAAACTTGCAGTTTCTGGGTCCACTGACCTCCCTCGCTCCTCCTGAGTCTCTCCCATAGTCTCCTGCCAGCCAAGTCCCTGCCTCTCTTTCAGACTCGGTCTTTTGCTTCCAGATAGGTATGTACTATCTGGAGGGTGCAGAAAGCGGGCTCTGCTGTTTTTGAAAACCACAATGGGAGAAAGGGGGCAACCTTCTCCTCTAAACTGCACGGGTTTGGGATTTTATCCCAGTTCCTCTGTCTCCGTGGAGGTGGAAGCAAATTGCTCTTGTGGGAATAATCCCTTTTGTTTTTACGAAAATATTTTAATAGGTCTTTGGGTTATGCAAGGATAAAACTTAAGCCTGTTCTGGAAAAGAGACAATGCAATTCAGAACAATGTAAAGCTACAGGCCCTGCCTCTGTCGTCATATTTGTAAAGGATGGTTTACTTTTGGAATGAAAGGCATCTCTTCGGGGTTTATGGGGAGTTTTGTTACTTGCTGCAGCTGTGCTTCAGGGAGTTGAGGGAGGGGCTTGTGTCCGCAGTGGGAGAGAACAGGACTGAGCTGGTGACCAGCATGGAGGGCATCCCGGTCTGTGTAGAATGCCCAGGAGTCCTCACCAACACTGGAGGAGGGAACCCAGGAACGGGCTGTGCTGGGACAGGGGCTGCTCCTCTTTCATTGACAGTTGCGATGTGTTCCTATCTCAGGCAGGGCTACTGAGAGCATCAAAGCCAGTCCAAACCCACTGAGCTCTTTCTAAAAAGACTACAATGTCAGGTAACACTGACACAGCTGCTCCTGGTCCCCCCACCACAGCCGGCTCTGGGAGGAGAGCACTGCTGTGAGAGCACCTCTCCACTCTGTTCTCTGAGGAGGCCTAAGATCTGATGGGATATGGACAAAACCAGTAGAACCTCTTAGTTCCTAAATGTTTTACTTTGAAAAATTTCTTTTTCCTAAATACTTTGAAATGGTAAAATACTTTATCTTGAAAAAGTTGTTCCAGGACACGGATCATCCTGGGATTAAGGATGCATGTTCTGCCAGGCGTAGGGAACTGGGATATATTACTATATATTTATATTATTTTATAACATAAATATATTACAAAATAATTAAAAACAATTTATAACAGAAAAATCTATGTTAATATAAATATAATAGACTATAGAAAATATAAATAGTACATAAATGTGTAAAAACCATAAGTATCATCAATTATCCTACCACCAAAAATTAATTGATGTTAACATTTTGGGATACTTCCTTCAGCTCTTCCTCTATACATATAAACAAATAAGCAAACAAATAACTAGATATATTGAACATCTGCCCACTTATTTTACAATCCAAACAGAGTACATGCTTCTTTTCCAGTCGTTCTAGCAATAGTCCCAGGGCCAATTCTCATTGGCCCAGGTTGGGTCATGTGCCTATCCCTGAATCTAGAACCCACAAAAGCCAATTTAATGTACAAAATAGTTTCAATGAATAAAATGTATACTATTTTGAGTTGTTATACTTTTTTGTGTGTGTGTGTGAGGAAGATCAGCCCTGAGCTAACATCCGTGCTAATCCTCCTCTTTTTGCTGAGGAAGACCAGCTCTGAGCTAACATCCGTTGCCAATCCTCTTCCTTCCCCACACCCCGCAAAGCCCCAGTAGATAGTTGTATGTCATAGTTGCACATCCTTCTAGTTGCTGTATGTGGGACGCAGCCTCAGCATGGCCAGAGAAGCGGTGCGTCGGTGTGCGCCCGGGATCCAAACCTGGGCCACCAGTTTAGGAGCACGCGCACTTAACCGCTAAGCCACGGGGCTGGCCCCGAGTTGTTATACTTAATGAACTAAATGAGACCATTCATGTGGAAGTTCTTGGCAAATGTAAGTAATTATTAATCATTAATTGTAAATATTATTGTTAATATTATCACCACTCTTTCCTTTCATTGTCCTTCTTCCTCTCCTCTTCTTGCTTTATCTGTTTTTCTGCTTTCTTCTCTTCCCGCCAAGTCTCCATCACTTGGTTAACCAGGCTGTGGTGAACTGGTGAGGAGACCAAGTGCTATTTATAGCAGTGTTTCCTTGGGTAATGTGGTGTGTGGTGACATGGGAACACACCATTTAAGGGAGACTTCTATCTCTCATTGCAGCCAAAGTGGTTTCTGAGAACTGTGTCTACAGTGAGGAAGAATGTAGAGAACACACTCCTCTCTCCCAGCAAAGGCAAGCCCTGCCTTTTACACTGTCTGGTCAACCATTTAGGGCATGGATTTTGGTAGACAAGGAGCTTGTCACTCAGGGAGTGCCTGGGATGGATGCATTTGACCTCCAGAAGGGTATTTCAACTGGAGAGAGTCCAGAGAATAACAACAAATCAAAAGCCTGGAGAGGACATCGATGTGAGAATTGGCATTTTAGTTTGGCAAACTGAAGGCTGGGCACAGATCAGGGACTGTAAGGACAGAGTGACATGAAGTCCTTTATGGAATCTTGGACACGTGAAATAAGTAGTTTGGGAACTACTTATTAAAATATTAAATAATTAAAATAAATTCTTACTTTAAAAAAGTGAGTGGTTGGGCCCAGCCCCATAGCCGAGTGGACAGTTCCACATGCTCTGCTTTGACAGCCCGGGTGTGCGGGTTTGGATCCCGAGCACAGACCTAATCCACTCACCAGCCATGCTGCGGCGGTATCCCACATGCAAAGTAGAGGAAGACTGTCACAGATGTTAGTTCAGGGCAAATCTTCCTCAAGCAAAAAAAAAAAAAGAGAGAGAGAGGAAGATTGGCAATGGATGTTAGCTCAGGGCGAATCCTCCTCAGGAAAAAAAAAAAAAAAGTGAGTGGTTGACAATACATATATACTGGAATTGAATAATTAAGTAAGAGGATGGCAGATAGTGGGACCCAGGTTTGTTACTGTTGGAGTAGATGTTTACAGGTAAAGAAGAAGAGAAGGCTAGAATGATCCATGTGGTAATGAATTAGAGTTGAAGACATTAGTGGAAACTCATAGATATAGATGGTTACATATGGAAATATTTATAGATATGTGTACACATATCCATTTCCTTGCTCTGTCAGCTGAGAGGATCTAGAAGCAATGACATCCCAGTAACAATAAGCACACCTGGCACCCAGATCTTGGTTTCTAATACCATTCTCCAATAAAAGGACTAGGTCACTTTGGAGAAATGATTGATTTTAGAACTGGGACAGCAAATATACAGGATGATCCAGGAGCATCTTATAGTGTCAGAAAGTAAGGAAGTGCTCAAAAACTACACAATGATGGGGGAGAGAACACAAAGGGACACAGGAGCCAACTGAAAAAGCTCCCAATGGCCAAAGCTGGAATAATTTGAGCAAAAAGTAAATAAATTATTATTGTATTACAACCCAAAGTATAAAACAAATATCCATGAGTCCATTCTGATATGAATAAATAATTGAATAAATAGATAGGGAGAATAGATGAATCTCCCATGCAGAAGAATTCCAAATAATTTGTGTAGACACTCTGCCTTCAAGGAGGTGGAGCATAACTCCCCAATCCTTAAGTGTGGGCTGCCCCTAGTAACTTCCTTCCAGAGAGCACAGTATGGACAGGGGTGTCGGGGGGAAGTAACTTTACAGTGCAGAAACTTGTCAAATACTACCTTAGCCAGGTGATCAAGGTCAACGTCAACAGTAATAAGTCATGTTGATAGTATGTACCCTTGATATGATGTGATGAGAATGGTGCTTCACCTCTGTGGTCTTCCTCCCCCTAAAATCCATAACCCAATTCTAATCATGAGAAAAACATCAGACAAATCCCTATTGAGGGACATTCTACAAAATATCTGACCAGTACTCCCCCAAACTGTTAAAGTCATCAAAAATAAGGAAAGTCTGAGAAACTCACAGCTAAGAGGAATCTAAGGAGATATGACAACTAAATAATGAAGTGTCCTGAATGTGATCCTGCAACAGAAAAAGGACATTGGGGGAAAACTAAGGAAATCTGAATAAAGATGGGTTTAGTTAACAATGGTGTATCAATATTGGTTCATTAATTGTGACAAATGTACCATACTAATGTAAGGGGTAAGTAATAGAATAAACTGGGTGTGGGGTATTTGAGAACTCTGTATCATCATTGTGATTTTTCTGTAAATCTAAAACTATTAAAAAGTTTCTTTTTTAAAAGTGGGTGATGGCATCATATACCAAAATGCTAGTATTGATTACTTCTGGATGGTAGGATCATAAGAGTTTGCCTTATTGTATGCTCAAATTTTCCACAAAGTATGTACTATTTATAAAATCTGGAAACACTTTTTTAAAGTAGGTATGAACTTCCAGTTAGAGATAACAAATTGATCATATGCCTTTATCTCCTCTCCCTCCACAGACCCCCCCAAAAAGTGTTTTTAAAGTATAAACTCAGGAGAATACAGAGAATGGAAGTGAGGACATCATGGACAAGCAAGTTCAGTAATTTGGGGATGATTGAAAGTGGCTGGAGGAATCATAACTGAATTAGTAAAGTAGAGAAAACTAAGACCTGGAAGGACCTGGAGAGGGAACTGATGGTGAGAAGTGAGCAGATACTTCCCACAAAACCCAGAGATGCAGGGGACTCGGAGGCAGCAGGTTCTGCAACAAGTGAATTTGAGGCATTGGCTAAAATCTAGGTAACTGGTTGAAAGACATATATGGAGAAATTACCGCTCTAGATCCCCTCCAAGTCCCACACAGTCAGGCAACTATGTCCCTGCCAGAGACCAGAGGTTTTTTCAAGGATTCCAGCAACAGTAGAGGGCAGCTGCCTGGCTGAAAATACGAGGATTAAGTGTAAATTCACAAGTTAATAGTAGGGCCCTCTGCCAGATTCCTTCCCTTACCCCACCCCGAGAAAGGGACTGTCAGGTACATGTCCCGTGGGTAGAAGATTGGAGGATTCTTCACTGGAAAAAATTTACTAGCCCCCCAAAAATGGCCTCTAAGTAATGACTTTTCATGGTGTCCCAATGAAATAGCCTGAGAGTGAGCCCTGCCAGTCAAATCTCTGCCCACACACACAGCTGCCAATCATGTTGATGCTCACTGTTATACAGGACTGGGTAGCCCAGGATGACCAGGAATTTGCAGAAAGTCTCCCACATGAAAGACAGAGACCAAAGCAAACAAACATTAAAAAAAGAAAATGAAGAGCAAGCCCTGATGGCCTAGTGGTTAAAGTTCAGTGCTCACCACTTTGGTGGCCTGGGTTCGCTTCCCGATTGCGGAACCACACCACCCATCTGTCAGTTGCCATGCTGTGGCAGTGGCTCACATAGAAGAACTAGAAGGACTTACAACTAGAATATACACCTATGTACTGGGGCTTTGGGGAGGAAAAAATAAATAAAAAGAGGAAGATTGGCAACAGATGTTAGCTCAGGATGAAACTTTCCCTGCCAAAAAAAAAAAAAAAAGAAAGAAAAGAAAATGAACTCAGAGGAAACAGAGATGATGTAAGGAAAGAAAATATTTTTTATTTTTATGTATACAGTTAATTAATAGCCTCTGAGATCTAAAAGAAGATGCGTATTCATGAAAAAGAATAGGGTGGTATGAAAAAGGAATAATCAGAGAATGAGCAAGAGCAATTCAAAATCTAAAATGTGATAGCTAAAATAAAAGATTCAACAAAAGAGTAGGAAAAGAAAAAGCTGAAGAAATCTCTCAGAAAGTAGAATAGAAAGCTAAATGAAAAGCAGGGGAGAAAAAGAGTGTTAGAGGATTATTCAAGGAGTTCCAATATCCGTATGAAGTTTCAGAAAACAGAGAAAGGATAGAAAATTATTTTTTAAATAATAATAATGTAAGAAAATTTCCCAGACGTGAAGGACATAAGTCTCCAAATTGAAAGTACCCACTAAGTGGCCAGTAGAATGGAGGAAAAATACTCAGGCAATAATTTTGAATTTCAGAACGCCCGGATACAAGAAATAACCTTACAGCTTCTAGAGAGAAAAATTATGTCATATGAAGGAGTGAGAAGCTGTGGCATCAGACATCTCAACAGCAGTACAGGATGCTGGAGGACAGCAGTGTGGGCACCCAAAGTTCTGAGGGAAAATTATTTTTATCCTAGAATTCTATACTTACCCAAATAAAGGATAAGTGTGGAAAAAAGATATCTTCAGATATGTAAGAACTCAAAATTTTTACCTCCCACACACCTTTTCTTAGTAGATAGTGAAGGATATGATTCAGCGAAATGAAATTCTAAGCCAAGAACAAGGAACAAAGGGACTCTAGAAAACAGAGGAGCAATCCAAAGGAGAAGATTGATGAAAGGACGTCCTACGATGACACCTGAGCCCCAGGTGTAGAGAGCAACCCATCCAAATTGAAGCAAGATGACAAAGGGTATAGGAAGAAGGAGGTGGGAGAAGGGAAGATACTGATGGATTACTTGATACATTTGGATATTTGGAAAAAAACATTGCTAGATGTTTAGCAGATATATAGAGAACATTTTGAAAATATTAGCAATAGTTATTAAAAAGAAACTAAACAAAAGAAAAACTAGGGCAACTATTAACTACAGGAAAAACAAAGTTGGAGGAATGTAATTATGCAATACCATTGCTCAGCAGTAAACAATATTTACAGTCATAATAAAATAAACATTGACTATTGATTTAATTTTTAAAAATCATACTACACTTATATGGGAACATGAGAGAAGAGAAAAGTAAGAAAACTAAAACCTCAATTACCCCGGAGGAAATCAACAGATAGTATCTGTCAAGCTCATGCGTGTGAGACAAAGCTTGGTCAAGGCCTGACTGATTCAACAGTAAAGATACAATGAGCCACCTTTAGATGTAGGCAATTTTTTATTCACATAGACAGCAAAAAGAAGAAGCCAACGGTGCTGGCTCCCTGTGATCCTGGTCCCATACACCAAAAAGGATGACACTGAAACAAAAGGGGCCAGATCACTGAAACACGTCTCGTGGGATACCTGTTGCTGAGGAGCCAATTCTAGACAGTGACTAAGCAGTTTTATATTCTGCAGCTCTATTCTGAGGTATGCTGCTTTACTGATTTGGCAAACAGACGTAAGGAAGTCTCCTATATCATAGCCAGAAACATAAAAGAGATGGGATGAAAAAGAAGTGGCAAGATTCCTATAATAAGAACACTGGGAGAAATGACAAAAAGTAATTTTTTCAAAGAATATTTGAAAATTTTCCAGAAATGAGATAATACAAAAACGTTGTAATGAAACTAGATAACATCAACAATAAATTTTAAAGTTTTAAAGCCAAGAGAGAAAAAGAACTGATTACCTAAAGCCCCAGAGGTGAGGACAGGGCAGAAAGCCCCATATCTCATCAGAACTCAAAGGCAATAAGAAACTGTCTTATGACAGCCTTCTGAGGAAGATAGGGAGATGAGTGGAAGATAGCTTCCATCCTCTCATGTCTGGGGAGGATCACAAGGCATTCCACCAAGACTCAGATTAGCTGTGGTTCAACCCTTTGCCTTAGTGGCCTATTTGGATATGTGTAAGGTCACCAGGGTGCCACGGCAGAGCTGTTCTCACGCAGTATCAAGAATATCAGTATAAGCGTATTTTTTAAGCAGAAATTATCAGAAGAAAACAGCTAAAAGAGTTGAAAGTAACTATCTCTGGGGAGGTCGAATGCAAACAGGGAGGGAGGGGCAGAGGGCTGATGCTTTTACGTAAAAGTTTTTTTTAATATAAAAGGTTCTATTTAATTTTTTCCATATATTTGATAAAAATAGAAATTAGTTTTTCTAAAAGAGGTAGCGGGTACAGGGATTGGTCACTGGTCCCTTGAATCTTTGGCCTATCACCTGGTAAGTGATGTTGGAAGCCTGAAGCTACAGTTCATGAAGCTTCATATCCATCTCATCCTTCTCACTTTCCAAAGCCTAAAGCCCACTATCCTAGAAGTAGAAGTCCTGACACTCCAGACTGAAAGGATTTTTAAGTGCCTGGCAAAATAAAGGATAAAAGACACTCATTGAAGTATCATGAAGTTTCATAACAACATGGGAAAAAGGAGATCCTAAAACCTTGAGAAAGAAAAACATGAGTTAATAAAAAAGTCCTGGGAATGAAAATTACAGTTAACATCTCAAATCAGTACTGGAGCCTGGAAGACAATGGCTCCAAAATTCTGAGGGAAGATGATTTCATCCCAAAATTCTACTCCCATTCAAACTATCAAATAAATGCAACATAAGAATGAAGACATTTTCAATATTTGCAAATATTCAAAATATTTACCTCCCAGGCGCTTCTCTTAGGAAGCTAATCTTTTTGCATAAAGGCAGGAGTCAGGAATACATGACCCATCCATGAATTGGGACCACAATATCTCCTCCCACGGCTTGGAGTAGAATCAGAGTTGCTTGTAGTAGAATGAAACCTGTGGTTTATGCTGTGTGCACAGACATGGGGTCTAAATTTGTACTTTCCAAATAGTATAAAACTATAAACCTAAACAATAATGTAAGGCATAGTTTACAGAGTCAGTGTATCCAATAGTATTTGGGCAAAGATAATCATTAAATTGTCTATAAGGAGGCCTCTCCAATCCAGAGCATATTCAGAAGAAAACTCCCATAGGAAATAATTTCTAGAGAATATGAACTAAAACAGAAGAATCACAGAATACATAAAGAAGTGCAGCACCATGAAAGACCATCACAACCTCAAAAGTTGGAGGACACACACCCAGGAATTCGATAAAGAGCATTGTAAAAGGGACTTTAAGATAGTCATGTTTAAAACCCTTAAAGAAGTAAATGAGGGAATACTATATACGAAACAGGAACAGGTGACTATAGAACAAGAATACACACAGATAAAGAGAATTAGTGATGTGAAAATAGAAGTGAGGAAGTCTCAATCAAAACCACAGAGAGCTATCACCTCACACCTGTCAGAATGGCTAGTCTCAAAAAGACAACAAATAACAGGTGTTGGTGAGGATGTGGAGAAAAGGGAACCCTCATACACTGTTGGTGGGAATGTAAATTGGTGCAGCCACTACAGAAAACAGTATGGAAGTTCCTCAAAAAATTAAAAATAGAACTACTATACAATCCAGCAATTCCACTTCTGAATATTTGTCCAAAGAAAATGAAAACACTAATTTGAAGAGATATATGCACCCCTATGTTCCCTGAAGCATTATTTACAATAGCCAAGGTATGGAAGCAACCTAAGTGTCCATCAGTAGATGAATGGATAAAGAAGATGTGGTATATATACATATAATAGAATACTACTCAGCCATAAAAAAGAATGAAATCTTGCCACTTGTGACAACATGGATAGACCTAGAGGGTGTTATGCTAAGTGAAATAAATCAGACAGAGGAAGACAAATACCGTATGATTTTACTTATACGTGGAATCTAAAAAACAAAACAAATGACCAAAGAAAACAAAATAGAAACAGACTCATAGATACAGGAAACGACCAGGTGGTTACAAGAGCAAGGAGGGGTCGGTGGGTAGGCAAAATAGGTGAAGGGGATTAAGAGATACAAACTTCAGGTTATAAAATAAGTAAGTCATGGGGATGTAAAGTACGGCATAGGGAATATAGCCAATAATATTGTAACTTTATATGGTGACAGATGGTAACTAGACGCATCATGGTGATCATTTTGTAATGTACATAAATATCCGATTTTACTATGATGTACACCTGAAACTAATAGAATATTGTTTGTCAGTTATACCTCAATAAAAAAAAAGTGAGGAAGTCTCTTATATCAGAGCTAGAGATATAAGAAATGGGATAAAAAAAGATGCCAACATTCTTATAATAAGAATTCTGGGGAAAGTGGAGAGGATAGTAAAAAGGCATTTTTCTAAAAGATAATAGTTGATGGGCCGGCCCTGTGGCTTAGCGGTTAAGTGCTCGCACTCCACTGCTGGCTGCCCGGGTTCGGATCCCAGACGCGCACTGCTTCTCCGGCCATGCTGAGGCCGTGTCCCACATACAGCAACTAGAAGGATGTGCAGCTATGACATGCAACTATCTACTGGGGCTTTGGGGGGAAAAAATAAATAAATAAAATCTTTAAAAAAAATAAAAATAAAAAATAAAAGATAATAGTTGAGAAATTTTCAGGAATGAGGAAATACAGAAGCATTGTAGTGAAACCAGAGAAGATCAGTAGACAAGAAATTCTTAAAGCCAAGAAAAAGAACTGATTACCTGAAGAGAAACAACAATCAGCCTGATAATAGGCTTCTCATCTACCACAACAGAGACCAAGAGAGTGAAGTAACAGCACCAATGTTCTAATGGAAAACCATTGTGAACCTGGAATTCTATACCCAGCTAAACTATAATTTCAGAGTGAGGATGAAACAAGGATAATTTTAGACATACGAGCACTTAGAAATTGTACTACTCATAGACGCTTTTTTTTTTTTTTTGCAGAAAGAAAAATGAACCCAGAAGGGAGGAATGAGATGTAAGAAGCTATGGTGAGAAAAAGAAACACTAGAATAGTGTGGTAAATATAATTAAGTATTGAGTATAAATAATAAAAATAAACAGGTTAATAATTGTGTGTTTATGGGCCGGCCCCGTGGCTTAGCAGTTAAGTGCGCGCGCTCCGCTACTGGCGGCTCGGGTTCGGATCCCGGGCTCGCACCGACGCACCACTTCTCTGGCCATGCTGAGGCCGCGTCTCACATATAGCAACTAGAAGGATGTGCAGCTATGACATACAACTATCTACTGGGGCTTTGGGGGAAAAATAAATAAATAAAATTTAAAAAAAATGCTGATATAAAAAAATAAATAAATAAATAATTGTGTGTTTAAAGTAAGATGGAGAATTCTGAGGGAGGGTAAAGTGAGCCCGGATCCTTGTCTGACTTGGGAGCAGGATAGAAGTAGGGATTAAGTTAGGCCTTGTTAGAAAAATATAAATTTGATTTTATGTTAGAAAATGTAAGGATAGCCAGTAAAACAGTAGAAATAGAATACATAATTTCAATACTAGTAGAGGAAAATAAAAGGAATAAAACAATCTTAGTCCAACAGAAAAGAAAAAAGAAGCAAAGAGAATGCATGACAAATAGAAAATATCAAATATATATATATTTAGGACAGAAAAAAGGCCCATATATATCATTAATCTCAATAAACGTAGATTGATATACCAATTAAAAATACTTTCCAATTAGATCTTTTAATCAAAATTCAGCTAAATACTGTGTAAGAGAGGAACAAGTCTTAAAACAACGATACAGAACAGGTGAAAATAAAGGGATAGAAAAAGACACACCAAGGAAATATTAACCAATATTTTAAAAAGCTGGTTTTAATTCAATGTTAATGTAATTTAAGATATAATTTTTAGCTTTCTTTTCTTTAATTTTTTATTATGTGTGGTATGTTTATTACTCCAGCAAAGCTAGTACAGAAATTGCTACATAGAATTGAGGTGCTGCCATACCAAAATGAAAAAGAAAAGAAAAAACAACTACAATATGTAGTATTGGCTCCAGAGTTGGGCAAAGGATAGTGAGGCAAGTTTTACTGGAGGCTGGAAAAATGGTTGACATACGTGTTGCGGTGGTGCAACATTTGAAAAGCTGTCATTTGTGATCACTTGGAAGGCTTAGGTACCTAATGAACTCGTAGAATTAAGTGAAGAAAGTATGAAGCAATATTTAGTGGTGTGTCCTGGTTATTACTATCTGATCTTACAATGTTCTATGAGACAGAAAAAGGTTTAGAAAACAATTGGCTGGTTTTCAAGAAGGAATGAAAGATAACGAACAATCCAAGGACTTGCAGCATTGAAAGATCAGTAGAAACTAAAACAGAGAAATGCTGCATGCAACAAGGTCTATTAAAACACAGTTTTTGGGCAAAGATTTTTGTTAAAACTGCTAAATGGAACTAGATCAAGGGTCCAGTCGACTGGTGAGAATGGGCAGTGGACCCAGCTCCTGACCCACGCTTGCTCCCCAACGAGGCGCTGGTTCCTGAAGGCAGGGACAGAATAGCTCCAGCTGCCACAGGATTGGCCTGCAGAATTGATGCCACCACACAGGAGCGTGAGTGCAGTCCCATTCTCCCGCCTTCTGAGGCTCCCTGAGATTTCAACCTCAGCTCAAGGCCACATCTGGGCCCAACAGGCCAAGAAGGAGAATGAGGAAGACCATTAGATCAGTTGATGGTCTGCTTCTTGTTCCACCATCAGGACTGGAGACAATGCCAGAAATAGATGCAGATCTTTAGAGAGGGCATGAGTGAACATGTGTGAGGCAGTGGGAGAAGCTGCAATAGACACCTCAAACCACCTATTCACATAGGAACTCTCTGCAGAACCCAGCACCCGGAGAGATGAGTGGGTGGATGAAATCCTAGCATTATCCACGTTATCCCATCCTGTAATCAGCCATTTCCCCCAAGAAGCCCTAGTCCTTTTAGTGGGACATGTCATGGTATTTAGAAATCACAATCTGGGGGCTAGAGGTACTCGTTGTTACAGGGTTGGTTATTGTTTCTGGGACTTCTCAGTTGACCTCGCTAGGAAACAGATTATTCTAAATTGATTATAAGTCCGTACTTACATTTCCAATTCAAATTTTAGATTTTTGCTTAATTTATTTGATTTTTATATTTGCATCTCTTTTCTCTTACACTGAAAATCTTAGATCCTAATGATGTTAACATAACTGCATATTTGATCATCCTACCTATATATAATAGTTTCAGAATACTAATATTAATATTACTAACCATACAATTACCAAAAGAAGTTTAATATTTTCACAGGGTTTTTTGTTATCATTGCATAGAGTATGTTCCTCTATAATCACATCCACAAATTTTTGTTTTAAAGTCTCTTGAAATAATTCCCTGAGTTTTGCCACCAATTTGATACATAGTTAATATCATTTCTTTTTTTAAGAATTGCTTTTTCCGGGCCGGCCCCGTGGCTTAGTGGTTAAGTGCACGCGCTCTGCTGCTGGTGGCCCGGGTTCAGATCCCGGGTGTGCACCGACGCACTGCTTGTCTGGCCATGCTGAGGCCACGTCCCACATACAGCAACTAGAAGGATATGCAACTATGACATACAGCTATCTACTGGGGCTTTGGGGGAAAAATAAATAAATAAAATTATTAAAAAAAAAAAGATTTCACTGGGTGTCCCATATTTAAAAAAAAAAAAAAGAATTGCTTTTTCCTATTTTAATTTAATTGTTTTATAATTATGTACAATATTTATATGGCTCCAAAGCCAAGTCCATAAAATGTCTATTCAGAGAAGTCTAGCTTTTATCAATGACCTCTCTGCTTGGTCTCTCTCTCTCTCCCCCCTAGAGAGAACCACTTTATTTTTTAATTAATTAATGTTTTTTTTTTTGCTGAGGAAGATTTGCCCTGAGCTAACATCTATGCCAAGCTTCCTCCAATTTGTATATGGGTCGCCACCACAGCATGGCTGATGAGTGGTGTAGGTCCATGCCCAGGATCTGAACCCGCAACCCCAGGACGCCAAAGCAGAGCACGCTGAACTTAACCACTATGCCATGGGGCCGGCTTCTAATGTATTTTTGATGTTATGCTTTGTTCTTCTGCTTTTTAAAATATAAGCAAACACATATACATAGACGGTTTATTTTTTATTTATTTATTTATTTATTTATTTTTGCTGAGGAAGACCGGCCCTGAGCTAACATCTATTGCCAATCCTCCTCCTTTTTTTTTTTTCCCCTTTTTCTCCCCAAAGCCCCAGTAGATAGTTGTATGTCATAGGTGCACATCCTCCTAGTCGCTGTATGTGGGATGCTGCCTCAGCATGGCAGGACAAGTGGTGCATCGCTGTGTGCCCAGGATCTGAACCCGGGCTGCCACTAGCAGAGCATGCTCACTTAAACACCAAGCCATGGGGCCAGCCCTGATGAATAGTTTTTTTTAGATAAACAGTAACATAAACACATATTTTCCCCACTCTGCTTTTTCATCTTAACAATATATGCTAGAAATCACTTTATAGGAGCCTAGGGAGATGTCCCTCATTCTTTTCCACAACTGCATAGTACCCTATTGTGTAGATTATACTGATTGATTCAACTAATCCTTTATTCATTGGCAAAATAAAATAGAATTTAAGGTAAAGAGGGTCAAAGTGGGATATTTCATACTGATAAAAGGAACAATTCACCAAGAAGATATAGTAACTGGGAATTTGAACGTACTTCACAATGCAGCTTTGAAATGTATAAAGCAAAATCCAGAAGAGTTACAGACAGAATTTATAAAAGAATATCCATCAAGATATTTTGGGGGCTGTCCTGGTGGTGCAAGCGGTTAAGTGTACGCGCTCTGCTGCAGCGGCCCGGGGTTTGCCGGTTCGGATCCCATGCTCGCACCAACGCACTGCTTGTCAAGCCATGCTGTGGCAGCATCCCATATAAAGCAGAGGAAGATGGGCATGGATGTTAGCCCAGGGCCAGTCTTCCTCAGCAAAAAGAGGAGGATTGGCAGATGTTAGCTCAGGGCTGATCTTCCTCACAAAAAAAAAAAAAAAAGATACTTTGTTCATTTGTTTCATAAAAAATGGTTACCAATATCTCACATGGGGTCTCGGAATACTTTTTAGATGAAGCCATTGCACAGCAGAACTTTCTACTTCCACTTTTACCCTGTCCAATTGATTCTCCACACTGCAGCCAGAATGATTTCTCTAAAACCCACATTGGACCATTCTTTTTTTTTTTTTTTTTTTTTTTTTTTGCTGAGAGTGGTGCAGATCTGTGCCTGGGAAGTAAACCCAGGCTGCCGAAGTGGAGCGGGCCAAACTCAACCACTAGGCCCGGGGGGGGCGCCTGCAATGATTTCATAAAGTGCCAAAAGGCCTTTGCTGCTCTGGCACCACATTTGTCTCCAGCCACCTTTCTCCCCACTCCTGCTCTCACTGTCTTCCGGCCAGTCATACTGCACTGGTTTGCAGATCCTCAGTATGAACCATGGTTTCTCCTGCCTTAGGACTTTTGCATAAGCTTTTTCCTCTCCCTGGAACACAGCTCATCTTTTCTTCTTCCCCTTCTCTTCCTCCTCTTTCTTCTTCTTCTTCCAGATAACTCCTTCTAATCATTTAGGACTCAGCTCAGGCATCACCTCCTCCGGGGAGCCTTTCCTGGCTCCACAAGACTGCGTGCTCCCTTAGCTCCCTGACCTTCCCTAACACAGCATGTATCAGCCTGCTGGCCTCAGGCCTTTGCTTTCTCCACTCTAGACTGTGAGTTGAGTTCTTGAAGGACTAGGACTGTGGCACTTTTTTTGCCACTGTACCCCAAGTCCCTAGCACATGCCTGATATATAGAAAGGCTCCATAAATGCTTAATAAATAAATGAATAGTGGGGAGAGATAGGAATTATATCACCTTTACTTCACTGGGGAAGAACAGAGGCCGAAAGATGGTCAAGAAAGAAGTCAGAATCAGATGGGGATAAACTCTGTAAACTTCTGGCCTCTTAGCCAGGGCTCTGGCCTCAAGGCCTCATGGACCCATGATGAGCTGTCTAAAACAAAAAAACTGACCATGTCCCTCACATGTAAAAAACAGAAGATCTTTGGGAGTTTTATAAGCAAAGCAGTGCACATGAGAGCTTCTTAGAGTTCATCTAGGAGTGTCAGGCAGACCTGGGCTGGGTGGCCAAAAGCATGTTGGACGGTGGGAGATAAGTGTGCCGCTGACACTAGCCCTTCCCTCCTGGGCTTCTCTCCCAAAACTCCTCACTCAGCATGTGCTCAGGTGACCCTGGAAAGAGATCTGTGCTCCCCACCCCTCTCCGCTAAGCCCTGCAGAGTTAAAGCCACTTTCTGGAGCAGAAAGCTCCATCTTGGGGCAGGGGAGGGTGTTAGGGGGAGGGGACAGTGTAGAAGGGCAGGGGGATAACAGAGGAGGCTAAATTAATTTTGGAAACCATTAAATCTTTGAAAAGAGAGCGTGTTTTCAGCAGGGACAGTGAATCACTGTGATTTGCAGAAACAGGCACAAAGCAATTAGCCATCTGGATGCGGTGGCTTCCAGCCCCCCAGCGGAAACTTCAAGTGAGCGGAAGGCTGGTCATTACCCAGCCCAGGCCCAGCTCTCCAGGCCCCACATAGAAGTCTGTGCCTCCAGCCAGCTGGGAGCCCAAAGGCCTAGGACAAAAGGCAACTTGGCAAGAGACACAGAAAAATGGGCAGGAAACACACCACCAGCCACAGGGAGCCAATACTACTTCCTTCTTCCTGTGAGCTCCCCTCAAAATCCATCATGAATGAGTGAGCAGTTCATTCACTCGACAAGCATTTGTTAATCACCTACTATCTCCCAGGCCTTGTGCTAGCACATGAATTATGTCATTTAATCCTCACAGCATGCTTGTGAAGAGTTCCACAATTCCAAGGGGAATTACCCATTATGTGGTATTCGATGTGAATAGCACTCCCTCGAGTTATAAAAGCAATGTAGCCTTGACTGGGAGAGACTATTATCTTTTTTAATCAACGAGGAAATAAAAGCTAAAAAAGTATGAAGTGAACTTGCTCAAGGTAAGTAGCAGGATTGAGCATGGAACTCAGAATTCTGCGTCCTTTCCTACATGAGTCATGTTTGCCAATTGCTGCTCTGTGTGGCTCATAAAGTTGTGAGAACCAAATAATACACATGGATGTGAAAGGGTTTTATAAACTGTAGAGTGCCATAGACACAGATGAGCTATTTTTATAAAGCAGTTACTCCACTTTGTCTAACGCCCTGTGACCCTAAAGTGCTGCCCCTCCATTCATTCCTAGAACTGCTACGGAGTACTGGACAAGCCCATCCAGCAAGCCTTTCCAGGAAGAGAATGTACAACTGACCAGAAAGAGCGCTTTGCTCAAGGAATCCTGATTGGATTGACTGTGCTGCGATTTACAGACTATGTCGGTTCTGGACTTGCTGCCCCATCAGTTTGCACCATGTGTGGCAGAAAGGCCATATGGGGCAACGTGCTGCCAGAGGGAGCCTGCTTCCAGCGAAGCGAGAGATGCCAGGAAGGGAGACACCACCTAGACTGGCCAGAGGTCAGTGCCCCCACACCCTAGTGCCCAGTCCTCTCGCCTGCCTGAGTTTGCTGTGGGACCATTGACCAACCACTTCCTGCTCCACACTTGGGTGAAGTGTTGCCTCTGCAGAGCCCCAGTCGAGGGCTATTTAGCCCGGCTCAGGACTCTGCTGTGGCCTAGGAGGCCCCAGACCTGGGTGGCCAGAGAGTTTTCACTTGCTGTCTACATCTGCAGTCCATCCAGCTTCTGCTGGAGTACCAGCTCTCTGACCAGGAAAAAGCTGGGGGAATGCAGAGAGCATGGACCTCGGAGGCAGACAAGCTGAGCGAGAATCCCAGCTCTGCCTCTCCCTGGCTGTGACTTTGGGCGAGACTATTGACCTCTCCCCTTGCTTTCTTCATGTACAAAATGAGGTTCATGTTCCTGGCCTCACAAGGTGGTGGTGAGGCCTGAATGAGCTCACGGGTACCCTCGGAACTAGTGAAAAGAGCTTCAACAATAAGGTTTCCTGGCTCGGCCAGGGCTGCCACGTGGAACACAGGCTCAGGGTGGCCAGATCTTTTCATTTGTCAAGAAAAATCAGAAATCTGGATTTTTATGTGAACTTTCCCAGTTTTCCAAAGCCTGTGAGGACAGAAGAAAGCATGTCTGCAAGCTGTCGGCGTGCGAACTCTGATGACTATGACCTTCCTGCTGGTCTCTTGGCACACCATGTGCTCAGAGTATTGGTTTCCTTCCCTCCGGAGAAGGGGCGGGCTTTGGGCCCAGCCACATCTCCTCCTTCCTCCTCTCCCCACTGTACTCCTTTCTGGCTGGCTCCCTAAGGCCCTGCCTTTCCCCTGTCTGTCACCCACACTGTAAACTGGGCTGGGGTCAGCTCAGCCCTGGGGCTGAGGGAAGGCAGGTCTTCTGCTGCTCTGAAGACAGGTGTTTTCAACAGAGGCAGACTGGGTACAGGACCAGCACCTGGAAGCTGAGCCTCTTCCCCCAGAGGGAGAGGGAACAGTGAGGAACAGGGATCTTCAGCCACAAAATGAATGAATGAATGAGCCCCTGCTGCCTCAGACAAAACTTTGCTTGGCAGCTGTGGGGCAGGATTAAAGATTCTGCTCTTCTCAACAATGTTGACAGGGCCTCTTGCAAAGGTTGGTGGGGCCTTGGGCTGGGAGTCCTTGCGGAACAAACAGGCTCAGGGCCAAGTGAAGCAAGACGCCTTCCAGCTCCCAGTCTCCCTCTCGTGCCTCTGATTAGAATCAGGCCGCAGTCTCCTCCCACAGGGCCTTCCAGAGAATCAGGCTGGGGCTGCCGGAAGCAGGAGTGCAGGGGCGGGAGAGGGGGCGGCTGGGGGTGGGCTCTTGCATCAAAGTCCTTCCCAGAAAGGGGCAGCTCCTTCCTAGCACTGGGCCTGCTGGTCTCCCCCATCCGCCCTTTCCCGGACATCCTGATGTCTCTTACTGCAGCCTTTCCCAGGCGGGGCTCAGCCTGGTCGAGGCCTCAGGAGCCCTCAGTGAAGCCACAACGGGAAGCACTTGGCCCCGAGACACACCCTCTCACTCTCTCTTAGCTGTTCCCGAGACCGGGTGTAGAAGCAGCCCCCAGAGAGCCTCTTTGTTTCTTGTGGCACTTCCCAGTAAGTCCTCCAGGTGAGGAATTTTCCACTGCATTCCCTGTCCCTGGGTCCAGGTCTGACTTGGTTCCTTCAGCTTCGGAGCATGCTCCTCAGCCCTCCCTGGGGTTGGAAGGGGCCGGGCTTTGGGCCCAGCCACATCTCCTCCAGTCTACAGCTGTACAACTGGACCTCAGTGCCCATCAAATGGACAGTGGAAACTCATCCGTCCAAACATCAGATAAACCTAAATTGAGGGGCATTTTATAACACAACAGAAAAATAAAGAAGGACTGAGGAAGTGTTCCAGACTGGAAGAGACTAAAGAGAATGATGACTAAATGCAATGCATGATCCTGGACTGCATCTTGGACCAGGAAAAAGAATTGCTGGAAAGGACATAATTTGGCAAAATTTGAATATGGATTATATAACAGATAGTAATATTGTATCGATGTTCAGTTTCCTCAATTTAATAATTGCTATGTAGTTATAAAAAAGAATGTCCTTGGTTTGTTTTCTCTGAAGTATTTAGGGATAAGAGGCATGTCTGCAACTTACTCTCAAATGGTTCAGAAATAATAATAGTAATATGTACATTATTATTCCTCAAACAGTTAAGCATACAGTTACCATATGAGCCAGCAATTCCACTTCTAGGTATATGCCCAAGAGAAATGAAAACATATGTCCACACAAAAACTTGTACTAATGTTCATAGCAGCTTTATTCATAATAGCCAAAATGTAGGAACAACTCAGATGTCCATCAACTAATGAACGGATAAATAAAATGTAGTATATATCTATATACTGGAATGTTATTTGGCTATAAAAAGGTATGAAGTATGGATACATTCTACAATATGGATGAATCTTGAAAACATTATGCTAAGTGAAAGAAGCAAGTCACAAAATGACATATTATATGATTCTAGTTAAATGAGATGTCCAGAATAGGCAAACCTATAGAGACAGAGTAGATTTGTGGTTTCTTAGGGCTCAGGTGAGTGGGGCTTAGAGAGATAGCTAAAGAGCACATGGTTGTTTTTTTTTTCTTCTTTGCTGAGGAAGATTCTCCCTGAGCTAATATCTGTGCCAATCTTCCTCTATTTTGTATGTGGGTCACAGCCACAGCACAGCTGCCAACAAGCGGCATGGGTCTGTGCCCAGGAACTGAACTCGGGCAGCCAAAGCAGAGCACGTGGAACTTAACCACTAGGCCACAAGGCCGGCCCTCATGGTTTCTTTTTGGAGATGATGAAAATGTTCTAAAATTGACTGTGGTGATAGTTACACATATCTGTGAATATACTAAAAACCATTGAATTGTAGAATTTAAATGGGTGAATTGTATGGGATGTGAATTATACCTCAATAAAGCTGTTATAAAAGTAATAATATAGATATGTGGAGAGACTGAAAGTGAGTGATGAAGCCAATGTGGCAAAACATTAATGACCGTTGACTCTAGGAGAAGGATATTCAGAAGCTCATTGCACAGTTCTTGCATCTGTTCTGAGTTTGAAATTATTTCAAAATAAAAAGTTGATTTTTTCAAAAGAGAAATTTGGGGCCGGCCCCGTGGCTTAGTGGTTAAGTGCACGCGCTCTGCGACTGACAGCCTGGGTTCAGATCCTGGGCACGCACCCACGCACCGCTTGTCCGGCCATGCTGAGGCCGCATCTCACATACAGCAACTAGAACAATGTGCAACTATGACATACAACTATCTACTGGGGCTTTGGGGAGAAAAAGGGAAAAAAAAAACGAGGAGGATTGGCAATAGCTGTTAGCTCAGGGCCAGTCTTCCTCAACAAAAAGAGGAGGATTGGCATGGATGTTAGCTCAGGGCTGATCTTCCTCACAAAAAAAAAAAAAAAAAGAGGGAGAGAAATTTGCCCATCTACTCACCGTCCCTCTAGAATTCTGGCTGCAGAGAGTCTGCAGTGCAGGCTCTGGAGTCCGACAAGCCCGGCTCCACGTTCAGCTCCATTACTCACTAGTTGTGTCACCTTGAGTGAGTTACTTGACCTCTCTAGACCTCAGTATTCTCATCTGTAAAATGGTAGTGACACCATAGTCCTGACCAGTCCTGTTGTGAGGATTAGACACAGTACACATAAAGCTCTTAATTTTTTATGTGGTCAGTGCTCAATAAATATTAGCTATTATTATTCATTCAAAAACAATTTTTTTGTGTGTGAGGAAGATCAGCCCTGAGCTAACATCCATGCTAATCCTCCTCTTTTTGCTGAGGAAGACCGGCTCTGAGCTAACATCTATTGCCAATCCTCCTCCTTTTTTTCCCCAAAGCCCCAGTAGATAGTTGTGTGTCATAGTTGCACATCCTTCTAGTTGCCGTATGTGGGACGCGGCCTCAGCATGGCTGGAGAAGCGGTGCGTCGGTGTGCGCCAGAGATCCGAACCCAGGCCGCCAATAGCGGAGCGCACGCACTTAACGGCTAAGCCACGGGGCCGGCCCAAAAACAATTTTTAAATAATTTATTTTTCCTTTCATATTACAAAAGTAATATATGTTCATTACAGAAATTTTGGAAAATGCAAATATGTAAACAAAGAAATAAAAATCACTTGTAACCCCCAAATTCTGGGACAATCACTGTTAACATTTTGGGATATACCTGGTTTGTGATATATTTACAGGAAACATAATACAATATTTAGCATATCGTACATAATATTTTGTAACATGCTTTGTTCACTGCACATAACAGACATCTGCTGGGTATTTACCACATATCAGATGCTGGGTTAGTGCTGAGGATTCTGAAAAGAATAAGACAGACACCCAGCCCTTAGGAGCAAAATCTAGAATTGAGAGAGACTTATTAGCCAATATTTAGAGAATAATTTGATGACAGCAATGTTCAAAAAAAAAGGAGAAGGGCCTGAGTGCTGCCTGACTCAGCCTACAGGTGCTGGAATGGCTTTTCAGAGGTTCTCAGTGAATAAAGAGATGTTTCAGACAGAAAAATGGGGAAGTGCTGTCTGGGCAGGGGAAAGAGTCTGTGCAGACCAGCTGGGGCATGTGCATGTGTGGACTGTCTCGGTAGTGGATCATGGGAGGAGGCAGAGAGAGATAGCAGTGTGGCTGGAACCACATCAAAAGGGGCCTTGAATGCTGTGCCAATGTTTCTGGACTACAGCACAGGCTTCAAGGGTTAGAATAGACCTCCAACCTTCTAACTCCCCTCTTATAACACAGTATTTAGGGTCCTGACTTAAGAGGAAGATTGGTTAAATTCAAATCCTGGCTATGTGGCTTACCAGCTGTGTGACCTTGGGCAAGTTACTTAACCTTTCTGAACTTTGATTGCTCACGCGGACAATGGAAAAAAATAATAGAAGCAAACTCACCAACACCTAGGTTGTTGTAAGTATTACATAAATTTACAGTAAATTTCTTAGCGCAATGTCTGGCACATAGAACACACTAAGTATTTGTTATCATTTTTCACCTAACATCACCTCAAGCAGCTGAATCTTCAGTAATTTAACTCCAAGAAAGTATAAAGAGCAAAGTAGATGCCAATACCCTGGGGATCACAGGAGTGGGCTGTTTGCCAGAGCTGGAGCTGGGACCCCACTTCCAGCCAAGCCCTGGGACTGGGGAGAGATGGAGAACGGAGCCTCCTTACTTCCGGAAGCCCTCACTAACGTCTGATTCCCCTCTATCAGGAAGTTGTCCCCTGGGCTGGGGCTGGGCCCACACAGCTGCCTCCTCCCTGAGGGGAAAGCTGTGATGGGAATACTTTTCTCTAGGGAGGAAATGGGCAGGGAATGACATTTGTGTCCCCACCAGTATGCAAATCATCTTGTGAGACAAATGATTCTGCAGGAAAATACATCCTGTTCCCTCCAGAACATTTCCCTTGACGTCTGGGGGAACCACTTGGGGTGGTCAGGGTCAGAGCAATGGTGCAGGGAGCTCCTGACCACTGGCCTGCATCCCCAAGGAGCCAGAGGGGTGGTAGAGAAGGGAGGCCTGTAGGCTGGGCAAGCCCAGGACCTCTCTCCAGCCAGGTCCCCCAGCCATCAGGGAAGAGAGAGGAGGCCTGGGGGAGCAGTGTCTGGGGAGCCGTACTCCTGGCGTCAAGGGCCCGCTCAATCTCAAACCACCGTGTGACCTTGGACAAGTCATTTCTCTCTCTAGGCCTGACTTCCTGATCTATAAAATGAGGGAGTTAAATTAGATCAAATGTTTGCAATTTAGGGAACACAGACCCTTAAATTGTAAATGGGCTTCAGGAGATTGGTGTGCTCTCAATTGTATGCAAATTTCTGTGCGTGTGTGTGTACTTTTCTAGGGAGGTGTGCAAAGCTGTCACCAGTTCACAGAGGGGTCTATTACCCAGATAAAAGTTTTGGTGATCTCCATGGTCCCTTGCGCAGGCTGCTAGGTAGATGGAAGCTTCTTGAGGACAACAAGATATCTTATAAGAACAGCATAACAGTATCTGACATTAAGGAGATGCTCAATAAATATTTGCTGAATGAATGGATGACACTCATCAAATGCTGGGTAATGACCACAGCAAAGTGTGGAGGTGCCCGTTGGTGCAGAATCTCAGCTGTGGGAGTCAAGATGGTCAGAGATGACAGGGCTGATGAGGGGACAGGGTGGTGGGGAGTGAAGGAAAGGTACCTGAAAATGCATCCTGGAATCGGCTCAATTCATGGGCTATCTAGCTTGGGTTTCCAGTCTCCACGAGGCACACATATCCCTGGCTCCCCTGGTTCCTCATGTCTGACTCAGCCAAGCCAGACTCAGCCCAATCTTCAGCAACTAAATCAGTTTGGTTGCAGCAATTAAAATTCTCAAGTTTCTCCAGCCAGAAAGTCCATTGAACCCGAAGAATGTGGAGTCACTGCCTGGTCTCTGGGGGTCAGTGGAGCAAGTGCAGGAGTGAGAAGGAAAGCGGGGGCAGTCTGCCTCCTCATCCGGGGCACCTCCAGCCCTGCCCAGCTCAGCACCCTCCCTTCTGGCCCTGGCCCCACCTGGACTCTTGGCTGAATTCCTTCAGCCTGCGTCATCGACGAGCTCCCTCTCTCCACTCACACCTCCTTTGCCTACAGATATACATTGCTCTCTCCTGGCCTTAATTAAAACGTCGTCACAAGTATTTTAAGACCTGGACGAGTGCTTGTGATTTGGTGTTATATGAAGAACAAAAGGGGGTGGGATACAACATTGTATATCTACAGTAAAGTCTCAACCTCCAAATATAAAACATATAGAAATATGTATATTACATATTATAATACTATACTATTTATAAATTATATATTTATGTATATGTTTATATAATATTACAATATTTTAATGCTCTGTCTTAAGACCATCCTATTTCTCCATTCAGGAAATGTGCTCAGGTGAGAGGCATTCTGAGAACTCAACAACAGAGGAGGCACATGGACTGGGGGTGTCAGCATGGCAGGGGAGACCCTGGGGAGGATAGGCACATGGTCAAAGACACAGAGGCCCTGGGACAGGCACGCTCTGGACCTGGCTAAAGGAAGCTCATCTTGCCATCATGCCCTGGGGAGGCCAGGCCTGGGAAGAAAGGTTCCAGCTGTTCCAGCCCTTCCAGGCAGGACCTCCACCTGTTGGGAGTAGGGGGGTGGGGTGGGTGCAAGACCCAGCAGGATCCAGTTCCCTTGCAGAGGGGGTGACAAGGCTGGGGACAGGCCTGGGGCTTGGGACTGAGCCTTCCATGCTTGGAGACCTGGGGCCAAACAGCTGTTCCGCTAGGCAGAGGCCAGCACCCAGGAGAGGGGTGGGAAAGGCGAGAAGGACTCCCAGTCAGTCTTCCCAGGGCTCACCCCGCAGCCTAGACACAGCTGGGAGAGTCAAGGTTGGGGAAAGGCATTCTCTCACTTCTCGAGGGAGAACTAGAAGCCATTTTTCTCTTTCCCCTCTGCAGGCTGGCTTCCAGCCTCACCTGTTTTCTGGAACAATTCTCTTTCCAGAGCCCCATAGGCATCCTTCCAATAGCACCAGTGTTAACACTGCCAGTGTCGTTGGCTTTCCTGACCTCAAGCTCCCGGTTTTTCTTCCCCTCAGACCACCTCTTTTTCCTTCACTGTGCCCTGTACAAATCATTCCTTCCCTACGAGGGGTACCCCCCAAGGCTCAGTCCCCAGGACTCTGCTCTTCTTTCTCCATCGTGGGCTCCCTCAGAAAAATGAGCCCTCTCAGGGTTTCGGTTGATGCTTCTATATTATTTACAACATAATGGATAACAGAGGGACATGTTCACCACTGGGTAAGGGAGAGATTTTTTAATGATATCCTTTTCACCTTGCAGATGAGGAAAGGATTCAGATGAGTTAGGTGACTCCTTCAAGGGTCACCCACCCTAGGAAGCCTGGCCCTTTTTGCCATCTTCTTTACCGTTGTGGCCCCATCTCCCACAGCTGATCTGCGAGACTATCACCAGCTAAGGGAACATTTGCAAACTCAGTAGCCTGGAAAGGAAACACCACTTAATCATGAGAGGTGTGAGTGACTGGGCTGAAGACACTCCCCCTACCCAACCCTACACCTCATCCAGGTCATTGTCGAACTGTCCCAGGTGTGTGTCATGGTGACTCCCTAGTCTTGGGAGGAGTCCTGAGCTAGCCATTTGACTTCCTCTTCCTTCCTCCCTTCTGCCCCTGCTGAGAGCATTGGGAGGAGTCGCCTTTGTCAGCTAGTCCATTTGTAGATTACTATTAAAATAAGCATAGACTATAGTAGTGGTGTCTCCACTTAACCAATATCTATTAAGCTGAGCACCTACTATATACCCAGAACTTTCATGGGTTCTGGGGATACAGCAGTAAGCAGAACAAATCCTTATTCTATATAGTAATAGAAATATATTGAACAAAGTACTTCAGCCTTGGATAACATACATAACCCCATTTGCTGGCCCAAATGCTTTCATTATAGAGGAGATTAACCACTTTGTCTACTCAGAACAGCACCTCCCTTCTTTGGGGAAACTGTTCCTTCCCCACTCCAACATGTAATGATGGCAGGAGCTGTCAATCATGGGTATTGCTCCAGTGTTCACAGGGTTAGGTGTGTAACCCAGGTGGGGCTAGTCATAGAACCCTAGGGGCTCCTTGGCCACATGAATTGGGCTAGTCACATGACCCAAGCTGAATCAATCAGAATGCTTACATAGCTTTTTCCTTTTAAATTTTAATTCTAAATACATAAATTATACACGAATATGTTATCATTGAAAAACTTCACATTTGACAGTCTCCTTCAATCCTCACTCTTAATCTTAGTCCCTCACCAGAACTTTTTCTGTGCATTTGGATACATTTAGAAATACATGTTATAAACATACACATAGACATATCTATTACTCAATATATAGACATATATTTATTTCAAGGTTTTGTTTTTGTTTTCATTTATGCTTGAGTGATACCATATTGCATGTATCATTCTGCAAATTACTTTTTTCATTTTCCAAGACGTCTTAGGGGTTTATGTCAGTACATATTTCATTCTTTTTAACAGTTTCCATATTTTCAGAGTATGGAGTATACCATGGTTTAATGATGGACATTTAAGTTATTTCTAATTTTGTGCTACAAATAACACTTCAAATAACATCCTTGCCTATATTTCCTTATGCACATGTATGAGAGTTACTGGTCCGGATTTTGAGAAGTGGCATCATCAAATCAATAGTATCCATATTTAAAATCACAATTGGTGGGCTGGCCCAGTGGCCTAGTGGTTAAGTTAGCACACTCTGCTTTGGCGGCCCGGGATTTGCAGGTTCAGACCCCGGGCATGGACCTACACACCGCTCATCAAGCCATGCTGTGGTGGCTTTCCACATACAAAATAGAGGAAGATTGGCACAGATGTTAGCTCAGGGCCAACCTTAATAAATAAATAAGCCATAAATAAATAAATAAATAAATAAATAAATAATAGGTAGTGCCAAATTTCTCCCCAAAGTGGTTGGGACAATCTGTACCCCCTCCAGCAGTATATTAGAGCATTAGGGTCCCTGTTTTCCCATTCCTTCACCAATAGTTGAGAGTATCAAGGTTTAACGTTTCTGAAATCTGACAACTGAAATATGTTGCTGTTTGCCGGAGCCTTTTACCTGGAGCTGGCGGGAAGAGCTCCCTCCTCTCTGGCACAGCCCCGAGAGCTGTGGGTGAACCAACACCCAAGAGGGGAGCATGAGTCCCGAGGGAATCCACTCCCTGACCCCAGTTGTTCCCTCTCTGCTGTCTCCACAGTCGGCTTGTGTGAGCCAACACCTTCCTCTTTGGGGCTCAAGCTAATTAGAGTTGTGTTTTTGTTACTTTCAGCCAAAAGATTGAACTTGTGATTAAAATGTATAAATGACCATTGTTTCTGTCATCCTCATTCCTGAGTTCACAAGGGACCTGATTCTCTAGTTTCTCTCATTGTTCCTTTTCTTTTTCCTTGCTCTCCTCTTTCACACAACTCCTGCCCTAGGCACCATATTCTGGGTCCTAGGATCGCACATGAGGTCCTTTTCAGGGAGGGCAGGGCACAGCAGCAAGCAAAGTCTCTAGGAACAGCAGACAAAAGGAGCATTTGCCTGAATCCCTGGTGGGAGTCTTCGCAGAGTGAACACAGAGACTCTTAGGACCCATCTCTCTGCTTTGTCCTTGTCAGGGATGGCCAAGGTCAATGTTAACAGATGGGTCAACATCTCTGTTTTAAGGGAGAAAGAAAAAAGAAAGAAAAGGAAGAGAAAGAGAGCAAGAATGAAAAGACCACGCAGTAGAAGAATCCGCCCTCCTTTTTTGCTTTTAATTATCATACCCCCCAACACTGAGTGAAAACTCACTTTGCTAAAAATCTACATTGTAGTTGCAGCTTCCCAGAAACAGACACAACATAAACACAGTCTGTCAATGTTCTTTTGATGGTAGTGTGTGTTTATTGTTTTATTTTATCAACAAAAGAGTGAGAAGAAGGTGCTAAATTACATCCAGTCTAAAATGAAAGAGGAACAGCTCAGCCTTTTCTCCCATAGGGACATCATCTCCTGAGTTTGTAAAACACTAGGGCCCGGTCTTCCCCTGGCTGATCTAACACTGAGAGCAGGACGCTGTCAAGTGCGTCTCTGGTTGACATGACCGTGGTGATAGAGAGTTTTGAGGACAACTCTTTTCAGATAAGAGCTCTTTTCACCCTGGAATAATCCTGAGAAGTAGAAATGGGATAGAGACAACCACTCCACGTCAGAAAGTAGGAGCCTTCCAGAAAGAGACTGTGTCCTTCAAGGCCAAACAGCGAGAGAGGAATGAGACAAAAGCCTTCCTTCCCAAGATTGGATGTCTGTGAGAAAACTGCTGGAGAAAGGTGGGCTGGGCTGGGAGCTTGGGGGTGTTAGGTGGAGGGGGGGAGCTGCGCCCCAGGATGGCTGCAGGGCCAAAGGGAGACTTGGGAGAAGGGTCATGTACACTGAGGATTCACAGAGTGAGGGGCTGTGAGAGGAGTGACATGGCCTCTCATCACGACCCAGTAAATCTACAGTAAAATTAATTCCCCCACCCCCCTACCTCTCACCCCCTGTTTGGTGAGAAAAGTTTTTTTTTCTGGAAGCTGGTAAAGGGGCTGAATTTTGCATTACATTTGCTGGGGGTCAAAATAGTCAACTCACCAGCAAGAGAGGACAATCTGTGAGGCATCTGTGTGTGCATATTTGTTCTATCCTGTGGTATCCCCAGTATCTAGAATGGTGTCTGGCCTGTAGCGGATGCTCAGAAAATATTTGTGGAATCAATATATACAACTGTTCACACATGCAATTGTGGCCACATGCGGCTGTGTCTTCCTCTTTCAAAGTCTGGTTCAACAGTCACCAAGACTCTACTGTGATTGACCCAGAACCTCACTCACAGCACTCAGCACCCTGCCCTGATGCCTCAAGACAGTTCTCACCAAGATCTCCACTGCCTGCTCTGTGTCTGGGAAGGGGTAGAGATAAGATGCATCTTGAGGAAGCTCTCCAAGCTCCACCAGCGAGAGCTGCGGGCCTGTCTTCTTTGCCTGTGGCCAGGGCAGGGCTGTGGACTTGTCCACCTGGTTCTCAAAGCAAAGCCTCAGGTCTGCCCCCTACTGTGGGAATGGAGGAACTTCACCCAGAGCATCAACCCTGGGCTCCTTGGAGGTGCAGCATCGGTGATCACTTTGCCCTGTGCTAAGGTGAGGCCTCACCTCTCACATGTGTTAGGATCTATGACTCTGGGCAAAGACTTAACCTCTCACAGCCCCAGTTTGTTCATCCATAAAGGAGGGGCAGCTGAAACCTCCCTGCTCACCTGACAACAATATGGTGGGGGTCAAATGAGTTTAAACATGCAAAAGCACCTTGAACTCTATAAAGCCCAGGCCAGGTGTGGTGCTGTTGTTTTCCAACAGGAGGCCTCCGAACATACCCCACTGCCACTACCTTCATTCCCTAGACCCAGGGCAGAGCTTACATCTCCCTTTTCCTCTAGTCCTTAGCCCAGGCCCCTCAATGCAGGCTGCCAGCTGGCTGAGGGCTGCAGGCTCCTGGGCCACCTATTGTTTCTTAATGCAACACCTTGGCAGATGCTACTGGCCAGAGCAGGAGAGCCCTGGTGCCCTCATTTGTTAGGCCTCATGATCAGAGGCACAGATGGGGAGCCACTGGCATGTGGAAGGCACCATAGCTTGGGTTAGATGCTTGCTGGGCTGAGCCAGAAGCTGGAAGGCCATCAGGGACAGAGCTTGTCTCCCCATGCAACCTGGAGCCCCACGTGAGGTTCCAGGGCAGGCTGAGGGATGCAGAAGCTGGGTCTTACCACAGCCTTAGACAAAGGAAAATCCCCAAGGTCCCGGTACAGCAGAGGCAGTGAGGCACCCACTATGGGTTGCCAAGTTGAGCAAACAAAAATACAGGACAGACACCCAATTAGACTTGAATTTCAGATAAGCATCAAATACCTTTTATATATAAGTATTTTTCATGGAATGTTTGGGATATACTTATACTAAAAATTATTTGTCATTTATCTGAAATTCAAATTTAACTGGACATTCCATATCTTACCTGGAAACTCTACCCCCTCCCCACCCCTCCGCCCCCACAGGGCTAAAAGGGCTCAGGGAGCCCAGCCCCTTCCCAGAGCCTGCAGCCACAGCCCACTGGAGGTTCCAGGAACTCTCCCTAGAGGACACTTGCTGGCTGCCTGCCAAGGCTGTATCCTCAGTTCCAGGGCAGTGACCCGTGCAGCCCAGCCTTGGGTGGAAGAAGAAGAGGGACCACAACAGAGAGAAGAGCCAGGGGTCCCCTCAGGTCATTTCACCCTTGAGCTTCTGTGAGGGGAGAGTAACCTGTCTCCTTTACAGGGCCCTGTCCACATGGACGGAGGTCACTGTGGGCAGGTGCTTTAATACTATGACATGCCCTCCTCCTGTGAGGGTATTGTTGCAAGGGCCACACTTGCCTTTGCTCAGCTCGCTCGTAAGTGTTGGTGTCCCTAGTGTCCCTCCCTCTTCCGTGAGCCATCTCACCTTTGCCTGGCTCCAGTCACCGTCTACAGAGAGCTCCAGTCCCCTTTACAGTGGACTAAATAGATATAATTTACTCAGGGCTGACACCATCCCAGGAGCCGCTGCCCACAGACAGACCATCCGCTCTCATCTGAACTATGGAGACAGCCTCCAGGCCAGCCCTGCTCAGGTTCCCTGCCACACCACACCCAGGGTGTCCTGCTTAAACCCCTCAGCTTCCCACTGGTCTTGGGATCAAGTCAATACACTTTGTCTGTCTTCTGCCCCCATCAAGCATATTTCTTGTCACGTTACAAACCAGCCAGCACCATCCCTCTTCCCCAGACCACTGTCCAACCAATGCCTTATGGTTCCCTGACAGCTCTGCCCTTTCCTTGGCAAGGCTCTGTCCACCCCAGCCCTCAGTGCCCTTCACTAATCCCTTTACTACTTCTTTGACCTTCCTTGACCTTTCTTGTAGAATGGTGATAATCGCCGCCCTGCCAAGCTTCCTAGGGTTTCAGAAAAAATCAAACAAGGAAAAGATTGTAAAATTATTTTGTAAACTGGAAAGTTTTGTGAGAGGTGAAGAACAGAATGGCAGTTAGGTGGTCCTAGAGAGCCTTATGGCCTTCTAAGCTGACCTCAGATGCCCACAAGAAGCACAGGAAACAACCACGTGACGGGACCGAGGAAATTATGGCAGTTTGGGCAGGGAGGTGTGGGTGGGTGGGTGGGTGGAGCCTGGCTGGGGGCCTTTAGTAGAGCAGCCATAACCTACACATGAGGTCTGGGACTGCATGGGAACCCCTGGGGAGGCAGGGGGAGACAGGGGGTACAGGATAGTGGGGCTTTGGTTCCTTCCTTCCAGCTCAGCAGGGTGAGTCATCTGTAGGTGCTGGCCCAAATCTTACCCTCCTCCACTAGAGGCTGAGCTGAAATGGTCCAGAGGATGTGCCCAGAGCATGGAGACAGCAACACAGAGAGTGAGTCACAGAGCTGAGTCACAGCCCACTCAGCCTTTTCCAGGGCTCTGACGAAGGCTATACCGGCACAGTGGCGTTCTTCCAGCCTTGCCCCTTGGCAAGGTCTTGGACCTTCCAAGGTCCAAGCCTTGGACCCAGCCTTGGAAGGGTCCCCAAACACACGCATGCGCGAGCGTGCACACACACACACACACACACACACACACACACACACTCTTCCAGATCAGTGAACTCATGATATGCTTCCCCTGACTGCTAGCCTCCCTTATTTCACAGGTTCAGTGAAATCCTACTGGGTTTCCCATGTAACAGGCTTTCTTCAATCACTCACTCACTCACTCATTGTTCAGGTACTAGGGATAAAAACCCAATCCTTGTCTTCAAGTTGCTCTCCAGCTGGCAGAGGAAACACAGTCTCCATCCAGGTGCTGCACTGCAGAGGAGTGGGCCAGTATGGCCTTGGGAGAGCCGCACACACCACTAGCATCCCAGCTCACAGGAGGGAGCATGAGGGAGCCGGTATGGGACACAGCCCATCAGCGTTGGGACGGGCCGGGAAGTCACTGCTCAAACATCCAGTCTCAGGACTCCCACCTCTGGCCCTTTACTCCCAGTGGGAATACAGCCCAAAGGTATGTCTATGAAGATTCAAACAACATTCTGTTTTCTTTTTCATCGAATTAAGCTGGAGACTTTGACACACGTAAGGATAGCCTGAGCTAACGGTCACAAAACATGTTCTAGTCTGAGCTGTCCATTTTCAGTGTGAAGACTGAATTTTGGCTTTGAATCTATAACAGAAAGAGCCACCTGCTTGTATCAGAGAATACACAGTATCAGAACTGGGATGACTTAGAATCATCGACTTCTGATCTAACTGCTTCTTTTATAGAAGTAGAAACTCAAATCCAGAGAGGAGAAATGAAGCAGAGTCCTTTGATAATTTCCATCTATTTTCCAGTCTTTAAGCAAATGTAATTTTTGCTACAAAAATAAACCACATTACAGAAAGAAAGAAAAAGAAAACCACATTAATCCCAATGCTCTAACATAACCATTGATATCATTTTGCTACTATTTCTTTACAGTTTCTTTCTACACAATTGTAATCATATATGCATATAATTTTATGTATTACTTTTTTCATTTGACTTTACATTTTAAGCATTTCTACCATGTTACTAGAGTCTTCATAACTGTCATTTTTAATGACTATATACTATTCCAGCAAAACAAGATGGTCATAATTTTTTTTTCATGACATTTAATCATTCCCTTATTTAAAGACATTTAAGTTATGCCCAAATTTTGGCTATCATAATGCTAAATATCACTTTTTCATTTATTTATTTCTTGGTGTTAGACTCCCATAAGTGGAACTGCTCTGAGGTGAAAAGTGTGAACATTTTTAAGTCTCTCGATATATGTTAACAAATTGCTTTCTCTAGTTTCTAATTAAACTGTCACCAGCAATACTAGGGCCTATTTGCACTGGATCCTTACATTTGATGGTATACCATGGCTTAAAATAAAATGATAACTTCTCCAATTCAACAAGTGACCAAATCATAAATGTTTATACCTTCTGGCCCATCAATTTCCCTGCTAGAATTTTGGAGCCGGCCCAGTGGCGTAGCAGTTAAGTTTGCGCGCTCCACTTCGGCGGCCCGGGGTTCGCAGGTTTGGATCCCAGGCGCACACCGACGCACCGCTTGTCAAGCCATGCTGTGGCAGTGACCCATATAAAGCAGAGAAAGATGGGCACGGATGTTAGCCCAGGGCCAATCTTCCTCAGCAAAAAGAGGAGACTCGGCAACGGATGTTAGCTCACGGGTAATCTTCCTCACACACACACAAAAAAGTTAAAAAAAAATAGAATTTTGGAAATAATCATCAAGTGTATACTGACACAGGTAAAGATGTCCACTGAAGAGTATGATAGTGTGATACCAGGTGCCTTAAAATGCACACGTGTGTCAAAGCCTATGCAGAAGGGAGTTGTGGGGAAAGGCTTCTATGTTTTACTTCTGTGTTGTTTTAATTCTTCACAGCGAGCATGTATTACGTTTATAATTAGCAAGATGACAAAGATATTTCCATATCAGAGAAAAAAACTTGCAGAAACCAGCAGCCCCTTTTCATTTGCAGTTGGACTGCTGGCTCAGGGCATCAGAACCCCAGCCCTAAGCCACACATGACCTCTAGTCTTCTGTCAAATGGCCATGATACAACTAATGTCACAGGGTTACCGTGTCACTTAAATGAGATCATTTCTGTAAAATGCTTAGCACAAAGCCTTGCATTTAGTCAGTAGTAAAAAATGTTAACTATATTATTATTTCGTTCTGACATTTCTTTTAGTCCCCACCCACAATCTCAGCCACTATTTCTTACCATTTATTCCAGTAACTCCTAGCCTCCAGGGAACAAAGCCTGCGTGAAGCCACATTAGCCACATACCTTCCCTGAGAATTCTGTTTGGCAAATCGTAAGCCATTAACCCCACAAGGCTGTGATGAGGGAGGGAACCAGCGGCACACGTCTGTGTGTGGGCTGAGCGCTCCAGCACGAACGAATGCCCATTCCCTTCCAGATGGCCATGAGGACGCGCAGCATTTGAAACTGGCAAAAATGACAGTGCTTGTTTTCAGTAGAGCAACAGCTGGGGGGAAAAACACCCTGAATAGTAAAAATAAGAATATCTGATTTTTTAAAAACTGAAATCTTCTAGCACCCATAATGCTTAGAATCTCAAATACATTATGCTTACCTTCAGGTAAAAAAAAACAAACCATAAATAAAAATCACTTTTTGGAAAGAAAAGCTGAGTAGAAGGGCACTAAGCTGAGAGGCAATGGCTGTGAGATCAGCAGGAGTAGGGCCCCTGCAGTCAGACCACTGGGGCCCAAATCCCGGCTCTTGCCCCTAACAAGTTCTGCGAACACGGCCAAATTAATTCATCTTTTTATGTCTCAGTTTTGTCATCTGTAAAATGGGGATAATAAAAGTACCCACCTTAGGAGGGTACTAAAGATTAAGTGAGTTAACGAGTACCTATAAATGCTCCCTAAGTGCTGGCCAGTGACTATTTTTGTATATGGCTATTGGGTCTCAGCCCAATGTGTAGCAGTGGGCCCCTCGCTCGGCAAACCTCACAGCCAGTCAGGGCACCTTTCTGAGGGTCCTCCCTGTGGACATGGCTGTGGAAGGAGAGCCAGCCCAAGTCTCAGGCAGCACTTTTGCTCCCTCTCAACACCTCTGGAGGCAGGGCTCCAGGTGATGCTGGCCCTTCCTCAGGCACCAGGCTCTGGTGGTCTCACAGAGCTGGGGATGGTGCCCGGGTCAGGGATGGTGGAGGGGTTATGCAGACAGGCAGGGGGAGGCTGACCTTGAAGGTTGCTGCTCCTAGAATGACCTCTGATTGGATTGCCTAGGAAGGCACCAAGGGCCTCCAAGCAGTTTCCTGTCTGGAGGCCAAGGTGATTGCAATTCAGAGACCTGGAGCAGAGGGGGCAGGGTCTGGGGGGAGGGAGTAGAAATGGAGGGGCTGGTGTGGGTGACAACGGAGGAGAGGGCGGAGGAGAGGGCTTTTGGGGAGGGACAGAGGACGAAGGGGTAGTAGGGAAGTACAGGGGCAGAGGGGCAGAGCAAAGGGGGTAAGAGACGAGAGGGGGACGTTGGGGGAGGGAAGGAGAGTCTGTGGGGGATGGGGGAGTGCAAGGGGGGGCCGCCAAGGGAGACCAGCAGGGCCCTTGGCCAGAACAGGCAATCCCTCCTTCCCCTCTGAGGGTGTCTGTTTACTGAGCATCCCTCCCTTCATTAGAAGAAATGCAGCCTCGGGCTTTCTGGCCTTTTCTGGCCTATTCTGGCCTTTTCTGGCCCGGCTGCATCCACACGCCTCCGACGCTGGGGAGGACTCGGCAGGAGCCTCAAATGCCACCTACTCCCCGGCCTCTCTCCCAGTTGATGCTTCTATTTTAGGCACCACATTATTTCCTGCTGTGATTTTTTCAGCCTTCTAATTCAGGCTCTGAGGTAAGCCGTGACATCCGCTCTGGCTCCCGCAGCCTCCCCCTCCCGCCCCCTGGAAGTGGCAACTCAACCCTCCTCAGGGCGCTGCCCCCGGGGACTTCAGGGACTCACTCAGCCATGTGGCCCAAAAAGAGGCTTTTAGGAGGAGGGATTTTTCCCCCCTGTGCAGGGTGAAGTCTAGCTAGAATATATTTCTAGGCAAGGATTTAGAAAAAATGACAAGGACCAGGTATAAATTATACCGTATGTCCCAGATCCACCAAGGGGGCTGTAGATGCTTCCAAATCAGTGGTTTTCAACTTCTTTGAGGGACAAGCGCCCCTTTCAGAGTCTGAAATCTATGCACCCTCTCTCCAGAAAGTATCCACATGTAAACCCATGTACACACAAATAGACACTGCTTATTTGCTTATAATGCTTATAATTTTGCTTATAATGTCAGAGTTGTGCGTGGAACCCCAGGTCAAAAGCCCCAGCTCAGACGCCCTGAATATCCCATAGATCAGGTCTCCTCTTGCCAGTTTCCTCCCAATCACACTCACTAGCCACTCCCCACCCCCACCTCCCACCCCCGTGATCAGCCTGGTTATATTAATCAATGTGTGTTTTTAAGTGTCTTTGTATGTGCAAGGGTTTCACCCCCAAATGGGCAAACAGAGGTTAGGAGGTCAGGTTGTAAAGTGCTTACTTGGGGTAGTGGGCATGTCCCTGGGTCTCCCCTCTAGTTCATGACCTGGGCCTGACTCTGGGGTGGAAAGGACACTGCACTTGGATTTGGGGAGACTTGGGTTGGAATTCAACACTTGGTAGCTTTGGTACCCTGACCTCCCTGAGCCTCCATTTCATTTGCATGATGGGAACTCTAATAATAAAGCTTCCCTTACAGGACTACATGAGGCCATGCAAGGGGAGGCACCTTTCAAAGGTACTTCTCTGGCAAGGGAGGGGGCCAGTTTACTTCTGAATCACTCAGATCTTGTCTGTTACCCCTCAGAATGGGCAGCACCCAGTAAAGTTTTGTGTTTTTTTAATGCAAATAGGTAAAATGAGTCCAAAAGAAGTCATATGAGAAGAGAAACCTCCAGAATGATGAGTGAGAAGTCAAGAGCTCATCCCCAGGCAAATACAGAACAGCTAACACGAAAATCAGCCTTTGAAATGTGACTGATCTTGATTCAGGAGCTTCCCTGTTCCCACAGGTGTTAAAAAAGGACCCTCCATCTCTTCCTCTCCGCCGGCGCCTTCCCTACCACCTCAGCCTCGCCTCCCTCCCATCCTCCACGTTCTCTGGGGTGCCCTCTGGTCTTGTCTCAGTTCTTTCTTCCAGCCCTGTCAGATGTCTCCAGAATGCCGGTCACCTCCACTTCTAAATGTGCATTCTCAGTGTGATGCCCTCCTAACTGTCCATTCAGGGACATTTTCTCAGTCCCTGCCCTCTTGACGTCTCAGGGACACACTTTTTTTGTGTGTGTGTGTGTGAGGAGGACTAGCCCTGAGCTAACATCCGATGCCAATCCTCCCCTTTTTTCTTGAGGAAGACTGGTCCTGGGCTAACATCCATGCCCATCTTCCTCTACTTTATGTGAGACGCTACCACAGCATGGCCTAACAAGTGGTGTGTTGGTGCACGCCCGGAATCTGAACCTGCGAACCCCAGGCCGCTGAAGCAGAGCGCAAGCACTTAACTGCTGTGCCACCAGGCCGGCCCCTGGGGACACACTTTTTGACACTGTAGAGGGCTCTTCTTCTCAAGCTCTCTTCTCACTAGCTCCTTCAGTGATACCCCAACTTGGTTCTCTTCCTGCCTCTCTTTGCTCCTTCTCTGTTGTTGGCTCCTCTTACTCCTCTGAGCCTTTTTTGTTGTTTTTGCTGAAGAAGATTCGCCCTGAGCTAACATCTGTTGCCAGTCTTCCTCTATTTTGTATGTGGGTCACCGCCACAGCATGGTTGCTGCCAAGTGATGTAGGTCCGCATCCAGGAACTGAACCTGGGCTGCCGAAGTGGAGCGCACCAAACTTAACTAGGCCATGGGGCCGGCCCCTCTGAGCCTTTTTAAGGGTGGCTGTTACCCAGGGTTCATCATGTTACCCTGGGTTCCCTGTCCTCTGCCCTTTGGGATCTCATTGATGCTGGTGGCTTCAGCTGTCTCCTCTAGGCTGCCAGCTCTGACCTCTCTTGAGCTCCAGTCCCAGTTTCAACTGCCCATTATAATGAGCAACTCTCTATGTAAACGTAACTCTAAACGTAAGCCCTGTTGTCATCTCAAACTCAACATATCTAGAAATGAATTCTTCATCTTCCCCCAAACTAGCTTTCCCTCCTGGTTTCCCTTTTATGTTTGGGGTGTGACATTCCCCTGGTCACCCAGGTACAAAGGCCCCATCAACTTTGACTCTTCTCTTTCCCTCTCCTTCCACTTCCATGCAGGCACCAAATCCTGTCTGTCCTCCCTTTGGGGTCTCTCTCTGGCATCCATCTCTTCCTTCCCTTTCCCACCTCCATTCCCCTAACCCTAGCTTTCAGCTCTGATGGCCACAGTAGCTTCCTGCTGGTTTTTCTGCCCATAGTCTCTCCATCCTTTAAAAGAGGTCAACTTCTGAATCAAGACGCACCTCCACTATAACTTTCTTGACTATCCACGCTGCTTTAGCACACCTTACCTGTTCCATTCACTTTGCCAGTTCATCTTATCTTGCCAAGTGATATCTCTCCTATTGTTATTTAGCTTTTCACATTTTTCACCTAAATGGGAAGTTCTTAGAGCTCTTTCCCACCCCCTCATATAAGCTTGCCCAGGGCCAGCCAGGACCCCTGGCGCTGCACCCCAGCATTTAACAGAAGCACCTCTGATTCCTCATTTTCTCCCCTATTTTTCATTCTGGCTCACTTCAGCCACTTTTTTTATTAACCAAGGAGTGCCCTTCACCAGAAAGCAGAGAACCCAAATTCCAATGCCTAGATGGACCAGTGGGTCATGAAACGGGTGTGGTGGGCCAGGTGTGCAATGATGGGGAGTGGTGGGATGTGGCATCTAGATCCCATGTCCCCAGTCTAGAGGGGCTGCTGCTACTCAGCCCTCCTTCGTTGCCATTGGGTCCAGTGTGGCCAGATTTTCCAGTTTTTCAAAAGAAACACCAAATTTGGATTTTGGATTTTTGTGGGAAATTTCTCAACTTTTAAAACACTGTGCAGAACCACCAAAACACTAAATTCAGCAGGTAACCCTGGACATAAAGGTTTTCTGCTTTGTAATTATTCTTGATGTGGTAGAAAGCACTTTGGACTGTGAGTTTCTAGTTACAGTTACAGAAGTCCCCCCTTATGTATAGTTTCCCTTTCCACGGTTTCAGTTACCCTCTGTCAACCGCTGTCCAAAAATATTAAGTGGAAAATTCCAGAAATCAATAATTCATAAGTTTTAAATTGTGAGCCGTTCTGAGTAGCATGATGAAATCTTGCACTGTCCCGCTCCATCCTGCTTGGGATGTGAATCATCCCTTTGTCCAGCGTATCCAGGCTGATATGCTACCCGCCTGTTAGTCACTCAGTAGCCAGTTTGGTTATCAGATCGACTGTCTCGGTATCGCAGTGCTTGTGTTCAAGTAACTCTTGTTTTACTTAAGAATGGCCCCAAAGCACCTAAGTACTGATGCTGGTAATCTATATGTGCGAAAAAAAAAGCAGTAAAGGGCTTCTTTTAAGTGAAAAGGTGAAAGTTCTTGACTTAATAAGGAAAGAAAAAAAATCATATGCTGAGGTTGCTAAGATCTGCGGTAACTTTTGTTACAGTATATTGTTATAATTGTTCTATTTTATTATTAGTTACTGTTGTTAATCTCTTACTGTGCCTAATTTATCATAGGTATGTATGTATAGGAAGAAACATAGTATATATAGGGTTCAGTACTATTTGGGGTTTCAGGCATCCACTGGGGTCTTGGAACATATTCCCCATGGATAAGGGAGGACTACTGTATGTCAGTAATGAGCTGTGTAACCTTGAGTAAGTTACATCCCCTCTCTGGGCCTCAGTTTCCTCATCTGTACAATGAAGGATCCTATTAAATGATCCCTAAAGACTTTTCAACTTGGTAATTCTATGGTCCTATGGCTTATCCTAAATAGTAGGGAAATCCTGTTTAACTGAATCTTCCGTTTAGTGAGATTTACCATAAATACACTGAACATAGATTACCACGTTTCAAAGAACTAGAAAACAATAAGGCATTGGTTAACTGAAATTCTCCAGAGTTAACTGGAAAATCCCCTTTTAATCAAGCTTATTGTTAAAAGACTTTCTAAAATGCCGGAGTTCAGTTTCCTGCCTTTTTAAGCACGGGAGATGCAGCAATGCCGGGCGAGGGGAACTGATGAGTCAATGTCTGAGGATGGCTTTGCCACCTGGGCTGAAAGGGGTGGCAGCAGAGCGCCCAGGAGATCCTGTCAGGCCACTCCCAGCTAGGGGGCTGCTCATAGTCAGGGACCTCCTGGCTGGTGCCAGAAGATAACTACACTGGGCTCACTAACCTCTTGGCAGGACTCAGATCCTCGATTTAACGTCCACTTTGGGAGGATACCTCACTCATAAGCTGGGAATTAGTTGAAAACTGGCACTGCCTGGAATGTGTGTCTATGCTGAATGTCACGACACAACCCAGAGCTCCTTCTCATTGAAATGAACAAGAGCTGTAGAGCCTAACAGATCTAGATCTTAGTCGGAATCCAGATTCTTCCACTTCCTAGCTGTATGACTTTAGGCAAATGCCCTAACCTTTCTGAGTCTCAGTTTCCTCATCTATAAATTGGAGATAACAATACTATCTCATAGAGTTGTTATGAGGAGTAAAGGAAATCATGTCTCCTAAATGGTTCATGTGGTGTTTGGGATTTAGTAAGTGCTAGATAAGTGGAAATCATTATTCCATTGGGAAGTAACATCTTTTATCATTTAAAACCCAATCTGATTCTCCAGTTTTTTTTTAGTAAGGTTAGAAAGTCAGTACCACTCACTTTCTACTTTCCACAATAGACATTGGAGAAACCAACTATTTACAGAATTAGATGTTGTCTCTTGCTCGCTCTTCCTTTCCATCCTACCTTTCATCCTGAAATAGAGACACCAACCTTAAAATCAGAACCAAGGACCTAATTTTGAAACTGTAAGGCTAATAACTGATTCAGTCAAGAATCATCAATGGATGGAAAAGTTTGACGAGGACAGGATATTCACAGGCTTAACATATCTCCCCCTAAATTACTTATTTGTTACAAAGGAAAAAAACATTAACTTTACAATGGAGAAACCTGACAGACACCTCCTTAACCAAGTGGTCAAAGTTAACGTCACCAATGCTGACTGGGACGAACAGACCTCACGTGGCCCCTGATGTGATGCACTGAGAAGGACACAACATCACTTCTGTGAGGTTCCTGCCAACAAACGCCTAACCTGAATCTAACTGTGAGCAAGCACCAGACTAACCCAAGCTGAGGGATATTCTGCAAAACGAGTGGCCAGACCCTTGAAAAATATCAACGTCATGAAAGAGAAAGAAAGGCTGAGGAACTATTCTATTTTAAAAACTAAAGAGACATGACAATTAAATGGAATGTGTGACCCTGGACTGGATCCTGGACTAGGAAAAAAATCATTATAAAGAACACTATAGGAACAAATGAATAAATTTTAATATGCATTGTACATTAAATAATAGTATTTATCAATGTTAAATTCCCTGACTTTGATTTTATGTAAAAGAATGTCCTTGTTCTTGAGAAACTCACGCTGAAGCATTTAAGAGTAAAGAGGTATAATGTCTGCAACTTACTCTAAAGTAGTTCAAAAAAAGAAAATAAGTATAAACATGTAAAAAAAATGCAGAAAGAGAGCGAGAGAGAGAATATTAAAACAAATGTAGCAAAATGTTTTCATCTGGTGAACTTGAGTGAAGAGTACACAGGAGTTCTTTGTACTAGTCTTGCAGCTTTTTGGTAAATTGAAATTATTTCAAAATAAAAAGTCAAAAAAAACAAACAAACCAAAAATGAGCCAGGGGTTAGTTAGTTAGAGCCAGGCACAGAGCCTCCTGTCATTTGTCCCGGCAGTGTGGTAAGGTAGAAAGAGCCCTGACTTGGAGAAGGGGTTCAAACCCAGCTCTGCCAACTGCAAGATCCTTAACATCCCTAGACTTCTGTCTCTTCACTCTGAAATGTAGAATAATAATAATAACGCCTGTCTCGTAGAGTTGTCAAGAGGACTAAATGAGGTAGTCTGTGTGAAAAATCTGGCACATGCCAACATATTATTCATGTATTCTACAAGTATATGCTGCTAAGGGTCCAGAAGTGATAAATACGCACAGAATTCTTGCCCTCACTTAGCTTAAACTCTAGTCAAAAAGATGGTAACTAAATGACTAAACAAACACACAGACATATAATGACAAAGTGCCATAAATTCTATGCGAGTAACGGAGTGCAGCAGGAGAGATGGGGAACCCTACCACATAGAGGGTGGTCAGGGGAAGCCTTACTGAGGGAATGACATTTAAGCTGAGACTAAAGAACAAGAAGAAGGGAGGGGTTGGCAGTCTAGGTGGTGCAACAGCAGGAGCAAAGGCCCTGAGGTGAGCAAGAACTTGGTGCATGCAGGAACTGTGACATTCTCTCCTCTGCTGGAGCGTTTGTAACTCCATGTGTGCTCCTTGAGGGAAGGGGCAGCACAGCACCCAGCACAGATTGGACACTCAGTGTTTGATGAGTGAACAAGCGAATGGGCATCCCTTGGTTTCAATATTTGCCACGAGGAGATCTCCCCTCTCCCAGCCCTTAGCCGCACTATGTAGTGAAAAGGAAGGAGGCTACTTCTGAACCGGCAGCTCTGGAGTTTTCCCTTCTGTGGGCAACTTGCTTAGATCATAGAGCTGGAAGGGACCCCAAAAATCCCATGCTCCCACCTCTCATGTTTGAAGGAAGAAGCAGAGACCCAGGCTCAGGACAGACTTGCCCGAATCCAGGGACCTAGTTGGGGGCCCCTGTCTAGTGCTTTCCCCAGCCCTGCAGCCTGCCTTGTTTATTTGTTCAACAGGTTTGTTTCAGCCATGGCACAGCCTGTTCTGACTCTGGAACATTTACGAGATGAGCCAAAAAATCACAGAAACATGGCTTGCTCTTGGAGCTAAGGGGTGGGGCAGCCAGGGTGGGAGACAGGTTTCAGGCCAGCTCTGGGGCAGAGTTTTGGCTTGTCCTTTGCTGTCCTTTTCCCTTCTGCCCTTGGGAACCAAAGGGACTCCAGTGGGATTTCCTGCCTCGGTTTCTCCAGGACCACGATATGGAAAGACTAGCACATTCAACCATAAAATTTCCAGTTCTCATCTCCACCCTCATCAGCTCCATTCCAAACCTCAGCTTCCACTGAGTTCAAGCCACAGCCTGATCCACTCGATCAGCCAGGGATGGAGGTGCTGGGCCCAGCACCAGGATCATTCTGCCCTCTCTGCCTGCAGTGTCTCTCTCTCTTTCTCTGCTTGTGAACTCTTGCTTATCCTTCAAACCCAGCTGTTATATCACCACCTCTAAAACTCTGAACTGTCTCCCAGGGAGTCTGCCAGATACTTTTTAATTTTAAAAAGCCCAACCAGGATAAATAGGATAGCTAAAATGCCAAATTTCTTGGCTTTTGTCTGACTGGATACTAACTCAGGGTAGTAATGTTAGTTACTACCTCGTGTTGATCAGAAGCACTTATTTGTATTTACATAAATATTTGATTACCAAAAACTTGGAAATGAATAATTAATAATTGCAATTTTTTTGGCAAACAAAAGTTATTTAAACCTTAATTAAGCCCAAGGTGGTAGAGGGGATGGTGTAAGGATGACAAAAGGAATCCTGGTGGTTAAAAAGTGACTCTAAGGTCCTATGTAGGCTTTTGATACACATGGCTGTCTCATTTCTCTAAAAGGCCTGGTATATAGTAGGTGCTCAGAAAGCATTCACTGAATACTACGAGTGTGTGAGGATGTAGGAGTGCATGATGATGACACTCCCTGGCCCCTAGGGTCATTGAAGCCTCTGTCAATCCTAGTTGGCTGTCCACAAGGACCAGGCTAAGAACCAATTCAGGAGCTGTCCTAGCCTCAGACTCTGTTTTCCTAACTGGGCAACATGCCAATTCTTAGCACTGGCCCAAGCAGTGCTAAGGTTGGTCAGAACCTGGACACCCTCCAGGGGTCAGGGGGAACAGCCTGGATTCTGATGCCCATTGTAGCCCCCTCTGCCCCTTTACTCCACGCAGCTCCCCAAGAAGCAGAGCCTGGCCAGCTGTGGGAGGTGCTCTTCTCCTTCACTTCCAAGATTAGCTCAGACCTTAAAAATCACAGCCTGGCGCCTGCTCCTCTTATGCCAAGGAAAACAGTAGATGTCAGAAGCCTCCTTAGGTATCTGGACGAGAACAGCTCCTTCTGCTCCCTCCCTTCCTTGTATGAGGTCATTGAATCGGGATGACAAAGCAAACAGTGGCATGTGTTGGGACTTGTTCCCCGACTATTTCCAGGCTTTCTCCAGCCCCTCCCTTCTCGCCATCCTCAGAATGGCAGACCCAGGAATGGACAAGAACTTGAACTGAACTCAGTCCTTGGGATTTTGGGGAGGCATCCTCCATGGTGGTAAGATGAGGTCCTGGACAGACCTTATTAAATGAGGGAATTGGGATATTAGCACTACCGGACATTTGCGCAGAAGTTTCCCAGGCTTCAGTGTGCTTTCATTTATTCCCATTTGAGTAAAGAGGGCAAGAATGTTTTTCCAGCTTCAGAGAGGAAAAAAGTAAGGCTCATTTAAGGTCAGCAACTTAATCAAGGTTACATGGCTTAAGGATCACAGAGCCAGACTTGAAATTAATGTGTGACTCTAGTTACATCTTGCCACCTCACCACAGCTCCTTGAACTTCAGTCATTGGTACACTTGCTTCACGCTTTTTGCCTTGTTGCATACCACCATACTATTATTTACTTAATATTTTTCCTTAAATAAACGCACTTAAAAAATTGACCTCATTCTAAGCAACAACACATGTGTGTATATGTATAAATAATATATGTAGGTATTTATATGTGTAACTGCTAAAATTAAACATTTCATCCTCCTCCCCTAAAGTCAACTCTCCTAACACCAGGGATACTAGTGCACACTTTGAGAAACTGTCCAACTACCCTCCACCCACCCTGCATTACCAAGAATGGATCTTCACAGGCTGGCAGCCAAGTGGCTGCCCTTGTTAAAGTGCTCAGCCAACAGGAGTGTTCAGGGCGACCACTGTCGTTGTTAGGTTTGTGCCTCAAAAATCACAGAATTACTGAGTCATGGAGGATAAGAGAGAGATCATGGAATCCAACTCCTAAAGGGCAGGGCCTTATACAACACACCCGGGCATAGTCCTAAAGATTAAGAGGACACCATTCAGAGATATAAAGATGAATCAGATGTAGTCCTTGCTCTTTAAAAACTCATAAAGCTACAAACATAAACAACCAAAAACTAGAAGGAATAAACAAAGGATCTGGAATCAGAGAAACTCTAGACTTGGTTCTACCACAAACTCGCATGCCTTTGAGCAAGTCTCTTCATGTTTCTGATCCCCAATTTCCTAAACAGAAATGATAGTATCTTTTCTTTTTAACTTTTAAGACTAATAGGAGATTCACATTTTAAAAATGAGTATGGTATATTACAACATCGAGTTGCGCATCTTAATTATATACAATTTTTGTCAATTGTACCTCAAGAAAGATGGGGGGAAGATGGGTGTTAAAAATCCTCTGTAAAAAACTATAAAGCTACAATACCAAACTTCTCCGTAGAATATTCGCATTATGACTGGAGAATGACTTTCTCCAGGAGAAACTAAGCACCAGAAACAGGTTGGGAAGAGAATTGGGGAGCACCACTTGGGCCTTACCAGGGTCCCTGACTAACTTGTTGCTTCCAGGTCTTGGGCCTGGGAAGACATTGGTGAGCTGAACCAGCTTGCTGCCCTCAACTCTTTCAGAATCCTGCTTTTCTTCTCTGATTCTTTTTCTTCTGCTTTAAAACATTTGTCTTCTCGCTTTCAGCCCCACGTGCATAGTAATGGGTCTTTACTGCCCTCTTGTGGTCACTCCCTGCCGTAGTTGTATTGACTTTTGAAAGGGTGTGCGTGACAGCCTGAGGAAACCAGAGCCAACCCTCAAGATCAAGATTTCCCAGGGCCAGCAGAGGACTTAAAGCCCAAATTAAAGCCAGCTGCTGGAAACCAGAGCTCCCTGACGGGAAGGGGTAGTTCCACCTGGTTTTACCCCAAGTAGGACAGGAATCCAGGCCTTTGTCTGCATTAACCCTGCTAAAATGGTCAGTCCCTAGACTGTTCAGCTTGTCTGGAGCAAGGTCTGGAAATGAAAGCGGCTCTGAGGCGTCCCTTCTCTGCCCAGAAAACTCAAGGGTAGGAAGGGCCAGGACTCGAACCTGCCTACCCCCCCCCACCCCCACCCCTGCCTTAAAGCAACAGTTAACTGGGCATCTGTTTTGTGAACTGGTAGGCGCCATGGGGTGAGGGTGGGGTACAAAATAAGATATATAGTTCCTGTCCTCAAGAACTCATAAAGCTTACAAACATAAATAACCCAAGCACACATATAATTAACGGACATCAGGCCACAGGACTAAGAGCTACAACAGAAGTCGAAATAAAGAGCTATAGGGCTGGTGGGCAAGGATAGGTTAGTGACAACTATAGGGATGGGGTTTCCTGACGGTAGTGAGACTCAAGTCGGACTTTCAAAAAACGAGGAGGACCTCACCTAGCAGACATGAGCAAGGAAGACCACAATGATACTAATAATAACTACATTTTGGGGGAGCTGATGACGTGTCAAGGATGGCTCAGGGTTTTATAGATATCTTAGTTATTTCATCTCCATAACAATATTATGAGGTAGGTATTATTTTCTCTATTTAATAGACAAGGAAACCAAGGCTCAAGGCCATGGACAGCAAAGCTTGATAGGAAATATGGGAAGAAGTAAAAGCAAAAGGTGTGTTTGGGGGGCTGGCCCGGTGGTACAGCAGTTAAGTGTGCGCTCCGCTGCGGTGGCCCAAGGGTTCAGATCCCAGGCGCACATCGACGTACCGCTTGTCAAGCCATGCTGTGGCGGCGTCCCACGTAAAGTGGAGGAAGATGGGCACGGATGTTAGCCCAGGGCTAATCTTCCTCACCAAAAAAAAAAAAAAAAAGGTGTGTTTGGGGCAAATTACTAGAGTATTGAGTACACCTGGTCAGGTGGCAGAAAGGAAGAGACAAGGGCATAGGGGCAGGGAGTTGTAATGATCAAAAAGTACAGTAATCCTATGATAAGGGATTTTAAAGCCTCAAATGAATTTGGACCTCACCCTTTGGATAATGGATAACCTTTTGAGATTTCAGAGCAAAGGATTCTGCTCAGGGATGCATTTTAGGATAACTCAGATGTGTGGAGGAGAGCTTGATGAGGCAGAAACAAGAGGAAGGGAAATCTGTGAGGAGTCAGACAGTGAGGGGAACTTGAGTCAGGGCAGTGCACAATGCAGAGGGATGAATCTTAAAACCTCTACACAGAGAAATTAAAATTGACTTGGGGGATGAAGAAGGTGGTGCTGCCCTTAGTGGGAACCACTGTCCCCTCACATGCTGAATCCCCCAACCTGCCTCACCAAGGCCAGGTCCTCCTGAGGGGCAAGGGGAAGATTTCTGATCTTCCACGGAACAGAAGTCTCAGTCCCACTCTGGACTGTGGTTGTGCCAAACCTCTAAAACCAAAGCAGGGCAAAGTCTGCTCAGTGAGCAGAGAAGAAATGAAAATTATTCGCAATGCCCACACCAAGTGAGGAATCTCAGGATCAAAGAGTCGCCTGTCCCAAGAAGAGACCATACCAGTTTGATGCTGTGGCCTATCCCTCAAAGGTCAAGGAGAGTTTTACGTCATTTCCCAGCAGTCCGGCAAACCTGGTTTGGTCCAAACTTTGTGTGGGAACTCAGCCCCCCCAAGCCAGGGGCTTTGATTCCTGCTTTTGATTGCCACAGGGTTGGCAGTCTTCCCTCTGGCTCCCACTCTCAGGAAGCCGTCCACAGCTGCTGGCTACTTGTCACACCCTATCCGGGAGGTGGCAGCATTTCAGTGGTAAAGCAACAGATCCCCAGGCTGTGGCTAACAGCTTCAAAGTTTGTTGGAAATTATGTCATATATCCCAAAAAAGCTAACTCCATCCAGTTCCAGTGGAGAAGTAATGGGTAAAGACTTGGGTTACAAGGAGATAGTGGGGCTTCATACTTCCTATCTTAGATTGGGACAATTCCAGAGAAAAATTTATAGCAGGCACTCAACAAACATTTATTAAATGTACCAGACACTGTGAAAACCCTTAGAAATTTCCTAAAGTGGACAAAAAGCCTTGTTTTAATGTTAAATACATACCCCTTACATTTTGTCTCCAGAATGCTGCTCACTGTGGCACTTAATTTACCTTTTCCCCCAGAAAATGAAACCATGACTGAGAAAAACTTTGTTCCCGATACCAAAGATAGGGAGATCAGCTGTCCAAGACTGGGGTCAGCCTACAGAATCCCTGCCTGCCACCTGGTCTTTAACCTCACGTGCTGGTGCTCCTGACTCTTAGCTTTGTCTGGTGGGAGACTGCAGCTGGTCTCCAGCCCTCATTTCTTTTTTTTTTTTTTTGTGAGGAAGACCAGCTCTGAACTAACATCTGATGCCAATCCTCCTCTTTTTTGCTGAGGAAGATTGGCCCTGGGCTAACATCCATGCCCATCTTCCTCTACTTCATATGGGATGCTGCCACTGCATGGCTTGACAAGCAGTGCATCAGTGCGCGCCCAGGATCTGAACCTGCGAACCCCAGGCCACTGAAGCGGAGTGAGTACCCTTAACCGCTGTGCCACTGGGCTGGCCCCTCCAGCCCTCTTTTCTGAGAGCCAGACCCCTATGTCCAACTGCTTTCTGAACATCTTCACTTAAATGTCTCAAAAAGACATCAAGCTTGACTTGTCCAAAATGAAACTTAGGATCTCCTCTACCTCCACTCCGTCCTTCTCCAGTGTCCCCTTATCTCAATGAATAACATCATCCCCATTCAGCTGTACAAGCCAGCAATATAGGAATCACCCTCCATCCTTCCTTCCCCTTCACTCCCAGATAATCCGTCACTGTCTCAGCCATTCTACTTTTTAAAATATTGCTAGGACGCATTCACCTCTTTGCATCTTGATCTCCACTTAGTTCAGGCTGCCATAATCTTTCCCCAGGACTTCTGCAGCAGACTTGTAACTAATCTTCCTGCCCTCTTGCCCTCCTCCATCCTTCCTCCACACTGTAGCTTGAGTTTTCTTTTAAAAACCCAAATCTGATCACTTCATCATCACTAACACTCCAATGGCTTCCCATTGCTCTTTAAATATAGAGGCAGGGCCGGCCCCGTGGCTTAGCGGTTAAGTGCGCATGCTCCGCTACTGGCGGCCCAGGTTCGGATCTCGGGCGCGCACCGACGCACCGCTTCTCCGGCCACGCTGAGGCCGTGTCCCACATACAGAAACTAGAAGGATGTGCAACTATGACATGCAACTATCTATTGGGGCTTTGGGGGGAAAAAAAAGCAGGAGGATTGGCAATAGATGTTAGCTCAGAGCCAGTCTTCCTCAGCAAAAAGAGGAGGATTAGCATGGATGTTAGCTCAAGGCTGATCTTCCTCACAAAAAATAAATAAATAAATAAACAAACACAGGGCCGGCCCCGTGGCTTAGGGGTTAAGTGTGTGCGCTCCGATGCAGGCAGCCCAGGTTCGGATCCCGGGCGCGCACAGACGCACTGCTTCTCCGGCCATGCTGAGGCCGCGTCCCACATACAGCAACTAGAAGAATGTGCAACTATGACATACAACTATCTACTGGGGCTTTGGGGGGAAAATAAATAAATAAATAAAATTAAAATAAACAAACATAGAGGCAGATATGATACAGAACTCCTGGGGAGGCCAGGGACACCTTGCTTACAGTTAACCTATTGTATTCTTGCTGTAACAATACTGTTTGTAATGATTAATAACCTTATTTTTGTTTTTGTGAAAAGGAGACTTGATAAGGTAATCAAGGATTACCTTGATTGATTACCTTGATTACCTTGATTTCCAGTAGCCACAAAACTGCAACCCATATAGTTCAGGAGGGGATAATTAGCCTTTTGAATAGAACTTTTCAAATATCCATGAACTGGGACATACATTACTTCCAAAAGGTGTTGTAAGGAACATCTTGAGCCAGATGAGACCTTGAAGATGAATTAGCCTAGAGCAGGGGTTGGCCAACTATAATCTGTGAGCCAAATCCAGCCTGCCACACATTTTTATAAATAAATATTTACTGGAACACAACCATACTCATTTGTGTATTGTCTATGCTGTCTGCACTCCAATGGCAGAGTAGCTCTAACAGCGATTGTATGGCTTGCAAAGCCTAAAATACCCGGCCCTTAACAGAAAAAGTCTGCCAACCATGCTCTAGAGGTTCTCCACTACTGGCTACACATTCAAATTACCTGGAGTGCTGTTAAAAGGGATCACTTCAGAGATTCTGATTAAATAAATCTGAGGGGGGATCCAAGCATTGGAACTAAAAACTTAAAACGTTTCCCTAGGTGATTCTCACGTGCAGCCACAGTTGAGAATCACTGATCTAATACAGTCTCCTCTCTCACAGATGAGGAGTCAGGCCCAGATGTTAGGATTTATCTCCTTTTTGTACTGAATAACAACTAGCATCTACAAAGCCCCATGAAGCACACCCATCCTCACTATCTCATTTGATTCTTAGAACAAATCTGAGGTTCAAAGAGCAGGAAGCATTACTGTCCCTGCTTCACAGATGACAGAATTGAGGCTCATGGAATGTAAGTCCTGTCCCCAAAGTCTCCATTTGAGTAAAAGGAAGCTAAGACTCATGTGCAGGTCTCTTCAATCAAGTCCACCGACCACTGACGTTAATTGTACAAGTTACATATTAATATTTTATTTTGGTATTTGGAGTCTTATTTGTTTTCAGAGTTTCTAGACATGGTACGATACCATATGGATGGCAAATATTCTAAACCATCCCCAGAATATTTAGAAATCTGCCTTCCTGAAGCAGACTATGCTCTGTGGAGCCCCTAGGATACATCAGGGTCATTGTGAAGATGGCGTGAGGAGGACAGGATGCGTGCACACGTGTGTGGGTTTGTCTGTGTGTTATGCATAGATCCAATCTCTGTGCCCTCACTTTAATCAATGCAGGTATACTTTTACCTATTCAAGTATTAGGATCCCACATACAATTTTGTTTGAATAAGGAGTTTCATCTTTGAAGATACTGACCTAGCTCAGACCTTTGTCCACTGTTTTGATCCAAAATGGCATAGTCACTGCCCCCCAATTCCTGTCGCTTCTTACATCATCAACAAGTTCTGCCCTATTGGTCCAAATGAAGTCCAAAATAATAGTTTCTCATAATACCAATACTGGTACTGTATTTGGAGAAATGAAAGACATCACTTTTAGCAGGCCAGACTTCCCACATCTGTCAGGGTAACTGAAGTTTCTCATCACTGCTCCTGCCTATCTCATGCATACTGTATAGTCCATATTAGGAAAGCACCATTCTCATCCACTTCCTAGCTGGGCCATAGCAGTCTTCCTGCCTGTTCATTATGTCTGCCTTCAGCCTAATCCACATGCTTTCTGCCTTGCTTCTACTCTTAGGCTTTCCTTTCCTACGGAAGTGAGGCATTAATGATGGGGGTCAGGGACGGCAGGGGATAAGACATCTTTTTGCATTTTTTCATGTTTCCAGAAAGGAAGGAACTTTTATTCCCCTCTCCATAGGGGTGAGAAGCCCCACACTGGGCAGAACACATCCAGCTTTTCATTCTATGACCTTACTGGAATGCTTCCACAGGAGGAGGAGTGACTAATCTGATTGGTCAGAATGCAGGATATTCAAAGGGCTGAGTTTTTATCAGGAATGGTGCCTGAGTGCAAGAGGTGTGCTATGGTCCCAAACTGTGTACTGATAAGTCAGGGTCTGTTCTCAAACCTGGCAGGAGGATTATAGAAGTTGGCGGGAGCAGGAAGCCCCTGCTATGCATCTATTTTTAGTTCCAAGAATGACAGGGACACCCAGGGTCACACCCATGGCATGACTTCATATTCAAGTTATTTGAGGAGGTAATATCAGTGAATCCTAGAGCCTAACTGCCAGAAGCACCCTATTGCTCAGGAAAGGCATAGTCCCTGAAGCTTAATGAAAGACACTGTGGCCTTAAATAAACATAAGAGACATCATCACATGACATTCTCATTTTAATAGAGTCATGTCTCTCACTTTACTAATTCTCAAAATATATGGTTACTTTTTACATACATACACAAACACTTTCAAACATAAATACCAAATTCAGGAGAATCAGAAGGGTAGATAAATTTAAGAAGCCAAGAAGAGCATGGAAGAAAAGGCCAGTCACCAGATTTAGAAATGATCATCTGAACACCTTCTCTGGACATTCAACTTGATATATTATCCCAAATATCCCATGTCACATGGTCCACAAGGTCTTCATCTAGGATTCTGCAGCAATCAATAGCCATACTTGTCATTAAGATGGGTCCTGCCATCTCCACTTTGGCCTAGATCAGAGTATAAAAAAAGAAAGAAAAAAAGACATTCACTTTTCTAAGGTCAGGAGGGAAAAGATATCCAGACGTCAGTGGGCCAAAAAGTAAAACAGATAAAGAGGTTTCTTCTATGATAGAAATTTACTTTTTGCATACAATTTCAAAATACAGTCCTCTTTTTACTTCTACCCTAACATCTATTAGCAGATAAAGAGCAAACATTTCTAGTAACTTAATTTCTATTAATTAGTAGTATATTAGAAAGCCAATCCATAGAAAAAGCAACCTGTGATGAGCACATGGGAAAAGAAGCATCTCATATATTGCCTGAAGGGTGTATGTATGAGCATAAACTGTTCAATCTCTGTAGAATGCATCTTAAAAATCTTCATAGCCTTTGATGTAGCATGTTAGTTTTTATGAATTTTTTTCTACACATGCACCTCTACTCTTACAAAATTACATACATTAGAGGTTACTTACTGCAGAGTTGTTTGTATTGGCAAAAGACTAGAAACACAGCAAATATCCATTGAGGGAATTGGTTAAATAAAAATATATCCATACCATAAAAAAGAACTTTGCTGCTACAAAAAAAAGAACAAGAAATCTATAAATTCAGCCTTAAATGACACATTATACCAGATGGACTTAACAGATATATACAAAACACTCCATCCAAAAGCAACAGAATACACACTCTTCTCAAGTGCACATGGAACATTCTCCAGGATAGATCATATGTTAGGCACAAAACAAGTTTTAATAAATTTAAGAAGACTGAAATCATATCAAAGATCTTTTATGACCACAATGGCATGAAACTAGAAATTAATTACAAGAAGAAAACTGGAAAATTCACTAATATTTGGAGATTAAACAACATGCTACTGAACAACCAACAGATCAAAATGGAAATTAAAAGAGAAATCAAAAAATACCTTGAGACAAGTGAAAATGGAAAATACAACACAGAAAAACTTATGCAATGCAGCAAAAACAGTTCTAAGTAAGAAGTTCACAGCGATAAACCCTACATCAAGAAACAAGAAAAATCTCAAGTAAACAACCTAACTTTACACTTCAAGGATCTAGAAAAAGAAGAACAAATGAAGCCCAAAATTAGATGAAGGAGGGAAATAAAGATCAGCAGAAATAAATGAAACAGAGACTAAAAAGACAATAGAAAAGATCAATGGAACTAAGAGTTAGTTCTTTGAAAAGATTAACAAAATTGACAAACCTTTAGCTTGACTCACCAAGAAAAAAAGACAGGACTCAAATAAATAAAATCAGAAATCAAAGAGGAGACATTACAACTGATACCACAGAAATACAAAGGATCATAAGAGGCTACTATGACAATTATACAGCAACAAATTAGACAACCTAGAAGAAATGGATAAATTCCTAGAAACATACAACCTACCAAGACTAAATTATGAAGAAACAGAAAAGCTGAACAGACCGATTACTAGTAAGGAGATTGAATCAGCAATCAAACACCTCCCAACAAACAAAAATCCAGGACCAGATGGCTTCATTGATGAATTCTACCAGACATTCAAAGAAGAATTAAAACCAATCCTTCTCAAACTCTTCCAAAAAACAGAAGAGGAGGGAACACTTCCTAACTCATTTTACGAGGCTAGCATTACCCTGATACCAAAACCAGACAAGGATGCCACATGAGAAGAAAATTACAGGCCAATATCCCTGATGAACATAAATACAAAAATCCTCAAGAAAATATTAGCAAACTGAACTCCACAATACATTAAAGGATCATACACTATGATAAAGTGGGATTTATTCCAGGGATGCAAGGATGGTACAATAACCACAAATCAATGTGATACAACACAGTAACAAAATCATACAATCATCTCAATAGATGCAGAAAAAGCATTTGACAAACTTCAACATCCATTTATGATAAGAACTCTGAACAAAGTGGGTATAAAGGGAACCTACCTCAACATAATGAAGGCCATATATGACAAGTCCACAGCTAACATCATACTCGATGGTAAAAACCTGAAAGCTTTTCCTCTAAGATCAGGAACAAAACAAGGATGCCCACTCTTGTCACTTTTATTCAACACAGTACTGAAAGTCCTAGCCAGAGCTATTAGGCAAGAAAAAGAAATAAAAGGCATCCAAATTGGAAAGGAAGAATAAAATTGTCACTATTTGCAGATGACATGATATTACATATAGAAAACCCTAAAGACTCCACCAAACAACTGTTAGAAGTAATAAATGAATTCAGTAAAGTTGCAGGATACAAAATCATATACAAAAATCTATTGTGTTTCTATACACTAACAAAAAACTATCAGAAAGAGAAATTAAGAAAGCAATCCCATTTACAACTACATCAAAAACAACAAAATACCTACGAATAAATTTAACTAAAGAGGTAAAATATCTGTACACTGAAAACTATAAGACATTAATGAAAGAAATTTAAGAAGACACAAATAAACAGATTTTTATTTGTTTTATTTGTTATTCCATCCCATATTCATGGACTGGAAGAATTAACATTGTTAAAATGTCCCTACTACCCAGATTCAATGCAATCCCTATGAAAATTCCAATGACATTTTTCACAGAAATAGAACAAACAATCCTAAAACTTGTATGGAACCACAAAAGACCCCAAATAGCCAAAGCAATCTGGAGAAAGAACAAAGCTGGAGGCATCATGCTCCCTGATTTCAAACTATATCACAAAGCTATAGTAATCAAAATAGTATGGTACTGGCATAAAAACAGACATGTAGATCAATGGAACAGAACAGAGAACCCAGAAATAAACCTACACATATATGGTCAATTTACTTACAACAAAGGAGCCAAGAATATACAATGGGAAAAGAACAGTCTCTTCAACAAATAGTGTTGGGAAAACTGGACAGCCACATGCAAAAGAATGAAACTGGACCACTATCTTACTCCATACACAAAAATTAACTCAAAATGCATTAAAGATTTGAATGTAAGACCTGAAACAATAAAACTCCTAGAGAAAAACATAGGTGGTAAGCTCCTTGACATCAGTCTTGGTGGTAAGTTTTTGTATTTATCACCAAAAGCAAAGGCAACAAAAGTAAAATAAACAAGTGGGAATACATCAAACTAAAAAGCTTCTGCACAGCAAAGGAAACCATCAACAAAATGAAAAGGGAATCTACTGAATGGCAGAAAATATTTTCAAATCATATATCTGTTAATGGGCTAATATCCAAAATATATAAAGAAGTCATACAACTCAATAGCAAAAAAAACAAACAATCCGATTAAAAGATGGGCAGAGGATCTGAAAAGACATTTTTCCAATACATATGGCCAAGAGGTACACGAAAAGATGCTCAACATCACTAATCATCAGGGAAATACAAATCAAAACTACAATGAGATATCACCTCACACCTTTTAGAATGGCTATTGCCAAAAAGACAAGAAATAAGTGTTGGTGAGGATGTGGAGGAAAGGGAACCCTTGTGCACTGTTGATGGGAATGTAAACTGGTACAACCACTATGGAAAACAGTATGGAGGTTCCCCAAAAAATTAAAAATAGGGGGCCAGCCTAGTGGTGTAGTGGTTAAGTTCATGTGCTCTGCTTCAGCAACCTGGGGCTCGCAGGCTCAGATCCTGGACGTGGACTTACGCACTGCTTATCAAGCCATGCTGTGGCAGGCGTCCCACATATAAAGTAGAGGAGGATGGGCATGGATGTTAGCCCAGGGCGTCTTCCTCAGCAAAAAGAGGAGGACTGGCAACAGAAGTTAGCTCAGGGCTAATCTCCCTCACCAAAAAAAAAAAAAAAAAAAAATTTAAAAGTAGAACTACCATATGATCTAGCAATTCCACTTCTGGGCATTTTTCTGAAGAAAACAAAAACAGTAATTCAAAAAGATAATATGCACCCCCATGTTCACTGTAGCACTATTTACAATAGCTAAGACATTGGAAACAACCTAAGTGTCCACCAATGGATGAATGGATAAATAAAATTTGGTATATATATACATATACATATATATATATATACACAATGGAATATTATTCAGCCACAAAAAGAATGAAATCTTGCCATTTGAGACAACATGGATGGACCTTGAGGGCATTATGCTAAGTGAAATAAGTCAGACAGGGAAAGACAAATACTGCATGGTATCACTTATATGTGCAATCTAAAGCAAACAAACAAAAATCCAAGCTCACAGATAGAGGGAACAGACTGGTGGTTGCCAGAGGCAGGGGGTCAGGGGTGGGAGAAATGGGTGAAGGGGGTCAGAAAGGACAAATTTTCAGTTATAAAATATATAAGTCATGGGGATATAATGTACAGCATGGTGACTATAGTTAATAATACTGTATTGCATATTTTAAAGTTGCTAAGAGAGTAAATCTTAAAAGTTCTCATCATACACAAAAAAAATTTTCTAACTATGTATGGTGACAGATACTAACTAGACTTATTGTGATCGTTTCGCAATATACACAAATACGGAATCATTTCATTGTACACCCGAAAACTAATATGTCAATTACACCAAAATTTTAAAAAGTAATTAAAAAAAACTATAAATAGTTATGAAAGGATCTCCATATATAGTGTGAGGTGCAAAATAGCAAGGTGCAGAATACGCTTCCATTTGTGTAAAAAAAAGTGGTGAAATATTACATATTTTATTGCCTACATAGGAATTTTATATAATATATGTAAAAATTCATAAGAAACCGATATTTGGTTGTCTTTAGAGGAAGAAAAATTGGGTAGCTGACACACAGCCAGAAGATATTTTCTGTCACTTTAAAGAAAATTTAAAATACAGTAGTTCTCCTTTATCTGCAGTTTCACTTCCCACAGTTTCAGTTACCTATGGTCAATTGTGGTCTGAAAATATTAAATGGAAAATCGCAGAAATGAACAACTCGTAAGTTTTAAATTGCATGCCGTTCTGAGCAGCATGATAAAATCTCTCATCCCGCTGCGTCTCACTCGGGACGTGATTCATCCCTTTGTCCAGCACATCCATGCTGTATATGCTACCGGCCCGTTAGTAGCCAGCTTGGTTATCAGATTGACTGTCTCAGTATCACAGTGCTTGTATTCAAGTAACCCTCATTTTACTTAATAATAGCCCCAAAACACATGAGTAGCGATGCTGGCAATTTGGACATGCCAAAGAGAAGCCCTAAAGTGCTTCCTTTAAGTGAAAAGGTGAAAGTTCTCGACTTAGTAAGGAAAGAGAAAAAAATCATATGCCGAGGTTGCAAAGATCTATGGTAACTTTTAGTACAGTATATTGTTATAATTATTCTATTTTATTATTAGTTATTGTTGTTAATCTCTTACTGTGCCTAATTTATAAATTAAACTTTATCATAGGTATGTATGTATAGGAAAAAACATAGTATATATAGGGTTTGGTACTATCTGTGGTTTCAGGCATCCACTGGGGGTCTTGGAACATATGCCCCAGGGATAAGGGGGAACTACTGTATATGCAAAAGTAAAGAGAAAAATATAATGAACCTCCATGTACCCAGCACCCAGCTTTAACAATTATCAATATGTGGCAAATCCTGCTTTATCTAGTAGTCCCTCCCTACCTTCCCTCATTCTCCACCACTGGATTATTTTAAGGCAACTCTCATCTTTGGGATATCATTCCATCTTTGAACACTTCTGTACATATTCCTAGAAGACAAGGACATTTTCTAAAAAACATAACTCAACAATACTCACAGTTAAAAAAAATTAACAAAAATTTCTTAGTATCATCAAATGTCTAGCTAGCGTTCAAAATTATCTTACTGGCTTATAATTTTTTTTTAACAGTTGTTTGTTTGAATAAGGATCCAAACAAGGTCTACAAATTATATTTGGTCGCTACGTCTCTTCAGATCTTTTAATCTACCTATTCCCCCAGAATGGGGACTTTTTACCACATACTCTTATAACTTTCTTATTTTGAAACTTAAATATACATTACCTATTCAAAAATGTAAATAAAGAAATCTTAAAGAAAAACAAAAACAATTTACCTTCAGGTGGGACCCACACACAGTAGTCTGGGTCATCTTCTGGATATTTGGAGGAAAGTGTTAGTGGAAGCTGCAAAAAAAGATAGGTTATTTTACTCAAAAGAATTTTAACTCTAAGAATTATTGTCCCTATGCCTGTCAGCAAACAAAAACCGAGAACAGTTTCCATTAATGATCTTGACATAAGTAACCTATTTGGGGGAGCATTCTCTCTCTCTGAACCTTGATCTTTTTCTGTAAAGCCTCAACAAGCTGATTTTCAGCCAGTGAGAGTGATGTGATGTTTTTTAAAAGGGCCAGTTAACACAGGTATGAGTTCTAAATGGTATAACCCCAAGAGAAGGAAATGTGGCATTTGCCTTTTGACCTACGTGCAGAAAAGACTTAACATGGCAAGCCTGACTGATATCCTTTGAAAGGCCTGTGTGCAAGGTTGGCCCTTGGCTGGCATCTGGGAACTTGAATTTCAGGAGGGTTCCCACTACCCTAACTGATAAGAATGGCTCACTGTGCCTAAACTGTTTGTACAAACAATGTAGTTTATGCTGAATACCTGCTTTCCTTTTTGGAGAATGGCATTTGGGTACATGCCAGACAGGAGGTGCCTATGTGAACAGTCTCCATTAAAAATCCTGGATGCTGAGTCTCTAATGAGCTTCTCTGGTTAGCAACATTTTACAAGTTGTCACAACTTGTTGCTGGAGGAAAGCACATCTTGTCTGACTCCAGTGGAAAAGAACCCTTGGAAGCTTGTGCTTGGTTTCTCTTGGACTTCACCCCATGTGCCTTTTCCCTTCGCTGACTGTGCTTGGTATCCTTCTGCTGTAGTAAATCACAGCTGTGAGTACAACCATATGCTGAGTCCTGTGAGGCCTCTTGCAAATTACCAAACCTGAGGGTGTACCTCCTGACACAACCTAGCAATCCCACTTTTGGGAACTTACTGTATCCATACAAAATTATGTATATACAAGGTTATTCATTATAGCACTGTTGTAATAAAAGACTAGAAATAATCCAAGTGTCCATCTATAGGGAACTGGCTAAATACAGTACATCAATACAGTAGGAAGCTCTTGGTGTACTGACATACAGTGATTTCCATGATAGGTAAAAAAAATCAAGATGTAGGGCCGGCCCTGTGGCTTAGCGGTTAAGTGCACATGCTCCACTGCTGGCGGCCCGGGTCCACGCACCGCTTCTCTGGCCATGCTGAGGCCGCGTCCCACATACAGCAACTAGAAGGATGTGCAACTATGACATACAACTATCTACTGGGGCTTTGGGGGAAAAAAATAAATAAATAAAAATCTTTTAAAAAAAAAAAATCAAGATGTAGAATGCAGTACATTACATTCTACCTTTTGTGAAATAAAAGGTGGAAAATAAGAATATATTATCCAAGTGTCTTTGCATGGCATACTAGGATATGAAGAAAGATTCACAAATTAATAAAAGAGGTACGTGAACAGTTATAGGGAACAAAGTAGATGGAGACAAGAATAAAGAATTCAAAAGATAAAAATTCAAAAATAAAAATAAAAGCCCAGACTTCTAGAAGAGGGGGTATAAGGCAGTTGGGAACTCTGTTAAGACAATTCCTAAAGATTCAGTCTTCTGGATGTGGTCCATGACAAAGGGATTTATTTTTACTTCCAGAGAAGTGAAGATTATGACTAAAGTACTTACTTTCCCTGGACCAGGAACTTTCTTTTTCTTCAATTCATCTCTGCTTTTCTCATATTCATTCTTTGATGCTAATTTAAGAAAAAGAAAAAAAAGAGGCAATAGCTATTTCAGAATAAGTAAAAGAAAAAAGAAAAATTCCTCCTAAGAGAACATTATAATTATTGAAGCAAACATGTAACAACTGAATTCTCAAAAATTCCTTCTACTACTGTAAACACTACATTAAGAGAGAATGTTCCCTTACTAACAACCCTAGTTTTCAAATCCTAAAGCTATTCTACAAGCTTGAATATAATCACACCATTTGAAAAAGTAAAGGAAAATGGGGCTGACTTTACTATTCCACAGTTTAACCATTACAGTTAAAAGCAGTAGAAAACCAGAAAAAACAGTCCTTTTAATAGGCCAACCTTTCAACCAACTTCCTTTAATAGTTTTGGAATCACTCCCATGATAGGCACATATTCAACTCTAGATGTAAAATCGTGGAGGGCTTTGCATGGCCAGAGGGAAGCATGAAGGCATTAAGTGCTTTGAGGGTCAGAGAAAGGGAACCTCAGGAGGTAGAAGAGGAGTAAAGAAAGGCAAACAGAATGGCACCAAACATAAACCTCTCATATATTCCAATTTTGTCCAGGGCTCTGGCAGCAGCATCTACCCAGTGTCTGAAAGGCCATTCTCTGTGCTGCTTCAGGTCAGCTGCCAACCCCTCCTCTATGCACAGTAATGGAGTCGTAGCACAGTTGGTTGCTTGTGTGCAGAGCAGCAATGGAGTCAGCTGTACTACTTGCCTGAGGGTTCTTCACATGATGCAGCTGTTTCACTAATCTCCTGATAATCTTTATTCTGTTCCACTTGGCTGAGTTGAGACATGTTTTCTATAAAATACAGAACCAAAACATATGGTTATTATTTAATTCATGGTGGGGAACCAAGAAAACAAAAACAAAAGAAAAGCTAAGTTCATAAATAATCATCCAGTTTTACTATCATTAGCTTCAACTAACTTTAATTAGGTTTTCAATAAATGTGCGTCTGGATGACTAACAGAGAACCACCAATTTTCCACTTTAAAAACTGGCCAACTCTGAGGGAAAAGTTTTTAGCAATACTTACCAAAAGTCTTAAAAATGTACATATTCCTTGGCCTAGAAATTCTACTTCCAGGAACATATTCAAAGAAAATAATCAGAGATGAGCACCAAGATTTATTATATACAAATATGTTTATAATAGCAAAAATTAGCAAATAACTTACATGTCGAACAATAGGGAGTTTATTAAATAAATTACGGCATACGCATGTGATGGCCCACTATGCCCCTTATTAAAACCACATTTTAAAAGAATATTTTTAAGACATAGAAAAAATAGGTTATAAAAGGTTATAAAATAGTATGTACACAGCAACTAGAAGGATGTGCAACTATGACATACAACTATCTACTGGGGCTTTGGGGGGAAAAAAAAAGAGGAGGAGGATTGGCAATAGATGTTAGCTCAGAGCCAGTCTTCCTCAGCAATGTTAGCTCAGGGCTGATCTTCCTCACAAAAATAAATAAATAAATAAATAAATAAAACTGTTAAAATAGTATGTACAGGGGCCGCCCAGTGGCGCAGCGGTTAAGTGCACGCGCTCCGCTGCGGCGGCCTGGGGTTTGCAGGTTCGGATCCCGGGCGTGCACCGACGCACCGCTTGTTAAGCCATGCTGTGGCAGCATCCCATATAAAGTAGAGGAAGATGGGCACGGATGTTAGCCGAGGGCCAATCTTCCTCAAGAAAAAAGGGGAGTGTTGGCATCAGATGTTAGCTCAGGGCTAGGCCTCCTCACAGAAAAAAAAAAAAAAAAAAAAGTATGTACAATACGATCCCAATCTTGTTAAAAAAAAAAAGAAAAGGCCTGGAGTAATCCCTAATCAGATGCTGATTTATTAATCAGTGTATCTTATAAACCAAATTTGTAAATCTGCTATTTTTATGCACACATATTTACTTTGGTCCCTTAAACAAATACAATACTTACTGCCCCCCTTTCTGCTGACCTGTTTATGTACCACCCTCACAACCTATGGATCAAAGACCAGACTCAGAAAAAAGTATGTGTAAGTACTTTTTTTGAAAAGGCCAAGCATTTTGCCAATAACTAAACAAAGGAGAATGCAAATAAAAGATTTACTTCTCACAGATGAGGAAACAGTAACTTTTCTGTTTCTCAAACAACTGGAGATGATTCAAGAGAAGAGCTACACCCCAGGCCTCGTATTTTATGTAGACAAACCTGGTTTGTCTCAGAAGTACACATGCATGCATTCTCACACATACTTAATGCAAGTTTTTTGTTCTTCCTCATGCTCCCTATTTTCTGTGCAGTCTTAATCTTGCTAAGCAGTTTGGCCAACCTGCAGGAAAATAAGCCCTGCAGTTGACATGGGATAAGAGGATACTAAAAAGATAAACAATCATCTCAGGGGGTGTGATGGAGGAAGATTTCTCTTTTCTTCTTTGGACTTTTACGTATGATCCAACATTTCTAAAATGAACACATATTCCTTTTATAATCAAAAGAAAATACACTTAAAAACCAATCAATCCCCTCTTTCACCATTTTTCATCAAACCTTTGCTGCAGTGGGTAAATATTATGTGCTCTCTGCTGGGTACATGGACAAAAAGATGAATAAGGCATCATGCTTCCTGAGAAGTATGTCTAGTGGGTATAACTATGCTTAGCCTCTGTTTTAGGGATGAGGAAAAAATGAGTAAGGGGAGGCTTATTCTGAGACCACTTGATTAGGCCCCATCATCACCCTATTCCATTGCCCTCCAGTCATACAGTAGCAGCAGCTCAGGACCGTTCCACAGCAGCTGTGGTTTCACATTCTGCAGTTTTCAATTTTCCATAATTCTGGAATAGACAGGAAATATCTGCCTTATTTTGCAATGAGGATAAATAATGACTGGCAGTCAAAGAAAGACCAACAAAGCATGTTTCCACAGAGTCAGCTGTATCACATATCTCAAAGTATCAAAAAGTCAAAATGCAGGGGTCAGCCCCGTGGCATAGCGGTTAAGTGCGCGCACTCTGCTACTGGCGGCCCAGGTTTGGATCCTGGGCATACACCAAGGCATCACTTGTCAAGCCATGCTGTGGCAGCGTCCCATATAAAGTGGAGGAAGATGCGCACGGATGTTAGCCCAGGGCCAGTCTTCCTCAGCAAAATAGAGGAGGATTGGCATGGATATTAGCTCAGGGCTGATCTTCCTCACAATAAGAAAAGTCAAAATGCACAGGCAACAACTGGCTTTGCTTTTTTAAACCTACCCACAATTAACGCAAATGCCCCACTGAATAGCACAGGAAGGAGCAGAAAGATAGTACCATGGTTTTTCGTTTCTTTAGAACACGTGAGATCTGTGGGAGGACTCGTTTCCTGCACTGCTGCTTCTTGCTCCATCTCCTGCTGTAGCCTGCTGCTTCCAGACTCCATTTTTTTCTTCTCATGGTCCTCCTTTTCTTTCTCCTCTTCCTCTTCCTCTTCTTCCTCCTCTTCTACTTCAGGCTCATCCTTCATTGTCATTAGAGTTGGAGGGAGTTCTGGACGCTTAGGGGGTAACTTCTATGAGGGAACAAAACCATGAACAAGTAGTTCTACATAATCATAAAGAGACAAATCTCTTCAAGAGGGTTAAGCTAAATGTGTAGGATGTAATCTCTCTAGGTTGATAAACCCTGCAGGAGTTTGCTGAAGTAGGACTTGCACATGGAATTTTATCCATCTATAGACCTTTAACAAGTATCTTTATTAGTTTCTAGGGTCAAAAGAATATTAAACATGAAACAGCTTGTAGGGAACTGAGACATTTATGCCAGGTGAGTATCAACTGCAGGAATCCTAATGATGTTAAAAGATCTTAATTCATGGGGCCGGCCCCGTGGCTTAGTGGTTAAGTGCATGCGCTCCGCTACTGGCGGCCCGGGGTTCGGATCTCGGGCGCGCACCGACGCACTGCTTGTCCGGCCATGCTGAGGCAGCGTCCCACATACAGCAACTAAAGGGATGTGCAACTATGACATACAACTATCTACTGGGGCTTTGGAGAAAAAAAGGAGGAGGATTGGCAATAGATGTTAGCTCAGAGCCGGTTTTCCTCAGCAAAAAGAGGGGGATTGGCATGGATGTTAGCTCAGGGCTGATCTTCCTCACACACACACAAAAAAGATCTTAATTCATTACCAAATCTTCTAAGGAGTAAATCAGACACACATTTCTAAGAAATAAATCACTTGTACAGCTTTTTCATTTTAGATTTAACAGTTTCAAGGAAACAAGACATGTAAATCAGTAAAATAGATCCTGAAGAAAAGGAAGACAGCTCTTAAAGAATAAGGTCAAATATTCTAATCAAGACCTTTCAATAAAAGTAATTATTAGAAAAGGTTGATCACAGCTTAAAGAATAGAGAGAAGGTACCAAAGTATATGTTGGGTATACCATTTTTTAAATATAGGATTTAGTTCAGGAATCCTCTAAGGAGAGCTTTTTAGTAAAGAGTTTTTCTTTTAACTAAAACATAAGTACTCCCTCCCTCCCTCCCCTACCCTCATAGAAAAGCCTCTATCTCAGGTAAACCACATACCCACTCAGATCATATGGCTGGGACTTCAGACTTCTGCCACCAGAGGGCAGTTTACCCTAATTCAAAGTGTTATGGACTGAACTGTGTCCCCCCAAAATTCACATGTTGAAGTACCAACCCCCAGTACCTCAGAATGTAACTGTATTTGGATATAAGGTCTTTAAAGAGGTGATTAAGTTAAAATAAGGCTGTTAGGGTGGGGACCTAATCCAATATGACTGGTGTCCTTATAAGAAGAGAGAGAGAGAGACACCAGGGGTGCAAGTACACAGAGGGATGACCATGTGAAGAGGCAGCAACAGGGCAGCCATCTGCAAGACAAAGAAAGAGGCCTCAGAGGAAACCAACTCTGCTGACACGTTGATCTTGGACTCCTAGCCTTCAGAACTGTGAGAAAATAAACTTCTGTTGTTAAAGCCACGTAGCCTGTGGCATTTTGTTATGGCGGCCCTAGCACACTAACACACAAGGTTCAGCTCTTTGGGGTGATAAAAACCTTTTAAAAGCTGAATCTATAAATAGTGATGTACACAAAGCAAAAACACACATCAGTGAAGTATTAGAGGATAGCAGAAAGACCACAAAACTCAAAAGACAGAAGACCTGGATTTGATTGCCAGTGTAGTTACTTAATGATGGTGTGATCTTGTAGTTAACCTCTCTGACTCTGTTTCCTCACCTGTGAGAGGTAATAATTCCCACATGTCATAAGGTGTTGGAAGGATTAAATGAAGTAAGGAAAAACCATATGGCAGAGCCAGGTGCACAGACGATGTTATTAACAAATGTTAGTTGAGTCTGAATATTACAACATCTACCCACTAGGAAAAAAGCATTTAACACAGGATACCCTTTCTCAAATGCAACGTTCATCACAAATTAATAAATTAGTATTCTAATTTACAAATCAGTTACATGCAAATTGACTGACATGAATTGATTCATCAATTCTTGATAACTCGGGGCTGGCCCCATGGCTTAGCGGTTAAGTGCGCACGCTCCGCTACTGGCGGCCCGGGTTCAGATCCCGGGCGCGCACCAACACACCGCTTGTCCGGCCACACTGAGGCGGTGTCCCACATACAGCAACTAGAAGGATGTGCAACTATGACATACAACTATCTACTGGAGCTTTGGGGAGAAAAAGGGAAAAAAAAAGGAGGAGGATTGGCAATAGATGTTCGCTCAGGGCCAGTCTTCCTCAGCAAAAAGAGGAGGATTGGCATGGATGTTAGCTCAGGGTTGATCTTCCTCACAAAAAAAAAAAAAATCTTGATAACTCTAAGCTGAAGAGAAAAATCCAAGAACCAAGTCCTGGGAAAGATGTGATCATACCAAGCCAACAGCCCTTTTTCACATTACTATGGAATGAGTCATGTCAGCTTTGAAAAGAGGAAAATTAGCTCAGGATAATTCAACAATGAAAAGTTTAACACGTTGATCCACAACTTACCCCTACTGTTCCAGTTTTTAATTTGAATTTGCTTCCTCCTTTCATGGCACCAAAGAGAGGCAATGTAAGCTTTTTAGCTTTGTTTTGTGCATCTGCAGTCTGACTTTCAGTCCTAGGAAGAAAGAATAATTATACATATCTATTCCAGTGAGGCCAAGGTTTTATCTAAAAACATCATGACACTGTCAAAGAAACTTTTGGCAAAACAAAAATTTCCACAAAATGAATATCTAAGCATAGACCAGTAAGAAAGAGGTATTCAGGCCAACAGAGTGTTGTCACAGACAAAGAGCTATTAAGGACAAGCTGAGGCTGCTACCTTAGTTTAGTAATTTGCAACATGCTACATGACTGCACATTCACAAAATGATGCCTATGGTACAAAGGTCCTTGGCAAAGGAGAATATATAAGCACGACTCCATCCCCACCAAGAGGCAGGAGATGGATCCATGGTTTAAAGCCCTATTTTCTACCAAGCTCTGAAGAGGACTCACAGTGCCTTACTTCCCTGGAGTCCACACTTATCATAACCACACACAACAGCTCTGAGCACAGAAGTTTAAAAAAAAAAAAAAGTGTATGTGGGTAGGGGGCGGGAGGCAGGATACTCTGTGTAGTGAGTAATAATAAACACATAATGGGAGACCCTGCAACTAGTGAGCTTGTCAACATTCTCATTGGCTGGACATAGTTATAAAAGCTAAGCCCACTAGGGTAAAGCTGAGGAAGAGCAAAGAGAAGAGACTGCAGAAATTAGGAAAGAGTGGGGAAAAAAGAACAGAGCAAAAACGAAAAGGATGGCGGTTGAGTTGATAAGACACTTAGAGAGTAGGCAGAGGTGACAATGACAAAGTAGCATGAGGAGACAGAGGGAAGAAAGCCCTATGCTTTCTTCACCTGACCACAGGACAGCCCTGCATTCTGGAATATAAGGGACAGCAGTGGCACTCCTGACTCACAGTGACCATCAGGAAACTGACCACCCTGCTCCACCCTGCAGCCCCCTTTGCCACTACTGCCTTCCTTTACTTAAGTCTTACCCCTCAGTGGTGCTCTAGGGCTTAGCCTCACCCCCTTTGTTTCTACCAGAGACAGACCCATAGCCTTGCTAAGGCCACGAGAAGAATCCGGGCTGCCTGGACTTAAAGACTCTTTGCTAAATCATGATCCTTCACAGCCCCTCCCCACAGGCCTTAGGAAGATTCTAGCATAGAAAGACAAAGGTAAGAGCAACACAGATATTTTTCCGCTCCATTAAATAGCTTGGCTGGCCTGGAAGATGTGCAAAGACAACCCAAGGAAATGAAAAAGCAGAAGATGGGCTCAAAATCAAGAGTTGATTGTGGGGGGAGAGGGAGAGTTAGGTAGAAAGTTTGAAAGTTCAACTCTCAAGTGAGAAGAGGAGGGAAAAGATACACAGCATCTGAAGGCCAGTATCTAAAGTAGGAAAGGGAGGAGAAACTAGGCAGATAGACAGAAGGAGGGGAGGCTCTGGAGGAAGCTGACACATGTCTTCTAGTTCAGAACACCTCACAGGGCTGATTTATCAAGTTAAAGGATTACAGAGTCGGAATTAAAACTCACTGTTAATTTGTTTACCCTGGACTATGCGTCCTGAGTTTTTACCTTTTCTCCACAAAAACGATGTTACAAACAGTTGCTTAGGTATAACAGATATAGTAAAAATTATGAAAATGATGACAACAATAATACATATATGCCACCACTTTGTTAAGTGCTATTCATTTAATCTTTGCAACGTCATTACTTCTAATTTATAGATGAGGAAAGCCAAAATCAAAGAAGTTACATAACTTGCCTCAAAATACCCAAAAAGTAATTGATAGAGCTGAGAATGAAACCCACGATGTCTAACTCCTTACTCCTCACTATCGGTAAGGTAACTCAAATATCATTTGGGTCAAATAGACTTTTGTGGACTGATCACTGCATTAAATATCCAAACTACACACAAATGTCTGAATAAACCTGCTAGTAATTTGGGGATCAATTTTCTGTACAGATGATCAAGGGCTCCAGAAACATTTTCTCTTTACATCTCTATAAGGAGAGGTGCTTCTCAATATCTAGATACTCTCCTATGCAACGCCCCCAGCATTAAGTTACAGGTTTTGTACACAGGGGTGAGGGGCTGAATAAATGCTTACTGACAAACTAAAGCAGTGCTTTCTAACAGAACTTTCTACAATGATGGAAATGTTTTGTATTGCACTGTCCAATACAGTAGCCACTAGCCATATGTGGCTACTGAGCACTTGAAATGTGACTAGTATGACTGAGGAACTGAATTTTTAATTTTATTTTACTATCACATGTGACTATTGGGTGCTGTACCAGACAGCACAGATCTAAAGACAACAAGGAACTTTATATAGTTAACTACCTTCATAAGTGAGTGAACACATCTAGGCAGTACCACTTTTTAAGATGCCCACCTGGAGTGTGCTCATTGTGAGGTGCTTATTTCTACAACAACCTACTCAACATTTTCAAAACTTGCTGAGATCATAAAGAACAAAATTTTAAAATACTGTCAAATTGAAAGATTGGATCTCTCTCTCTCTCACACACAAACACACACACTCACAAATACCAGCCAAGTCTAGGAAAAATTATGCTCAAAATCTTATTTACAAATTACTCTAAAATCTTCTAGATGTCTGCAAATGGATTTGGGTTAATGTCTTCCAATAACTTCCCAAAAATCAAAGCTAACAATAAAATCAACTTCAAGGGATTACACTTTCTCCTCTTTTAAAGGAAGAAATTACTTCAGTATTTAAATATATTAAACAATTGTCAACTGGTTCTTAGGGATGATAGATAAAGGCATTAAAATGACAATCTGAGGCTAGCCTGGTGGTGTAGTGGTTAAGGCCGGTGCGCTGTACTTTGGCGGCCTGGGTTCATGGGTTCAGATCCCAGGCACGGACATACACCACTCATCAAGCCATGCTGTGGCGGCGACCCACATACAAAATAGAGGTAGACTGGCACAGATATTAGCTCAGGGCCAATCTTCCTCAAGCAAAAAGAGGAAGACTGGCAACAGGTGTTAGCTCAGGGCCTCACCAAAAAAAAAGACAATCTGAGCTCATATCTTTTCATCTGTGGTTTTAAAATGATAGATAAAAAATGGTATTACATTGTAGTATTTGTATTTCTCTTATTATGAGTGAGGTTGAGTATCTCTTTATATAGTTAAAAGCTATTTGTATTTCTTTTTCAGTGGCCTGTCAGTTGATATCCTTTGCCCATTTTTCTCTTTGGTGGATGGCTGTCTACTTATCATTCATAGGTCTTTTTTTTTTTTTTTTGTGAGGAAGATCAGCCCCGAGCTAACATCCATGCCAATCCTCCTCTTTTTGCTGAGGAAGACCGGCCCTGAGCTAACACCTATTGCCAATCCTCCTCCTCTTTTTTTTTTTTTCCATTTTTCTCCCCAAAGCTCCAGTAGATAGTTGTATGTCATAGTTGCACATCCTTCTAGTTGCTGTACGTGGGACGCTGCCTCAGCATGGCCGGACAAGCAGTACACCGGTGTGCACCCAGGATCCGAACCCAGGCCACCAGTAGCAGAGCGCGCGCACTCTACCCCCAAAGCCATGGGGCCAGCCCCACAGGTCTTTATATATTAAGGTAATTAGCCTTTTGTGCATGTTACTCTTTTAAAAAGTTTATTTTGCATTAAAAGATAAAGTAAAAAATTCAGAGCCTTCCAAGGAAACAGAAATCAATATAGTTTTCTCTAAAAATCCTATAGCAATCCATATTTCACAAATGAGTTTTTAATCACAAATGAAATGGGTTTAGTTATAAAACCACTGCCTTCTGTGCTTTAAAGCATTTCTTATATTCTATTTTTGTTCAAAAATGATTATCTAAGAAAATAAAGATATAATTCAAAATGTAATCTATGCAAACATGCTTATTTAAAATTCCAAGTATAATTAAGACTTACTTTTTTAGTTCTGGAATCTCTGCTGGCTTTACAATTTTTATCAACCCTTTAAGTCTCTGTTGTTCTTTCCTCAGTTCAAAAGTTCTCAGGTGAAGTTTCTTCCGGGACACACCATCTAACGCACTCCCTGATTTCATTTCTGACATGAATGCATCTAAAGAGTCCTGAGATGATGACTCTGATAGAGCTGTCCAAGAAAAGGATGATACATGTTTAGAAAGATGGCCCCAAATATTCTAAAATTCAGCCAAAGTTTTCACAGAAAAGTCACTAATGCAGAGCTAGACAGAGGACATTACTGATATTAGAAATAAGGAAATAGGTTATAGCTGGGAGACTCTAGGATGTCACTTTGCTTCAATGGGCTTCATTCCCCTCTTCTATTAAAAAAGGGGTTAAACCAAATAATTTATAAAGTTCTTTCTAGTTCTAAAACACTATGTTGCTCCCCAGAAAGGCTCCATACTCTGTATGATATATCTTATTAACCAATGTAGCCTCAGTGTCTAGCACAGTGCACTACACATGGTAGATGCTCAGTAAATATATGTTTAATGATTCATTACATTACCTTTGCTTGAGGCTTTCAGTCTCTCAGAAATTTCAGAGAGTTCCCTTTCAGCATCATTTAACTTTGCAACCTGTAACACCCAAATTAACAGAGTTAGCAAATGTTTTTCTTCTTTCAAAACATGGTAGTTTTCCTTATCTTTCTCCTCTTATTTTCACTATTGTTACAAGTTTTAAAAGGATTAATTCAGAAGTCCAGTTAAATCTGCTCCTTATGGAGTTAACATTTTCATTTGTTTATTTAATTCTAATTCAATTAATTTCTGAATTAAAGAACTCAGAATTACACAGAATGAATGTACAGAACACAGACTTTATTTTACTCAAAAGAAAGACCTCAAAGCATTTGTTTTCATTGACGAATCAAAAGGATTAATGTTGGGTAATGTTTTAAGCTCTCAGTACTACTTAATATAGTGAAAACACATGCCTCCTTATGATGATTTCATGAAGGATATACAGTTTAAGACTATTACCAAACTATACTCTTCAAAGTTCCTTTCACGATTCTTGACTGCCAGAAACCTAAAGTCAATTTCACCTCAGAATGTCCCAATTTGGACTTTTTCCTTCTTTTTTGAGGGGGTAACATCATATCCAAAGAATGCTCATTAATGGATCAATATCCACCTAAAGGTGGATAGAGTCTCTAGCAGCAAACCAAACTTTTTTCCAACTTGGATAAGACTAGTTGTTTGTTACCATCAAATTTACAGATGACAAAAGTTATACTTCAGTACCAGATTTCAATGCTACTGCTTTTAAAATTATAATTATAAAACAAATTTAAATAATATATTATTGTACAAAAAAAATTAAACTACCACAGCTACTTCTAGAAATAAAACTTGCCAATGATTCAAAGGTCTCTGGCTTCTCTTCAATCTTTCCAGCCTTCTTCATTCGGTTCAGACGCTTCTTTTCAACCAGGCCAGTCCGATCAAGAAACGTGTCATCATCACTATCATAAAAGTCTTCATCTTCCCAGTTCTTGGCTTTCCTTTTCCGAGATACTAGAGGCAAATAAAATAAATGATAATGAAATATGTTTAAAAAAATAAAAAGAAAGAAGGCAAGTAGGCAAGTAGCTTAAAATATCACCATCAATTAGTGAAAGATAAGAATTCAACAAGCTGCCAAACTACATGTAACAGTAAAAGGCTAAACCATGAAGACATTATGTTAAGTGAAATAAGCCAGACACAAAAGGACACATATTGCATGCTTCCACTTATATGAGGTACATAGCGTAGTCAAATTCAGAGACATAAAGTAGAACAGTGGTTACACCAAGGACTGGGAGAAGGAAGAATGGGAAGTTGGTGTTTAATGGGTACGAAGGGTCAGTATGGGATGATGAAAGAGTTATGAGATGGACAGCAGTGATGGGTGCACAATAATGTGAATGTATTTAATGCCACTGAACCTTACACTTAAAAATGCTTAAAATGATAAATTTTATGTTATGTATATTTTACCGTAATAAAAAATTTAAAACAAAGGGTTAATGTATTTAATGAGCAAAAAGCTCTCAAAAATCAATGAGTAAAAAAGGAAAAAGATAAATGATGAAAAGGCCAATAATCCAAAAGAAAATTTTAAAAATAATAATAAAAAAGTTACAGAAAAAGAAACATGAATGGCCAACAAACATTTGAAAAGATGTTAAGCTTTTTTTTAACAATTAAAAAAATACAAATTAAAATAATGAGATACCACTTCTCACCTATTAGGCTAGAAAAAACATCAAAAGATTAATAATGCCCAATTTGGCAAGGATATGGGGAAAAGAACTCTCAAACAATTGTGGAAATGTACACTGATACAATCTTTTTGATGGTCAATCTTACATCTGTCAACATTAAAAATGCAATTGATCCAGCAATTCTACTTATAGGAATTTATTCCATAGATATCAATGCAACATTGTTTGTAACAGTGAAAATCTGCAAAACCCATCAACAGGAGACCACAGTAGCCATTATTTTTTTGTCTACCCTACACCATCTTACTCCCCTTCTGGTAAAAGTACCCCCTTTCCTCTAGAGAACTCCTCTCCCATTCCATCTGGATTAGGGGTAGTCATATGACCAAGGCCAGATCAATCCTTCCCTCATATTTATATTTATTTATTTTTTTGTGAGGAAGATCAGCCCTGTGCTAACATCTGCCAATCCTCCTCTTTTTTTTTTTTTTTTGTTGAGGAAGATTGGCCCTGGGCTAACATCTGTGCCCATCTACCTCCACTTTATATGGGATGCCGCCACAGCATGGCTTGCCAAGAGGTGCATTGGTGCACACCAGGGATCCGAACCAGCGAACCTCGGGCCACCGCAGCGGAGCACGTGCACTTAACCGCTTGTGCCACTGGCAGGCCCCCCTCATATTTATATTTAGATATAGGGAAAAAGAGGCTCTCTTTCCAATGAGGTTATTCAAAAGGAAAGATATAAATCCAGGGCTATAAGCAGCCGGCTTTTCTGCATGGGGTAAAAAAATCTGTCTACAAAATAAAACCATGCCCTCGTGAGACAGGCTCACTCACAGATACACATACAGAGCTTATATGTGTCTTAGTGATACTGAGGTCTGGTTTGGTAGCAGTAAGTTCTGATTCCAGAACCTGAGGTCCTGGTTCATGTAGTTTTTCATTCAATCCCGTGAGCTACTCTTCCCAGCTTTTACAGCCAATAACCTTTCCCCCTAAGCTAGTTTGAATTGGGTTTCTATTATTTGCAACCAAAACAGTCCTTATTAATATAAACCCGATAATTTCCGGGTTAAGATGGTACACTGAACATACGTATCTAATTTCACTCTCTTCCCATACCCCACTAAAATTGCAGTAAAGAGACCGTTTTTTAAAGACACTAATCTACAAAGACAAGGAGAATAGGAGAGCAACACCAAAGTTTTGGGAATCAGAAAGCAGACAGACGAGTGGACACTAACTTAGCAGAACTAAAAAAGATGAATCCTAAATCAACAGTGTGGGGAAAGCTGAGAACCAATCTGATTATACTACAGAATCCTCAGAAGGATCTGGAACCAGACATGGACAGTAGTGCTAAAATAAGGAGAACTGAGTAAAAGCTGGTTGAGAAACAAATCCTCTTCCCTGACTACTCACTTCCTTCCCACCCCTAGAAAAAATCGAGAGGTTAATCTCTAGAAAAGGTAAAAGAGAAAGTCTTTGGACTGTGGGTTGACCAGTACAGTTGAGGGCATGTGTAATATATTCTAAAAATAGTACTGTCCTGAAAAGAGCTGAATGCTGAGAACCTGCTCAGCCTCTTCCACTGCTTAGCTCTGTGAACACTGGCAGCCAATCCTCCCCTTTCATGCAGGAGATTGGAAGAGCACTCTTTGGGGAGTCTTGCCAGTAGAAGAGGAAAAACCTAAGAATACTTACATGAGGAGTTACCCAACAAAAGGCCCACCTACATTACTCTATAGTGTTGTGCAAAGTTAACAAGCCTCACCTATATATTACAAGTTGTCAATCACCTTTTCTCGTCCCCAGATAAGAATCTACAACCAAGGACTGACTACACAACACCTAAAAAAAATCTCTAGGGGCTGGCCCGGCGGCACAGCGGTTAAGTGCACGCACTCCGCTTGGTGGCGGCCCAGGGTTTGCAGATTCAGATCCCAGGCGCGCACCAGTGCACCACTTGTCATGCCACGCTGTGGCGGTGTCCCATATAAAGTAGAGGAAGATGGGCATGGATGTTAGCCCAGTGCTGATCTGACTCACAAAAAAAAAAAAAGAAAAATCTCTAACATGCAGGGCAGAGACCAAAATAAACACAAAGAAAAACCAACCTAGAGAAAACAGATTAGCAGAGAGATAAGATATTTACAACCTAGGGCCAGCCCCGTGGCTTAGCGGTTAAGTGATCGCGCTCCGCTACTGGCAGCCCGGGTTCGGATCGACGCACTGCTTCTCCGGCCATGCTGAGGCCGCGTCCCACATACAGCAACTAGAAGGATGTGCAGCTATGACATACAACTATCTACTAGGGCTTTGGGGGAAAATAAATAAACAAACAAACAACAAAAAGATATTTACAACCTATTAAACAACAACAAGATACTATGTTGTAAAAATATTCAAAGTACAAAAATGAGGTTTGGAAATTAAAATCTTGATAGCAAAATAGAGACAGAAAGATAAAGCTGCAGAACTCTCCCAGAAAGAACAAAAAGATATAGAGATAGAAAAATTATATCTAAATAATTATATTTTCAGAATGGAGGGTTTAATAAAGTTTACTTGCTACAGAGCCTTTCTCAGGAATCCATGAAAGCATGTTCCCCAAAACGAGACAGTAGACCAAGAAAAATGAAAGACATGAAATCCATTGAAGACTATCATCATCCATGCCCTCTATTGTTGTATCAGCTTTTTAACCTGCTAAAACTACAGAAAGATGTGCTCCACTAACACAATGGAATAAATCAAGAAATACGAGAATCTGAGAATTGAGAAACAGGAAATCCAACCCTGGAGAAACACAAAGGAAATCTCAAGAATGACAGCAAAATGAAGTCTCAGATAAAGTTCTGCAGCAGGACTAGAGAGCAGTAAGCCCTAAAAGAAGGAGAATAGTGCTCCTCAGAGAAATGTCTCCAAAAAAACCAGAACTGATAAATCAGTTAATGTGAAATGACCATATGGAAAAACACACTGAAAAGCTACTGAAAGGTGTGGGAAGAATGAGCAAGAGGTACTCCCCACCCCCCCAAAAAAAATCAAACACATGAAAAACAAACACAGGTCTTCACTTTAGGAAAAACAAGGAGATAAAACTGCTCAGTTGTGACTAATATTTTGCATAAACATAATCATGTAAATACTAGATACTAATTTAACAAAGTCAACAGATAATGTTTAAAATAAATAGCTCAAAATATAACAGCATACTCTTGGATATTTTTAAATGCCAGAAGAAATAACCGAAAGAGTTAAAAGCCTTCTAGGGATGAAGACTGGGGAGGGGCAACATGAGAAACAAGTATAGTTTGTTTTAAGCCTTTGGTAGTTTTAACTATATATAAATTACTTTGCAATAATAAAAATTAATTTTAGAGTAAATAAAAATATAATATAAGCCTTACTAATAAATGATGGTATAAACAGAGGTTTTTTGTTTTTTTTTTTTTTGTGAAGAAGATCAGCCCTGTGCTAACATCTGCCAATCCTCCTCTTTTTGCTGAGGAAGACTGGCCCTGGGCTAACATCCGTGCCCATCTTCCTCCACTTTATATGGGACGCCACCACAGCATGGCCTGACAAGTGCTGCCTTGGTGCACGCCTGGGATCCAAACCCGGGCCGCCAGCAGTGGAATGCATGCACTTAACCACTATGGCACGGGGCCGACTCCGAGAGCTTGTTTTTTTTTTTTAAATAATTTTTATTTATTTATTTTTTCCCCCAAAGCCCCAGTAGATAGTTGTATGTCATAGTTGCACATCCTTCTAGTTGCTGTATGTGGGACGCAGCCTCAGCATGGCCGGAGAAGCGGTGCGTCGGTGCGGGCCCGGGATCCGAACCCGGGCCGCCAGCAGCGGAGCTCGCACACTTAACCGCTAAGCCACGGGGCCGGCCCCCGAGAGTTTTTTTTTGGTTTTTTTTTTTTTTGTGAGGGAGATCAGCCCTGAGCTAACATCCGTGCTAATCTTCCTCTTTTTGCTGAGGAAGACCGGCTCTGAGCTAACATCCATTGCCAATCCTCCTCCTTTCTTTTTCTGCCCCAAAGCCCCAGTAGATAGTTGTTATGTCATAGTTGCACATCCTTCTAGTTGCTGTATGTGGGACGCGGCCTCAGCATGGCTGGAGAAGCAGTGCGTCGGTGCGCACCTGGGATCCGAACCAGGGCCGCCAGTAGCGGAGCGCACACACTTAACCACCAAGCCACCGGGCCGGCCCGAGAGTTTTTTTTTAAATGAGGTAAATTTAATGCAATGATATGGATAATATCCATGATACATTCTTATGCTAAATAAGTCACAAAAGACTATAAGCAATATAATTGCATTTGTGTATGAGTATTTGTTTTTTGTTAAAGGATCTCGTTCTGAACACACATCTATATGCACAGAAACTGTCTGGGAGAATATAAATAAACAATGGCTACCTTCAGAGAGTGAGATAGGGAATTTTTTCTTGTCACTTCATAGAATTTTATACAATTTACATTTCCCTCTAAAAAAAGGTTTTGTTACCTTTTGTATTAAATTTTCCTTTTTTTTTTTTTTAAAGAAAAAACATGTTCCCACATGCTCACCTGCCTCCTGCCTCAGCAATCCCAAAGTATCGAGGATTCGACAAGCTTCCAGTGAGCATTGGATCATAGCTTCTTTTTTCTTTCCTGAGTGAATGGCCTCAGCCACCAGTTGTTTTCCAGTTGAATCATCCACAGGTAATCTGCATCAGTTTGAAGGGAATTATAGCACAGCACTAAGCTCCAATTTTCATGAAAAAAACTAATACGCTGTGATAATAGTCATGTTTTTTGAGATGGCTTTTTAATCTCTCAGTTCATTTTGTTTTATCTTGCCAAGGTTGGATGTCAAATCTTTTCCTTCTCTCTTACTCATCCCACCCCACCCCCCATTAATATGTGTTACTAAACTATCAAGGCCCAAATTCAGGAATAGCCTAAAATTAAGACTAAAGTTACTCTCTGGGTTATTGTCTATAATCGTAAATTACAGCTGTAATGGACATTTATGAGAAAAGAACATACCTTACTCTACAGAGCCAAGTGCTATGTCCCTGTTCATCAAATTCATATTCTAATTCTTCTCCTGTGGGAGGAAGAAAGACAAAACAATTTTAACAGCATGTGACAATTACTAGTTGATACAAGGAGAAAACAGAGCAAAGGTTAAATAAGAATATCAAGTTCCCATATCACATTGACTACTTCTCATTCCTAGGGATTATCATCCAATAATAAAATTAGGATGAGCTTGAGGCAAAGAAGAGCAAACTCAGATCAAAACAATCAACTCTTCATTCATAGCTTTGACCACTGTACAGTAGCTTTCACACTTTTTATAAGTTGTAGACTTAAGCTGTTAATTCATCACAGTTGCCTGGTTTTTAGAAGTACATGTGTTAAGTGCAGAACACAACCAGTTCATATATATATTCATACACACACACACACACACACACACACACATATTCTCTCAAAGCATCTCTACTGAAACAATTGTCTGTGGAAACAATCTTTAATCATATAAAATGAAAATTCAAGGTAAGAATTACAAAAGATCAGGTGAATTAGAAACAAAAAATTACAAGAAGTTGGGCCAATCTCCCCACCACCCAAGTCTAGGATTTTTCGAGAAGAATGAGACAAGCCAGGAAAAAGTACTTCCTTTTTTCCAAAATGAGAAGAAAGACTAACAAGATTTTTACTATTTTCAAAATAAACCTGATGCAACTGACCACAAGGATAAGAACTAAACAAGGAGGAGAGCAGATAAAATATAGCATTTCTAAGTACCTGAAGATCTAGAAAACAACACTGCTGTGGATACATTTTGCTGGCAGCGTCAGAATCTATTTACATACCTTCTCGGTCAAAAAACCCTTGGAGAGCCTTTTTTGGATCCTTTATATAAAAGGCCTCCCTTTCCTGCTGAAACTCTAAGACAATGGGGTTCTCTTCAGCCTCATCCTCTACAGCATCCTCTCCTACAGGAGATGGGAAAGAAAGAAAAGACAATCAGACATAAGAGACTATTTCAATGACATCCATTATTCTTTCAGACTGCATAAAGATACAGTTATCAGTCATGAAAAGAAAGGGATGGACCTGCAAAGGATAACCACAAAACCACCAGTAAGAGTATCTTCAGGTTTTCTAAATTGTATGACAATTAAAACTTGTTTTCATGGCACCTTATTTTTTTTTTTTCCATCACTACATTTTAAAAGCAAAATTACCTACCACATTGTGTACAGAAAAAATCTAAGCTCCTCAGCCTGGCATCCTTGTTCTCTTACACCCGGGTCTAATACTTGGTCTCCAATAGAATTTCCTAATGCATATCGTAACTACCAAATAGACTGGTATACTCATTATTCCCTTAAAATCATCAATCCCTGCCCTGAATACCACTCCCAATGCTCAACTTCCCAAGGGATACTCTTCTTATCCTTCAAGTCCCAGCACAAAACCCTTCTGTTTATAAACTTATAAACTTTCCTAAAGATCTAAGTCAGTGCTGCCCAACAAAAATATAATGAAAGCCATATGTGTAATCTTATATTTTGTAGTAGCCACATTAAAAAAGTAAGAGAAACAGGTGAAATTACCAAGTAATCAATATAAAAATATTATGAACATTTCACATTCTTTTTTCACACTAAGTCTTTGAAATCCAGTGTGTATTTTACATTTACAGCACATGTCAGTTTGGACTAGCCATACTGTAAGTGCCCAATAAGCACATGTGGCTAGTGACTACCATATTGGACAGCGAGGTCTAAGTCCTCAGTGATGGCTCCCTTCTCTGAACTTTTACTCCAGCATATTTATGGTTTCTAGCTTTTGTCTGGCACTTACCACAAGTAATTTCATTTATCCTGTCTTCCCAACAACATATTAAGGCTATCTTCTATCTTTTTATATTCCTACCTCCTAAACACCCATCTTCCAAAATGTCTGGTGTTGTGGAAAATTCAATTTATTCGTTTGGCTAAGGGACCAGCTTTCCCTGATTAGATATTTCACATTTCAGGGTATTTACACAAAGTACAAAAGATTCGAGGTAATATCCTATATTGAAAACATTCCATTTTATTTGATTGAATGTAGTTCCATCCCCTCCAGTGATAATCAAGGTCAGTACTTATATATTTTTTTAAATGGTAAAAAAAATAAATTGTATGCTGAAGAACAGTTTTGAACAAGACTGTACTGTAAAACACATTAGAAGAAATCCATAGTGCTCATAGTTCAATTTCTTGACATCAGAAAAGTAAGGAATCTCTCTGAGTTTTGATAACTTCATGTGCAAACAGTATTTGTCCTACCTATCTCATAGAGTCATGAACAGCCGTATGATTAAAAAAAAAAAAAAGATACTGCTAGCAATGAATTTAAAATATTAACCTCTGGCAGCAATTGTAATTTCTTACCCATTCCCCAGGTGCAGCCCACTTCATCATCTTGACCACTAGTATTTTTCTTCCTTTCAGTGGTATCCATTTCCTCCTCTTCATCTGAGTCTTCTCCTAGCATCTTCTTCTCCAACATCATTTGCTGCTGCTTGCGCAGTTCCTTCAATTGGGTGACTGTCAACTCGGATTCTGCCTCTCGGTCTTCCTCTGGTCCCTGATGAAACAAGCGAAAGAATTCTTTTAGAGTTCAGGATTGTTGAAGTCACTTTCAGAAATATGGCAATGTATACAGAGATCTGGACATGAAAGGCCAGATTCCACTTTTGTAATCACTAACTGGGAGAATCTTCTTCCTCATTGAAAGCTTAAAGAGCTCAGGAACCCAGCCCGGTGGGCTCCAGAAATTTCAATTCTAGGTTTTTCTACTTACCTGAAGAAGAAAGAGCCGGGTGCTGCCTCCAAAGCGAAGAACATGCCCGACGTGGATCCGACAATAGGTGCGGGGTGGGACGCGGGTTTTGTTAAGAAAAGTGCCGTGGGTGCTTCCCAGATCGTAGAGGTAGAAGCCGGGCCCGTGGCCGTCGCATTCTCCCTCCGGGCCGGGCGCCCGGTGCTGCAGCACGGCGTGATAGCGAGACACCGAGGGGTGCTCCAGGCATACGTCGCAGCTAGGCAGCCTCCCGAAAAGGCAGCAGCTCGTCCCTTTCAAGCTCCGGGTGCCAAGGATGGTGCCGCCCTTCAGGGTCTCTAGGCTGTAGGGGGCTGTGGCAGGGCCGCCCCACGGCGGCTCTCGGTAAGGCGGGGCCCGGCCCGGGCCACCAGGGGAAGGAGCCGCTGCGAGGGGCCGCGGCTGCTCCTCTGGGGGACTCCGAGCCTCCCCGCTGTCCGGCGGGACATCAGGCTTCTCGGAATCGGGGTCCAGCAGCGCCGTGGGCCTTTCCTTCTTCACCTCGTCAGGGTTTGAAGGATTGCGGTCCGCGGCCTTGTCCCGCACCGCCGGGGGCACCGGCAGAGCTGGCTTCTTGAAGTCTCTACTGAGTTCTTGCGAGGCCAGCGGCTCGCACTGAGTGGGACTATCAGCCATCCTCAATCGGGTGCAGTCTCGAAATCTGTTCCTAGGAAACGTCACCCTTCGGTCTCTACGTTCCTCTCCGCGCCTCCCTCTCCCCAGCTCCCAGAGGCTTCTCTGGCCAGCGATGGTGGAGTTGCTCCTTCACGACCCAGAACGCTGTGAAGAGGTGAGTATCACGGGAAGATCATAACAAGAGAAAAACAGAAAAAGGCGGTCGGGGTGCTGTCAGAATGGGGACATCTTTAGAGGTTGCAACCGGATTGTAATAACTTCCTGTGGCTTAGCTTGATTGAGAAGAAACGCTTCCGGCAGGCTTGGACCGCTAATCAACAAACCAGCCTTCCGGGCCTTTCGCGACCCTCGCCTCAGGCCTCTGGGGCCGTACGGCCGCCCAGCCCGGCTCCTGCGCCGCGGCAGTGAATAGTGGCGCCTCCGTGCCTCGGTCCAGGGTCAGACCTGCCGTCTGCCGGCCGCTCCGAGCATCAGGCGACCCCAGGATCCTGTGATTGGCGCCTGCGCCCGCTGACCGTGACCGAGGAGCCCCCCGAGGGACTTGGGCATTGCTTGGGCTTGGTGCCTCCCCTTCGTGCTCCTTTGGGTGAAGTTAGGGAAGAGGGCGGTTTTTTTTTTCTTTCTGTCATTTTGTTCATTCATTTATTCGTTCATTTTTATATGCTTTCCGAAACCAGTTAATGAGGCAACGTAGTGTAGTTGTTAAGACTGCAGACTCTGGAGACTGACTGTCTTGATTTTCCCTCTCAGCTGTTTCTGACATTAGGCAAGACAGTGGGCCTCACCTTCCACATCTGAAAAATGGGATAATAATTTTGTCTACTTATAGGGTAGTTGGGAGAATTGAATTAAACAGTAAAGGCAAAGGCTGGCACATAGTGGGCACTAATTAAATGCCAGATAATTACTGTGTTGCAGACACTGTACTAAGATTGTGGTCGTGAGGGATAGATGAGAGAATAAAATTGATTGCGATGAATACTAGTTAAGTCTAGGGATAAATGCTGTGACAGAGATATGCAAAGTGCTGTGAGAATATAATGAAGGAGGATGTACTGGGTAGGTGATGGAAGGTGGTGACTTAAGCTATACTTAAGAATGAAGACAAGTCTGCCAGGGATGTGGTGGGTGGCAGGGCATTGCTGACAGAGATCACAGCTTAAAGAGTCAACTGTGGAAATGCATGGCATTCTTAAAATGAGTAGTATGATACCGTTAGAACTAGGGTGGTCATTGTCTCCAGGAATCTCTTCCTTTGTGCTTCCACTGCACCAGGTCTGCACCTCTAGAACAGCACTAAGCCCACACTTTCATATTGAAGCGTTCTGTTTATGTTTTTCTCCCTCACCCCAGGTCGGAGATCTTGGCCTTAGTCTTTGTCTCCTCACATAATACCTGGCATTTGATAAATGTTTGTTGAATTTGAAGAGACATATGGGCAATGAATCTGGAAAGGTGAGTTGAAGCCAGTTTGTAAATTTTGTTGAATGGAGAGCCAAAGAATTTTGACTGACTTTTTCCTGTAGACAATGGGAAGCCATTAGATCTGAGTTAAAAATATTAAGTCTAGCAGCACTATGGAGGATAGATTAGATATAAGGCGAGACTAAAATAAGGAATACCAGTTAAGAGGCAGCAGAAATCTCCCAGATTCTTCCCTATATATGTCAGAAGTTGCACGCATAGGACCATTTAGACTGGTGGTTAATAGCTTTTTTCACCAGATCAGTTAAAAGGTTCCCATGCCTGATACACATAGTATAAGAACCACCTCTGTCTATCTTTAACTCTACTCCCCTTTCTCCCACTGATCTGGGACAGATATGTCAAAATACTCTTGAGAAATATTCCAGGTCTCATTTAAGTATCTTGTCTTGAAAATTGTTCAGGATTGGGCATGATGGTAGTTCTAGTAATGAGTTAGGGGGGTGAGATGGAAAACATGGACACTACAGCCCCAGATACTATTGCAGCTGTTAGTCTACTAGTGACCCAAATTCCACCTTGTGGTTCAGTCTAATATGAATTGTCATTGTGTGTGATTGTGATGACTAGCTTCTAGCAGTTATATTTCTCTTAATTTCTTCAGGGAGAACATCTTCGGTCCTACAGTGTTGGTGACACTGACATTTTTCTGAGTGGTCCTGAACAACCTACTTTTTATGTAAATAACGGGCTAGACTTCATATTTTTCACTACAGAAGTTTATAACCTACAGTTGCCAGAGATTTAAAGACACTAGTTTAGGATATCATCTACATTTAACTTGGAAGCTCTTCCTTTCTTATTCCAAAATGTTGAGATACTGGGGAGAGATACCAATCTCATCAAGCCAGGCCAACAGAAGTTCCTTTGATTTGCTCCCACGGGAGTTCCGTCTGGTGGAAGTCCATGACCCTCCTCTGCACCAACCCTCAGCCAACAAGCCCAAGCCCCCCACTATGTTGGACATCCCCTCAGAGCCATGCAGCCTCACCATCCATACCATTCAGCTTATCCAGCACAACCGACGTCTGCGCAACCTCATTGCCACAGCTCAGGCCCAGAATCAGCAACAGACAGAAGGTGTAAAGACTGAAGAGAGTGAACCTCTTCCCTCCTGCCCTGGGTCACCTCCTCTTCCTGATGACCTCCTTCCTTTAGACTGTAAGAATCCCAATGCACCATTCCAGATCCGGCACAGTGACCCAGAGAGTGACTTTTATCGGTAAGGCAAGGCTTTGCTGTGTCTTACTTTTTTCAAATAATCTTCCCAGCAACCCTGTTAAGCATGTAATAACATTTCCATGAAGAAACTGAGGATAAGGGTAATTGACTTGGCCACAGTTGCTCAGGTAATTAGTGGGAAGTCTAAGACTTGAACCCTGATCTTCCAAATCCAAAGTCTATATTTTTTTATTTTCTGATGCAACAGATATTTATTGAGTGCCTGCTATGTGCCAAGCACTTTGCTAGGAGCAAGGTACTACACTGGTATGTAAAATAGGCCATGGCCTCATAGTCCTCAGGGTCTAGTCTTTCTGTTTAATTTAAAATGTATATTATGGGTTTGGCTCAGAGTCCTCAAACTGAGATTCATGGACTCATTCTCGTACTATTAGGAATCCACAAGTTCTATATAAGAATTTTTTAATTGTATGTTTGCATTTTGATAACATAGTTTAAGAAATAATAATATAAAAATGTTCTTGATCCATGCTACTCAAAATCAACATCACCTAGGAGCTTGTTAGAAATTCAGAGTCTCAGGCCCCACCCACACCTGCTAAATCAGAATCTTCATTTTAACAAGATCTCCAGGAGATTCATATGGGTATTTGAGTTTGAGAAGCCCTGCTCCAGATCCTCTGAATGACTACCTTATAACCTAGTGCTACTACTAGATTTCAATGTGTAAGTTTGCATTTGGTGCCAAATTACTTTTTTTCTTTTCGTTTTGAAATTTGTCAGACCTATAGAAAAGTTAAAATAATAGTACAATGAACACCCAAATACCCTTCACCTGGATTCACCAATTGTTAACATTTTGCCACATTTACTTTCTCTCACATATGTGTGTGTATACACACATATACACACAAATATAGAAACATATATATACATACACGTATACCAAATATTTTAAAGTGGCAGACATTACAATATTTTACGCCTAAATTCTTTCCCTTGTACTAAGAATAATTTTATTATTTTCCTACAGAATCCCAATACCATTGTCACACCAAAATAAGTGAACACTAATTAAATAATATCATTTAGTAAGTCTATATTCAGATTTCTCCACTTGTCCCCAAAATATCTTTTTAGATATATTTTTCCCCAATCCAGGACCTAACAAAGATTCATGCATTGCACTTGGTTGTTAGGCCTCTTTAGTGTCTTTTAAGCCAGAATAGCTTCCTCTTTTTTAAAAAACATGATAGTAATCTTTTTTAAGAGTTTGGGGGGCTGGCCCAGTGGCACAAGTGGTTACGTGCACACGCTCCGCTGCTGCGGCCCGGGGTTCACTGGTTCGGATCCTGGGCGCGTACCGACGCACCGCTTGGCAAGCCATGCTGTGGCGGCATCCCATATAAAGTGGAGGAAGATGGGCACGAATGTTAGCCCAGGGCCAGTCTTCCTCAGCAAAAAAAGAGGAAGATTGGCAGATGTTAGCACAGGGCTGATCTTCCTCACAAAAAAAAAAAAAAAACAGTTCGGGTCATTTGTCTTGTAGTAGAATGTCCCACTTACTGAATTTGCTGATTATTTCCTCAAGATTAGATTCAGGTTAAATATGTTTGGCAAAAATACCACATAAGTAGTATTATAGATCACTTATTGCATCTGCCTATTGATGATAATAATTACTACTGTTTTACTTGTCCCAAACTAATGAGAAAAGAACAGAAATAGACTTACATGTAAAGGTTCCAGTTGGCCTAGATGAAGGCCAGATGGTGTCCTGGTGCGTTGCATAATCAAAGATTCTGAAGTTGTTGGAGTAGTGAAAAGGGGAGGGATAACTATCTTATTACATGCCTGGCACATGTTAGTACAGATAGGCCCAATTTGCTCTGTAGCAATCAGTACCATATTTACATTTTGAGGGTAATTTAGTTTAGTTTTTTGTTTTTTAAATAAAACTTTTTTTTTTTGAGGAAGATTGGCGCTGTGATAACATCTGTTGCCAATCTTTCTGTTTTTTTTTTTCTCCCCAAAGCCCTAGTACATAGTTGTATATCACAGTTGTAGGGTTGTCAGGGGCAATTTAGTTTTAACAAAATAACATCGTCCTTCATATTAAATTGAGGCTGTTATTTAGAATTTTGTAGTTTTGTGTCAAAATTCTAATTTTAATTGTTAGAGCTATGAACATCAAAAGTTTATACTAGTTTGTTTTATACATATTTAAAAAACTGTATAACAGAAATAATTTGCATCAGCTATGGGGGTGCCAAAAGAATTATTTTCCTTTGAAATAGGTCTATAAATTACTCAAGTAAAGCGATACTGGTTTAGCTCGCTCCATTTATTAGGCACTTCTGAGGCCTTTAGCTTTTGGCCCAGGGAGACTGGCCATAGGAAATGATGATGGAAATAGTAAATGAAAAGTTATTTGGCAATTGGTTTTCTTACTTTTCAACTTATGTGAATGGCAGTAGTTGCAACTGAGCAGATAATAGTAAAGTAGGTAGATAGCTCCTCAAGCATTCTTGTACAGCACCTGGTGACACATGCCAAGTACAGAGCAGGGAAGAGAAATTTTCTGTACCCTATTTTATTTTTATCTATTTGCTTCCTTTGTCAGAGGAAAGCAGAAGATAGGAAATTTCAGGAGACAGGTAAATTATTAGAAGCTTATTAAAAGTTATTTTTATGAAATCAGACAGCTTTTTGAGGGTTTTTTTCTTGGAAAGATTAAGATTTCTGCAGTAGTGATTAGATGCAAAATGGTGTATTATGAAGAACATGGGATCTGGAGTTAGAAGACTCCACCAACTTATAATACCTAAACAACTTTTGGCAAGTCAGCCCCTCTGAACCTCAATTTCCTCACCTGCCAAATAGGAATAATACTATGGACCCTACCCATTTCACAGCATAGGAAAGGATAAAAATGCTTTGTAAGCCATGTATGTTTTCAATTGCTTTTATAAAATTGAGTTGCTTTCCCAGTTTTACAAATGGTCTGTTGTAGTTACATAAGAATCTCCTAATTTGGACTGTGAATTTCTGAAAGTTCATGTATGGCCCAGCATGTGAAGAAACTATATTCTGGTGAAATAATTAGAGCACCATTGAGCAGTATCTAAGCTGTACTCTTAAAATTAATCAGATCCTAAAAGTGATCAAAATTGAGCAGTTGGTACAAGGAGAAGGAAACTTCCTTTCCACTAGATACCCTTTTATGCTGTTTATTATAGACATGTATTGCCTAGTCAACCTTTATGTAATTGGAGGAGCTCAGAGAGATGTCTGTGGGTTGTTCAGACATGCCCTGACAGCAGCAGGATGAAACTGGGCTATGTAACCGGCATAGAATTCCCCTGGAAAGCTAGGCCAGTGGTTTGCTTGGAATTGTAAAACTCCTAGGGCGACAGGACAGGTCACCCCTTTGCAAGAGCACTAATAACACTACCGTGTCTCCACTTTCAGTGGGAAAGGGGAACCTGTGACTGAACTCAGCTGGCACTCCTGCCGGCAGCTCCTCTACCAGGCGGTAGCCACAATCCTGGCCCATGCAGGCTTCGAGTGTGCTAATGAAAGTGTCCTGGAGACCCTAACTGATGTGGCACATGAGTACTGCCTTAAGTTCACCAAGTTGCTGCGCTTCGCTGTGGATCGGGAGGCTCGGCTGGGGCAGACTCCTTTCCCTGATGTTATGGAGCAGGTATTCCATGAAGTGGGCATTGGCAGTGTGCTCTCCCTCCAGAAGTTCTGGCAGCACCGCATCAAGGACTATCACAGTTACATGCTACAGGTGAGGCAACCCTGTGGGGAAGTGGATAAAGATGTGTAATCTAAGGGTGTTCAGCAGGATACCACAGTTGCTCTAGAGTGCAGAGCACAGGATCTTAGAACAGAGTGGACTTCACCTGCTTTCCTCATGAGGCCCTGTGTTCCATTGGCCTCATCACTGACCTGACCAGACTCACGGGCCTCCTTTAGTCAATGAATGGCCTCATTTATTGATAATACATCCTCTGAAAAAATTTATAGACAGGTAGGTATATGGAGTCTGAGAGAATGTGGTTAGCATGCTTTTATTCACCAAATATTTACTGAGTGCCTACTGTGAGTCAGGCACCGGGATACAGCAGTTTACAAGACACGTTCCTTGAGTTTACATTCTTGAGAGGGAAACAAAAACAAGTAAATAATGATCAAAACAATTTCAGATGGCATTAAGTGCTATGAAAAACAAAACAATGAAGTGATACTGCATCCAAGGGTGGAGGAGTGGGGAGAGACACCATTTTGGGTTAGAACCAGAAATATCTAATCTCGTCAACCCTGTGGCCTTAAGCAAGTCATTTGTTCAGTTTTGGTTTCTCCAAATCTAAAATATAAGGAATTTTAACACCCAACAAAAGAGTCTTTGCTATGTAATCCAGATTTCCTGCATCATTCATTATCCACCTAGGGTACATATGTCAGCTGTTAGTTTTTGTAGCCAAAAATGTGATCTTTTGTCCCAGTTCTGATTTATCTTTAACATGGTCTATTTTTCACCTTTATATAACTTTTAATTAATGACACACTCTCTGCCAAACAAATTTTCTTTACATATCTCTTATCATTTACAAATGCAAATTCAACACCTTAAACAAATTCCTTCTATTGGCAGTGGATGCTTTATTCATATTCATATTCTGTTGGTTTTCCATGGGATGCCATAAGCTGACTATCCAACTTGCTTTTAACATTTCCTTGGAAAACTGACTCTTGCTTGCCAACAGATTAGTAAGCAACTCTCTGAAGAGTATGAAAGGATTGTCAATCCTGAGAAGGCCACAGAGGACACTAAACCTGTAAAGATCAAGGAGGAACCTGTGAGCGACATCGCCTTCCCTGTCAGTGACGAACTGGAGACTGACCTTGCTTCTGGAGACCAGTCACTGCCCATGGGAGTCCTTGGGGCTCAGAGTGAGCGCTTCCCATCCAACCTAGAGGTTGAGGCTTCGCCACAGGCTTCAAGTAAGAGAAATCAACTTACTCACTTTGATTCTGGGAGATCTGCCAATCTGAGTACGTGTTGTGTTTTTGAATCAACCTCTGGAGATGGAAGAATAAAAGTGGGTGTGGGCAAGAGAATGGAAAGTCTAAAAACAAATATAGCTTCACTGATCTAGAGATACCAGCATTCTTCTTTGTAATTAGTAAAGAGAGGACTAGCACAGCTTTACAGGCATTCTTTAAAATAATTCCTAGTTAGGATGTAGATGCATTATGTGTTATCCTATTGATTACCAGAGTTAATTCAGCTGACCCAGTTGGGTGGGCAGATGTCCCCTTCTTCCCTTCGTATTCTGTATTGGTCTTTCCTGATGCTTGTACTCAATTGATTGAGACAACTTCCAGATAGATTAATTGTTCTAGTTTGTGTGAATAGTTGGGCTTCCTTGCTAGAGTACCCCCAACAAATTGTAGCTGAAAGGGATTGAGATAGAGCTACTAGTTAGAGGCAGCTGGCCTCTTCTTCTAGATAGACTGTGATTACTTTAGGAACCAGGATGACTCGATCCTTAAGTCAGTCTGAGTGCAAATTAGTCTAGACACTCAGTTCTTTACAAATATAAATTATCATTTCATCAGTGCAGAAATGACACAAATAGCACATCATCTAGTGTGGCCTAAACAGGATTAAGCCACATTTTTAAAAGTATTGGGCAGAGCCTTTTACCCTGGAAGAAACAATAACCACATAACAGTATTGCTAGAACATACAGTGATGTGATGGCCAAAGAGAAACTATTGCAGACAAAGGGGCCATGTCTCTTTTCAGCAGTCTGGGAACTGTTGCCAGCATTTTGTAGTAATCATTAACTTTTCATAATGGAAGAGAGGACCAGGGACCCAAGAAAAAGGCTGGAAAACAAGACAGCCGCATAAAAGGAAGGAAGGTCAGGCATTCTTAACAGCTGAACAAGAGCCCATAGATGTGCTTATCTTTGGGCCAGGAGACAGGGAATCTTTCACCTGCATAGTTTTACTTCCCTGGTTTAGGGAAAATGGAGGTGGGTGAAGTGGGGTAAAAGAGGGTGGAGGAAGTGGAAAGGAAGATATTCAGAATTGGTAACGTTCGAAGCAGAGAATAACAACCATATTCTACATCCAAGTAGAGAATCAGAGTGACAGCTGAGCTCAAAGGCCATCAGTCTGCCCTGGCTGGTATATTCATTCTTCTTTGTTCCATCCGTGGCTTACCACTAGTTATATGTTGTTCTTCCATTTCTAGGTACAGAGGTAAATGCTTCCCCTCTTTGGAATCTGGCCCATGTGAAAATGGAGCCTCAAGAGAGTGAAGAAGGCAATGTCTCTGGGCATGGCGTGCTGGGCAGTGATGTCTTCGAGGAGCCCATGTCAGGCATGAGTGAAGCTGGGATTCCCCAGAGCCCTGATGACTCAGACAGCAGCTACGGTTCCCACTCCACTGATAGCCTTATGGGGTCCTCCCCTGTTTTCAACCAGCGCTGCAAGAAGAGGATGAGGAAAATGTAAAAGGAAAAGAGAGAGATTTTCTGTCCAAACCTACAAGACCCAACAGAAAACCTTGATTATTCAAATTTGTTTTGATAAAAATGATTTGACTCTTATTCTTAAACACAGTGGGTTTTCCTGATTTCAGTGGAACTGGATTTAACAAAACAAGTTTGCATTTTACTTTTGCATCCATTTTTTGTAGTTTTCCACAACAACCAAGCCACCTTTCAGACAGACCACGACGCTGGGACCGTAATCAGGAAACCAAAGCACTGTCCCTGACTGTTGTCTTTACTGTGTGGTTAGACAAGTTACTTAGCTTCTCTAGAGCCATTTCTCTTGCACAACCGAGAAGAATAATACCGCTTTGACGTACCTTGCAGGGATGTTGTGAAGATCGAGATGTTATTAAACCTCAAATCTGTGCTTGAACAGACTCACAAGTAAATATATGCTGATAGCAAATGTCAATTTTTTAACTTGCTTCATTTTTTGGTTGAAGTCATTAGGAATCCAGTACTAATACCTAACAGGAAATAACTAAACACTGCACAACTTACCTATCAGTAGTCTTTTTAAAACTGTTTTTGCTGCCCATGAAGTCTCACAAAATCAGAGATCTGTGGTGACAGCCATTTTGCACATTCAGACAGCCCTCTCCTATTTCACCCATGTATTTCTTCCTTTTCTAGACTTATTCCATCTATCCCTAACCTTTTTATTTCCACTCAGATATTTTATATTTTCACCATGTACATTTTCTCAATTGTTTCTTTCACTTTCTCTTTTGTGAATGAAGTAAACAGGACCTTCCAAGGACAGATTTGTGCTTATTTCATTTGTTGCGTCTGCTTAGCCATCAGAGGACAGCAGTCCATTCCTTTGTCAGAATTCTACATCTGCACATTGTGCTTCTACTGGATGAGCAGCCTCTAAAATGATAACAATCTGCACCTTCCTACTTTATATCAGGTCCTGAACAACTTTACTGTTATTACTCATACATCACAGTATCTGCCCTGCTTGGCATCTGATAGTCTCAATCAGTATTTATTACGTAAATGATGCAGCACTGGAATAATTAGGAGTAATTAGCAAATGTGTGCTTTATGCCTTAGTAATGGATGTCAGAATGTTAAATACTATTGAAGTTCAGTTTTTAGGTGCAGAATACAAGTCTTATGAAATTTAGAGCACTCCTTTAATAGACACCAAAAATTAAGGCACAGCTTTAATTAGTACATTATTGCGTGCCTGAAATGTCCCAGGCAGCATTGAGAATAAAGATGAATGCAATAGCAACAAAATGAAGTTATAATTTAAACTGTTACCAGATCATTTATAAATTTGTGAATTGTACATCCTTAGCACAATTAGCTAGACCCTTTCTGTTCCAGGTTCAGCTTCATTTTCCCTTATTTATGAAAGTAGCCATCTAGTATTTAATCCCTTCAGTTAGCAAACATTTATTGAGTATCTATTATGAGCTAGGTCCTGTGCAAGGGATACAAGATGAGTAAGACTTTGTCCCTACCCTTATGGAGCTTAGAGCACAAGCCAGACAAGTCATTCTTTAAGGAAAAGTATTCAAAGACACTACGGGGAAAAACCAGGTATGTGTAGACCTTTGCTGTACAAATGGTTTCCTCTTAAAGAACAGGTTCAAATTTTTAGACTTGTGGTTCCCACTGGTTATAGAATATTGAAATTAATACTTCATGGTAAAATAAAATACTTTTATTTATTTTTAGAATGTTTAAATTGGAGAATAGGCACCAAATGGTCAAGGTTAGGGTACTCGGATAAAGCAGGTCCTGTGAGGATACCTGAGATTCACCTGGCCTGGAATTATGTCACAGGCTATTTGTTTTTTTTTTGTGTGTGTGAGATCAGCCCTGTGCTAACATCCGCCAATCCTCCTCTTTTTTTGCTGAGGAAGACGGCCCTGGGCTAACATCTGTGCCCATCTTCCTCCACTTTATATGGGACGCCGCCACAGCATGGCTTGCCAAGCAGTGCGTCGGTGCGCGCCCGGGATCCGAACCAGCGAACCCCGGGCCGCCGCAGCGGAGCGCGCACTTAACCGCTTGCGGCACCGGGCCGGCCCCTGTCACAGGCTATTTGAGTTAGAGCAGTGGTTCTCAAAATTAGCATGCATCAGAATCCCCTGGGGCGCTTATTAAGACAGATTGCCGGCCCCCACCCGTAAAGTTTCTGGTTTAGGTCTTGAGTGTCCCGTTTCTAATAATTTCCTAGATGATGCTGATGCTTCTGGTCCAGAGACCCCACTTTGAGAACCACTGAATTGGAATATAGATTAGACTGGGATAAAATTCCTTAAGAGAAATGTATGATGTTTTAAGATACTGTGAGGACTCTGGAGGCAGGGCAAACCCTTACCATGGCTGTTATGTATGGAATGTGCACCTGACCCAAATCCATGGCCTTTGAGTAAATCACCAAGGATACTTTGCATTAAGTTCAAAGTACAATATAAACAGGGCCTGGCTCTGTAGCTGGTTACTAGGTATGTGTACATGGGAAAATTTAGTAACCATCACCTCCTTATTGAGACAGGTTTGGACATGTGGCTTTAAACCTCTCTATTGAAAAGAAGTAAATCTATTTGCAAATATATAATTTTCTTATTTGAAATTATGACAAGACTTACAACAAAGTTAAAATAAAAAACTATCCAAGTGATCAGTGAAAGCAGGATTCTTATTAATTATATGTTTTGCCCACTTTCTTCAATGAACCTCGTGTTCTATAATGAGCTACCCAGTGTGAGGTGCATTTCATACCAATGTTGACTGGTTGCCAAGGAGACTCCACTGCCACTCTGGACAAGCTCATGTTTCCCCTCTCCCTTTCTACTAAAAGGAGGGGAACTCATGGTGCAGGGTCAAGGGCAAGATCCTGGGGAAGTAGAAGCTATCGATCCAGCCTATTAATAGAGATTTGAAGTGAACACTAAGTTCTCTCTCTTTTCCATCCATCAGCAGCAAAAGTACTTGACTTCAAATGATAAAACTTGCAGTTTTAGACTTAAAGGGATATCAGCAGCATCCAAGAACAGTCAGAATATCCTTCCTTGCATAAATCCAAGGGAAAGGCCAAGGGGAAGTGGCATCTACCTGCCAGGTCCAAGTGTCTTCTATCCCTGGCTTCATCTGAGTCTGGAGATTTCCCAAATAAGAGAAACTCTGCTATTCTGAACAAAATTGTTCTTTATATTAGCTCCCAATCAGAGGTAAAGATAACTCCTTCACACAGAGTTCCAAAATTTTGGACTTCTGGAAACTATTTGTTGTTTCTCTTCCAGTACTGTGCCATTGATTCTTGCATAAAATTCTGGAATGCTGGCTCTTCATGGCTTTCCTCTGTAACTGCAAGGAAAAAAGAAAGTCAATTCTTTTTAAACTCTCCCATTAGATAGGTGGATTCGAGTTGCTGTCACTCATCCATCAGAAATAGTATTTCTAAAAAACTAAGTGTTCAATTCTCCCATTAAGGAATTATCTTCCAAAAGCATGCTGTATTTATCATGTTGTCCAAAATGTACAATTTCTTTTATCTGTAAGTGGGGAGAATACCTCCCTCATAAAGTAACTAAAATGAGGTCCCAGTCCTACATATTTTTAACCAAGAGAAATGAAAACATATGTCCACACAAAGACCTATTAACGAATGTTTATAGCAGCTTCATTCATAATAGCCAAAATCTAGAAACAATTCAGATGTCAATCAGCTAGTGAATGGATAAACAAATAGTGGTACATCCACATGATGGAATATTACTCAGCAATAAAAAAGAACATACTACTGATACGTGCAACAACATGGATGGATCACAAAACCATTGCACTGAGTGAAAAAAACCAAATGCAAGTTAAATACTGTGATTCCAATTATACAACATTCTGGAAAAGGCAAAATTATAGGAACAGAGATCACATCAGTGGTTGACAGGAACTAGGTGTGCAGGAAGACACTGAATAAAAACGGGCATGAGGTGGGAGCCAGCCTGGTGGGGTAGTGGTTAGGTTTGCACGCTCCACTTCGGGGGCCCGGTGCTTGTGAGTTCAGACCCCAGGCATGGACCTACGCACCGCTTGTCAAGCCATGCTGTGGTGGCATCCCGCATACAAAGTGGGGGAAGACTGGCATAGATGTTAGCTCAGGGCCAATCTTCCTCAGCAAAAAAATAAAAATAAAAAAAATAACAGAAAAACGGGCATGAGGGAACTTTTGAGGTGATGGAAGTGTTCTATATCTCGATTATGATGGTGATTACAAGACTATATATGTGTTAAAACTCATCAGACTATATACTTTAAAAGGGTAGGTTTTGGGGCCAGCCCCGGGGCTTAGCAGTTAAGTGCGCGCGCTCCACTACTGGTCGCCCGGGTTCAGAGCCCAGGCCGCACCGATGCACCGCTTGTTGGGCCATGTTGAGGCGGCGTCCCACATACAGCAACTAGAAGGATGTGCAGCTATGACATACAACTATCTACTGGGGCTTTGGGGAGAAAAAGGGGAAAAAAAAGGAGGATTGGCAATAGATGTTAGCTCAGGGCTGGTCTTCCTCAGCAAAAAGAGGAAGATTGGCGTGGATGTTAGCTCAGGGCTGATCTTCCTCAGCAAAAAGAGGAGGATTGGCGTGGATGTTAGCTCAGGGCTGATCTTCCTCACAAAAAAATAAATAAATAAAAGGGTAGGTTTTACTATTTGTAAATTATACCTCAATAAATCTGATTAAATGAGGCAATTTACATGTTAGCATCCAGCACATTGGAGTAAAGAGAGTTTGCTCTTGGTCATAGCTAGGACCTAAAAGTGCTGTCTCAAGATTAGATTCTGCTCACAGGCCTTAAAACTATGCCAAGTGGAAGGAACCCTTTTGGGTTTCCAGAGCCATTCTATCCTCAATGTTACAGTCCCTTCTGACTGGTTTAGCTCTGCTGAGGCCTCCTTATGTATTCTTGAAACAATAATTACAATAAACAAAAAGACTGGATTTCTCAAATTGAGTTAGAACCTAAAGATGAGAAGACACAAAACTACTAAAAGGCCTGTAATCAGCTTAATATTAACCATTCAGTAGGAAGGCCAGGAACTCTCAATATATGGAACTCTTTCCTGGTGCTGTATCCTTTACCATCTCCTCTCTCTCCTATTATTGGCTGCACGCTTAAGGTCTTCTCTCAACACAAAGAAGCTCCTGAGCAAACAATGTGAGGATAGGCAGCTGTTCTGTTTTCATGAGCCACCTCAGCCACCTCTTACCTCTGTGGTCAATATCATCGGTATCACTGTCTGCTTCCTCATCCTCTTCATCCAAGGTTCCCCGAGTCAGGATCAAGTCAGAAGGGTCCAGCACAGGAGATAAGCTGTCTACAGAGAAAACACCAATCAGTAGAATGTCATGAACATATGTCTCCTCAAAAAAGGTGATTTTGAATCAATAAGTAATTATGATTATAAATTGGCAGGATGAAAGTGGTCATGATAAAAGTCAGGGGCCGGCCCCGTGGCTTAGCGGTTAAGTGCGCGCGCTCCGCTACTGGCAGCCCGGGGTTCAAATCCCAGGCGCGCACCAACGCACCGCTTCTCTGGCCATGCTGAGGCCGAGTCCCACATACAGCAACTAGAAGGATGTGCAGCTATGACATACAACTATCTACTGGGGCTTTGGGGGGGAAAAAATGAATAAATTATAAAAAAAAAAAAAGGGGCCGGCCCCATGGCTTAGCAGTTAAGTGTGCGCGCTCCGCTGCTGGCGGCCCGGGTTTGGATCCCGGGCGTGCGACGCAACGCTTCTCCAGCCATGCTGAGGCCGCGTCCCACATACAGCAACTAGAAGGATGTGCAGCTATGACATACAACAATCTGCTGGGGCTTTGGGGGGAAAAAAGTAAATAAATGAAATCTTAAAAAAAAAAAAAAAAAAGTCAGGATCCCACCTCTTAGTATTGCTAATACCACTTAATATTTCTACACTAGTTTAGTTTACAAAGTGCTATCATGATCCCCAAACCCAAAAGTCCCATTTTTAAGCTGAGGAAAATAATTCTCAAGTAGTTCTCTTGGTAGTAACGTCATTCGTTTTTACTAGCTCACAGCTTGGAAGAGGCTATGGTTTTTCCTATGAAGGCTAAAGACATTTGAGCAGATCCAGTGTACTGTCAGTCAAGGGTAAAGGTGTGGAGCACTAAGGAAGCTTCCTGGTGGAAATTTAAGTTCAGCGAGACTCTGAAGAGAATACAGGGTGAAATGACCTAGCGTAGAGGAGCCAGGGTATTATTTAAGAAAAAGAGAGAAGGGAAAAAATGGAAAATCAAATAGGGCAAAATTTCCTACCTATCCAAACCAAATAAGGGCTGAGCTCCAATAATCATGAAAAAGTCTAATCAAGTAATTCCAGGGCAGGGGATTCAGCCTGCAGGGGTCAGTCTCTATTAGAACCTAAACCCATGCCAAGTATCCTAAAGACATGGGAGGACATGACCACTCTCTTCAGGAGCCTAAGAGGTTTAAAAGAGCTCAGCTGGAGAATAAGGGTGGCCAACAGCAGCAACATCAAAGGGGACACACCTCAAGGGGCCTGTGGCCCTGAAAAAGGATGATGACATGGTGTGCTGACAGTCAATGCCTCATTCTGTGCCTAACTAAGAATTAGGCAACTATACTTGTGATTTTCCTCAAATAATTTACTGAAACTCCCCCAATCTTGAACAGGCTATCTGAGCAGAGCAGACCCTTTGCAGCAGTAAATTTAACATTTGCCATTTCACATATTCATGAGTGATTCCAAACACAGAAATTTATTTTGCTGAGGTAAGAAGGATGGCACAGGTGAGTTCACTTAACTGGTAAACCCAGCCAGTTTTTAGCATTTCCTCCTCCAAGCGGTTTTGCTGTTCTCTGCTAGACGTATAGCAGTATCTTTCATGAAGAGAACTTTACTCCTTTAAAGGCCAGTTCATCAGTAAGCATGGGTGGGTGGGGTGTATATATTTAAATATGAGCACCAACCTAGAAGCCCCTAGAGAATCAATGACAAAACTAACTTGAACAATAAAAAATAAGTCAGTAAAGTAGCAGGATAAAAAGACTAATATACAGAAATTAAAAGCCTTCATATACACAAATATAAACAGAAGATATAACGGTTCATAAAATCCAATTTTTAATACTAACAGAAGATAAAATCCTTGAAATAAATTCAACAAAAAATATGCAAAACCTACACGAAGAAAACACTCCTGGAAAGACACAAAAGTAGACTTGGCAAATATAAACACATTCCTTGTTCTTGGATAAGAAGACTCAACATCACAGAGATGTCAGTTCTCCCTAAATTAACGAATATAACACAACCCAATAAAAATACCAAAAAGCTTGGGGTCAGCTCGGTGGCGTAGCGGTTAAGTTCATGCGTTCTGCTTTGGCAGCCTGGGGCTCGCAGGTTTGGATCCCGGGTACGGACCTATGTACCGCTTACCAAGCCATGCTGTGGCAGACATCCCACATAAAACAGAGGAGGATGGGCACGGATGTTAGCCCAGGGCCAATCTTTCACAGCAAAATGAGGAGGATTGGCAATGGATGTTAGCTCAGAGCTAGTCTTCCTCACCAAAAATAAAAAAACCAAAAAGCTTTCTTAGCAAGCTAGATAAGTTGATACTTAAGTTCCTGTGGAAAAATAAACATGCAAGAATAGCCAGGGAAACACTAAAAAAGAAAAGTATGAAGGGGACTAGCCCTAGCAGATATTAAAACATACTATAAAGCCTCTACGTAATTAAAACAGCATGCTAGAGGCATGCAGACAGTCCATAAGAATAAAACTGGTAGTCCAGAAATATACCCAAGGACACACGGAACTTTAGTATATGATACAGGTAGCAACCGAGATCACTGGGGCAAATGTAGACTTTTTAATAAATAGTGTGGGTACAAGTATTTATGAAAAAGGTAACATAGATCGTATGTACCTCACACCATACCCAGGAATAAACTCTAAACGGATCAGGGATCTAAATGTAGAAAATGAAACCATACAACTACTACAATAAAACATGAGCGAATTCCTCTTTAACATAGGTGTAGGTAAAGGATTCCCAACTGCAACTCAAAATCCAGTTGTAATAACAGATAAATAAATTTGACTATATTAAAACAAAACAAAATAAAAACTTTTTCATGGCAAAATAACACCATGAACAAAGTCAAAGCACAGTTGACAAACAGAGAGAAAATATTTGCAACATGTATCACAGGAAAATGGATACTGTCCCTACTATATTAGTAGATATTAAAACTAGTGGGTGAACATTTGAAAATTAAAAGGATATTTATATAGCCTCAAAGCATCACCCCATAAAATACTTATTATGAAGGGAAAAATAATAACTTCATGATGAAAAAACCTGGCAGACATCACTTCAAGCAAGTGATCAAAGTTATCATCACCAGTAATGGGACAAATCAACATCATGTGTCTCCTGATACGACATACGGAAAAAAACACAACTTCATTTCCATAAAGTTCTGCCAAAAATGTGCCACCTGAATCAAATCATGAGGAAACATCAGACAAACCCACATCAAGGAAAATTCCATAACTGTCCTGTACACTTCAAAAATGTCAACGTCATGAAATACAAAGAAAGAGTAAAGAATCGTTCCAGATTAAAGGAGAATAAGAGACATGACAACTAAATGCAATGCAGATTCAGGATTTTCTCCTGCTATAAGGGCAAATGGCTAACTCCAAATAAGGTCTATACATTAGATAATAGTGACGTATCAATGTTAATTTCCTGATTTTTGATAACTACAATGAGGTTATATAAAATAATGCCTTTGTTTTTGGGAAACAGACTGAAATATTCAAGGGTAAAGGCTCATTGTGTCTGCAACTTCCTCCTAAATGATTCAGAAAGAAGTAATATATATATTATTAAAATATTTATATATTATATGTAAATATATTTATATAAAATATAAAGTCATACATATATGAGAAAGACAGAGAATATAGTAAATGTGGTAGAATATTAACAGTTTGGGACTCTAGTTGAAGGTTATATGGCAATTCTTGGTACTATTCATGCAACTTTTCTGTTAATCTGAAATTAAAATAAACAGTAAAAAAAATGGGGAGGTAAAAAATATTTTAAAAAAATAACAAAGAAGACATCAAGTATCTTGCCAAAGTAAAACAAAAACTACCTGACATGGAAGAACCCAAAGTGGTGCAGTTGTATACAACTTTCAGGGGTTTGCCTTTCCAAATCACATACGTGTATATACATGAAAGGTAAATATGGATAAAGTAAATGTGATATGATAGATGGATAGGGATATATAGTGAATTCTTCTTTAACATAGGTGTTAGATATAGATATATCTCTATGTCTATGTCTGTACACTTCAAAAATGTCAATGTCATGAAATACAAAGAAAGACTAAGGAACCATTCCAGATTAAAGAAGACTAAGAGACATGACAATTAAATACAATGCAGATCCAGGATATAGATAGATAGATAGATAGATAGATAGATAGATAGATAGATAGATAGATGATAGACAGACAGACACACAGAAAGACAGATAGATAGAGATAGAGACGGAGATAGGTAGATAGGTAGGTAGGTAGGTAGACAGACAGACAGACAGAGAGACAGATGGATAGAGACATAGATTAGATAGATAGATAGATAGATAGATAGATAGATAGATAGATAGATAGATAGACAGACAGAAAGACAGACAGATAGATAGACAGAAAATACATTTACTTTATCCTTTTCTCTTTCTCTCTCTTAAATAAGTGTACCCTCCCTTTAGTTCCTAACACCAAGAGACTCTCCAATACCTGTAGCAGTCCCCGTGTCCAAGGCTACAGAGGCCATATCTTTCTGAAGGCGTTCCAGTTGTTCCTTCTGCTGTTGGCTCTGTGCACTGGCCTGCAGAGAGAAAAACGTCATCATATTAAAAAATGAGTCCCAGTCAGATGCCAGACTTCTAACTGGAGATGACTCATTAAACAAATACTACAGGCTATTTAAACAATGAGGCAGATAATGGATGGCTGATACCGGGACAGAAACACTGAGCAGTGTAGGCCCAGACTAGCAGAAGTTCAGACTGGAGCACTCTGCAGACTGAATTAGAGGTTTAGAAATTGGACACAAAAGCAAATCAAAAGAACCTTCAAAGAGACATAACAGGAAGGCTCAGTATAAGGGGCCCAATGCAGCCAATGGGGGCAGGAAACCTGATCATTTGGGATACGAGTTGTGAACCACATGTTCTTAAACAAAATTCTACAACTAGCCTTTAAATGGACCTTGGAGTAGGGGTCGGAGTGGGGTGCAAGAAGGGCTTAGCATATATAACAGGAAAAATCTGATTTTTAAAAATTCAAATAGAAAGAAGAAAAATAATTAAGGGGCCTTTCTGCATCAAGACAGCAGACATACAAACTTACAAATTTAAATTAACACATATCTAAAAGATACACTGAGAGCCAAAACAAAAGCATTTATGGCAGGAGGATTAGTACACGGTTTGAGGTTGTTTCTTCAGTGGCCCTAAAATACACAAATAGCCTCCTCTCTTACCAGCGATTTCTTCAGACGTTCATATTCAGGACGATACTCCCTGGAAAGATAAACACTTTCTAAATTCCTTTGCTTAATAATTTGTCCTGCCCACCTTCACATCACTTCTATTTTCCTAATACTCTGACAATAACAATAGATCTTACCTCACTGAACATCAGATGTAACAAGTCTTAGTCACTGAGGTTCTATTCCTATGGAATTAAAAGCCAAGGTGTCCACCCTCACCCTGAAACCACTGAAGAGTCACACTGAAACCAGTGAAGAGACAAAAGACTGACTGCTGGGCTGGACAGATTAATTCTGGAGACCATGACTGATGAGCTCATCAATCATTTGGATAAACATCTGAGATGAGTAAGAGAAGCTAGGCCTGTTGGGCTCAGGAAGTCCACTATATTATAACGTGGTTTATCTGGGCAACAATGAAAGGATACAGAAAAGAGTCTATCCTGAGGCTTTGATAATACACAAAAAAAACCCTTGTCTGATGAATCAAAATCAAAACATGTGTCTGAAAACCAGTGTGGTTATTAGGATCTTGCTAAGTATGAAGCCAAAGGAACAGGCTATTAAGCAGCCAATTATCAGGCCACGGGCCTAAGGAAAGTGCACAGGTGCTCTGACTCCACTTTCCTTTAGGTAAATGGAATTCCAGTATTAACCATGACAATAGTTATAACCATCATTTATCATGACATGTGCTTACTATTTATTATGACATGTGCTTACAGCAATTGGGCTAGGTGCTTTAGATATATTTTCTCAAATGATCCTACCAATGACCTTAGCAATAAATGCTATTATATCTGATCTACAAATGATGAAAACTTGCTAAGATCACTCATTTATTAAGTGGAAGAAACAGAAATCCAACCCATGCCAGTCTGACTCCAAAGTCCATGTTCTTAATCGGGAGTCAGCCAATGTGGCAAACAGGCCAAATCCAGCCCACTGCCTATTTTTGTAAATAAAGTTTTATTGGAACACAGCCATATCCATTCATTGACAAATTGTCTATGGGTGCTTCTGTGTGACAATGACAGAGTTGAGTAGTTGCAACAGAGATCGTATGGCCCACAAAGCCTAAAATACTATCTGGCTTTTTACAAAAAAAGTCTATGACTCCTGCTCTTAATCATTCAATACAGTGAAGATTTTATACTCTTATTTTTTAAAAAACGTTAATGGAAACTTGTTACCCCTAAGAGTGGCCAGATCCAGAACACATATGCAGGACAAATAATACATACACCAAAAACCGAAATGCTTTGCCTGGCAAAACTGTTATCAGATCAGAACTGTGGGTTAGTAAGAATGTCAGTAATAGAATTTTCCTTTATCCTCACCTTTCATACTCTTCTGCAGCACTGGTGACTTGCACAAAGAGTTCATCTAAGCCTGTACCCAGAACAGCAGACACACCCACCACCTGCCAAAAGTAGCATTAATGCCACGGAGGAAACAAATGTTTATTTTTAAATGGTATATGTTATTTTGTCCAAATGTTATAAAATCTTCACAAAAGAGGTTTAGATACTTTAAAAAGTCTCTGGCAAAGAGTCAAGCTAACACAAAACAAAACAGCATGCCTAGTCAAAAGTCATGGAAATAAGCCTATGGAAAATAGAGAATTGAAAAAGAAAGATAATTAGGACGGAACAAGTAGCAGGACTTTTTATCTATTCCCTATCAAATCAAACCACTGACTGTTCTCTATAAAAATTAGTATCTCAATGCCTTTGCTTGGGCAAGTAACATACTCCCTGCCACCCATACCTATTTCCACTTACGCAAATCTTACCCTTCCTTCAAAGCATACCTCTAATGTTATATCCTCCAAAATCCCTCACACAAAAAGTGATCTGCCCCTCCCCACCATCAGGCCCAACTTCCAATCTTTCCTTACGTATTTGCCACAATATATCACATGTTTCAATTCTGTGTGTAGCCTTCTCTCCTAACTAGACCATAAACTCTCTGAGGGTGGGGTCTATCTTATTTATCTTTTAAATATCCAGTTATAAATAAGTAACGCTTTAAAAGTTATTTCCAGAAGGTAAGGAACTTCCTTTCTAAGACAGATTCAAAGCCAGCCCTGTGGGTTAAAAGATTATTTGGAAAGACTCAGTATGAGCAAGAGGAAGTTTACCCTGAGTGAGCTGTAAAACTCATCTAACACCAGGCTCATTGAACGAGTCAGGTTACTGACATATGTAGTCTCTTGATTCAAGGCATCTTGGAAAGCCTCAAAATCCTGCATCCATTCCACTGCAAAGCTGTGATCAATGATGTCAGTCTGCACCAGAGAGAAGTCAACTATCAGCAACCAGAGATGAGGTTAGACGTCAAATAACGGCAAAAAAAATTTTTTAATTAAGTGGTGACAGCAAAAAGCAATCATTCATATATTTTCTTCTCTGCTTCTCCCAATTCCTCCTCCACTGCAACAAGCCAAAAAGAGCCAATACTGTTGTATAGCGTAAATAATTAAATCAAGATGTGTTCTCTTGGTTGATGCAGACCCTTCACTATCCACTGCCAAGTGACCATGGCTGCAGAGGATGTCAGCACATTCCAGACTCTGAAGTCAAGTAGTCTCTCGCATCCTAGCCATCAACTAACAACAGGGAAATTTTGTTTTTGTTTGTTTTAATTGCCACTTTCAACAGACTAGCAGTCCCTCCCCCACTTACACACCCTTGATTTTGAGGGATAACCTATACGCTATGGTTGAGGGGCTGCTGTATCTAGCCTAAAATAACTTTGGGTGAGAGTCAGTGATAAATATTCTTTCAACTTGATTGAATCATTTTCCTAGAAGTGCTCATGGCTTTGTTTCAGTTACGCCTGAATCTGCTCTCCAGCATCTGAAATAATCCTTCTCACCTATCCAAACCTTCTGATAACACAAGGTTCTGATGAGAAAGAAATGTTGAATCATAACAGGCAGGATCCACTTACTTTATTCATGACCACGATGAAAGGCAGCTTGGTTTTGTACAAGATGCTGAAAAGCAAACATCAAGACAGTGTTATTAGTAAAAGCACTTAAGCTCCTGCTTGCCCGATGTCAGTGTAAGAACCGAGAGAAGAGAAGGGGAATGGGTTGACTCTAAACAAAGGTATCCCTTCTGACCCAGCATACACGTAATATTCTCCCCTCCTAAGAGGGAAACCATCATTACCATCAAGCAAGCAACTCTCCCCCACCCCCGCCACACTCTCTCTTTTTCTCTTTCTTGGACTATTAATGTTTTGATACTGATCCTGTTTTTCTGTGTATCTGTTTGTTGTCACCAAATAACTGTCTTTTAAACAATTAATATTAAAATAAAATAATGTACAGGTCATCAGATTTCTATCTGGATTAGGATTTTTTGCACCTAACAAGAAGAGATATCCCTAATCATGTTAGAGGAGATGAATGTTGGGGATGGCTTCTGTGTATCCCCCAAATTAAATTCTCTCAGCTTTAACAATGGTCTGCCTTGCTCCTAGGTCTAATGCACTAACATAGCCTAGTGAGGCATGTCCTTCCTCTCCTACTGGCACTACACTTGGGGCAAACCCGTGCATTTTAGAACTATGGATAAATCTTTTTATTCATAGTCTCTCCTCATGTTATAATTTCACTCTACCTATCATAACACAGAAAAGGAACATTTAGACCAGAGGGCTCTATTCTTTTTAGATTTGGATTTCATTAAATCAGGAGCAACTACCAGAAGGTTAATATTCATACACCACCTATTTCTGTAACAAGCAAGGAAGGAAGATGAGGAATTGCTGATAGAGAATGCCAACAACACATGTGCCTCTTTTCTCTTCTGAACCCTCCCCAACTCACTGCCACTAAACTGACTGGCAAATCTGAATAAGCACAAATCTAGGGGTAAGCACTCAGAAGCCAAAAACAAAAGAGAAAAAGAAGAGGAGGCCTCATACCTTGATGTAATACCATGCCCACCAATAATGAATTACCTGCAGGCATAGAGCATATTGGACATGAAGGTCACTGGGTTGGTACTTCGTGATGTATCCATTACATAAATGACAATCGTTGGAAATGAGGATGCCTAAAGCCACAAAATAATAAAAGCCTTAGTCAGAGGGCTCATGACCTGTCCCCAAACTTTTCCTATCTTCCTTAGCAAGGGAGAACCACTTTAGGTAGAGTATGCAGAGCTCTGTAACTCCCCTCCATATAAGGCCCCACGCAATAAAAAGATGTGTATTCAGTCTAGCTCTCTAGTTATTCTCAGTAACAAGTCCTAGAAAACTCACCAGGGCCTCAGTGATGATTGTCCCAGAAGCTGACCAGGTGAATACCTCAATCTGTCCAGGTGTGTCAATCAAGACATATCTGTGTCAAGAAAGATGATTAAAGAAGTATTACACTTGTGCAATCTGACAGATATTCCATCACACAAAACATTAAACATCTGGTTATCCAAGACTGGAATAACCTCTTCACACTGCCAAGTCTAACTTCCTCCCATTGCTCTTTAAATGCATACCACATTCCCCTAGACTTTCTTCAATGTCTAATATTCATGCTAATGCGCAGGAGCAGCAGTCCATAAATTGTTGCAAATGATCCAGGGGAAACTGGGATACTTACAGAAACACACTGCATTAAAAATGAGAGATAAGCAGGGGCCAGCCCAGTGGTGCAACTGGTTAAGTGCGTGCACTCCGCTGCGGTGGCCCAAGGTTCGCCAGTTCAGATCCTGGGCGTGCACCGACGCACCACTTGGCAAGTCATGCTGTGGCGGCATCCCATATAAAGTGGAGGAAGATGGGCACGGATGTTAGCCCAGGGCCAGTCTTCCTCAGCAAAAAAAGAGGAGGATTGGTAGATGTTAGCACAGGGCTGATCTTCCTCACCAAAAAAAAAAGAGAGATAAGCAAAACCAGAATGTAAATCCCTTGGGAAACCATCCAGTTGCTTAGGAGTGGGGTGAGGGAAGGAGAGGAGGGAGATGGAGGGAGGGGGGGGTGATAGCTAAAAAATACAGAGTTTCTTCTTGAGGTGATGAAAATGTTCTAAAATTGATTGTGGTGATGGTTGCATAATTCTGTGAATATACTAAAAGTCACTGAATTGTACACTTTAAATGGGTGAATTGTATGGTATGTGAATTATACCTCAATGAAGCTGTTTTTAAAAATGAGCAAAGAATTTGAATAGATATTTCTCCAAATATACAGCAATGGCCAATAAGTACATGAAAAGATGATCAACATCATTAATCATTGAGGAAAAACAAATCAAAACCACAATGCAATACCACTTCACACCCACTAAGATAGCTATAATCAAAAATAAGGATAATAACAAGCATTGGCGAGGATGCAGAGAAACTAAAACCCTCATACGTTGTTGGTGGGAATACAAAATGGTGCAGCCACCAAGAGCTGGGAGAAAGGAGGAATAGGAAATAACCACTAATGCGCATGGGGTTTCTTTTGGGGATGATGAAAATGTTCTGAAATTAGATAGTGGTGATCAATGAATAATTTTGTGAATATACTAAAAACCACTAAATTGTATACTTTAAAGGAGCGCACTTTATGGTATGTGAATTTATATCTCAATAAAGCTATTATTTTTAAAAATTACCTCTAGTATGATCCCAATTTTGTAAAACATCTTATCCATCCATCCTTCTATCTATGCATATATGCATAGAAACAAGTGGAATGATAGTCACTGATAGTAATAATGAGAGTTATTTCTAGTGGAAATCTAGTGAGTGACAATTTCATCTTTTAAATATTATATATGGCTTGAATTCTTTATAATGACCATAGATCCTTTTTTATAAAAATAATAAATTATCTTTCTTTTTTGAAAAGAGCAAATCTGTTAAAGATTTAACAACAGTTAATTGTGGGTAAGAACAAATATTATTTTATTTTATATTTTGATACTTTTAAATTAAAAAATTATTCTCTCTGAATCCTGTAAATTATATTCATTTAAAAAAGGGTTATTAAGGTGTTTTAGAGACTTTAATGCCAACAAGCATAGTTTCCCAAGAGAAGGCAGGTAGACAACTGGATTTGGACAAAGTCTCAAAATATTTCCTAAGAAGTCATAGACATATACCCAAGTGATTGGGGGTGGGATACTATTTAGTTTTACACTGTATAGCATCTTAATGATTTTATTGTGCTTTTTTTTCACTTCTAATGGTTTCATCTCAAGCTACATCCTTTCAGAGCTTGATGGTATCCCCTTCAAAAAGCCTAGTGTCAACTACCAACTAATAGATAAGCATTAAACTGAAATCACTTACTTAGAAATGTTCTGGGCCTTCTCAATAAATTTCATCACCTAAAGGAAAACGATGCCAGTTACAACAGGATCCAATTTCAACACAAAACTCACAGGGCCCTCTCCAAAGTGGCCTGCCTCCCAGGCACCATTTACTACTGAATCTCTATATTCTCATTCTTAGGACACAAACTAATAAACTCACTGAACCAAAGAAACAGCTGCATCAGCAGCACTACAATATCCTGGAGAACACTGCAAGGACCTGAGAAGCTGAAGACTTGATCTGTCCCTGGCAAGTCATTTTGGTAATGACTTGGCCTTGATGCTTTGGTAAAATAGACTGTCTCATAGAATGACATCAGGGTAAAAAATTAATGATTACAAAACACTCTTATAGAAGATGGGACAAAGAAAAGCTAACTGATGACAACTATTTGGCACACGTTAAAAGCCCCATTATCTTTCCATCCCATGCCTGTTAGCCCATCCCACTCCCTCTCCCACGATTCTATCCACAGGGTATAACAGATCAAGGAAAAAAGCCAGGTCTCCTGGATTTCTGTTTTATTGGCTGTCACAAATATTCTGAGTGTCTCACAATGTTGATCATCCTCTCATAGTCTACTTCTCTGTCTACCAAAATGCCTACTTATTTTCTATATTTATATCCAGGTTTATTGCTCTTCTTTCCCAATTTGATCAAGCTAAGGCACTTAAGAGTCACAGGTTTTAGCCATGCCTACGTAAGTAAAGACAGACATACCTGATCAAATCTGGTAGCAAAGAGATTGAGTGACGTCACTATGCCACCATTGGGCCCAAGTCCATATCTAGACACTAAGTTGAGGATTTAAATTGCTTATAAATCAATTTAAATGATAAAGTTCATACATAGGATATCACTCACATAAACAGCATTATAACATTAGTGTTCCATTAATGGATATTGGCAAGCTTATCCTTGACTAACATGTACCACACAACCTTAACCTCATAGGGAAACATTCATTATCAAGGTCTTCCTCGTTCATTTATCAGTTTAGGGATGGCCAGGAAAAATGAAGAAACTAAAGTGACCACAAGGTAATAGACAGATGCATTAGGCAGTGACAGCCTGCTGGCATTAGCCGTTAAGATCATCTACATAACAGTCCTTGCTGTGATCCTCATGAATCAAGCAAACTACTGATTATAATTAGTATTCCTACCCAGAGTTACTTACAGGGAAAGTACACATTTCACACAGCAATGCAACACGGGTTCATCCTACTAAACCTACTCACTTCTGAGCTTCCCAGTCTGAAGAGGTGGTGACCAATGGATGTATCCTCCAAGGCAATACTACCTTGTGGGATCAAGATACGCTATCAGCTTGCCTCTCTATCTCTGTGCTCTCTAATTACAACAGCCTGCAGTCCGGGAAGATGGTAAGAAAACTGAAATCATAAGCTGAAATGGTATTTCTAATCACCTACAATACTTCTCCCCCCATCCATCTTCCATCCTGTTAATAAAATTACCTTAAAGCAATCAAATGCTTTTGCTTGTATATTTCACAAGGAAACACAAAAATATTCTTTCAAAGCCATAAAATACACAGACAGTAACTAGCCAAGGATGAGTCAACACTGAAGTAGACGTGGAAAAGGATACTGTTTCATGACTTCTTTATACTTCACAGTGTCACGAATATCTGGGGGGATAAAAATTAACTGGAATTTAACACATGAAAAACAATACAGTTTGAGACCCTACACCTATAATATCCTCAGGGAACAGGCCTCTCAAGTCATCTCTGCTTCCTCTAAGGAAAAAAAATAAGTTTCTCCCTTGGCATCTGAGTCACTTTTAAATCTTTTTCCTAAATTTTGAAGCTAAGATCATTGAACTGTGATAGCAAAAGAAGCAAGATTGTGAGAAGAAAAGAAGGGTAAAAGGTGCCCTATAAGGACTTTCCCTACCAGCAAGAAACTGAAACTAGCCCTTTAGGCTTATCTTGTCAGCATTCTCTTCTACTGATTTCTCCAGCTTCATACTAGTTACCTTTCTTAAAAGGACAATGCCAAGTAACCCAGGAAGAATGTTAGGTTAGCAGCTCTCAAGCTATGGCAGAGATAGTCTGAGACAAGGAGAAAAGCTTTATACAACTTAAATACCTTATCAGTGACCACTCGCATGGAACAAGAGAGCTAAGTCAAGAAAAAGGGTTTATTTCTTACTAATCACATACTGGTGACAAAGGTAACGCAGACATGATTTTTAAAAAACAACTAATCTGTCCAGTAACATCAAACTAAACCTATCTACCAGTCTGTAGACCTACCCCATAAAGTATTAGAATTCCATCCTTTAAGTGAGAAATGGGCAATTTTTTCTCAAACTCTTCCCAAAATGATCTCTGCTTCTTAATACAAGGTCTTCCTTTATTAGTATGTTTAGGGTGCAAGGAGCTTAACAGGATTAAGAAGAGACAAGGAGGGAGATGATCAGCATATAGTGATAGCCTGGAAATCAGGAAGCCCAGATCCTATTAAGAATCATGACACTGGGGCTGGCCCGGTGGCTTAGCGGTTAAGTGCGCGCGCTCCGCTGCTGGTGGCCCGGGTTTGGATCCTGGGCGCGCACCGAGGCACCGCTTCTCTGGCCATGCTGAGGCCGTGTCCCACATACAGCAACTAGAAGGATGTGCAGCTATGACATACAACTATCTACTGGGACTTTAATGGAAAAATAAATAAATAAAATTATTAAAAAAAAAAGAATCATGACACTGGATCACAACCATTCTAATTCTTTTTTATAGTCACAGATTCCTTTTAAAGTCTGATGATAACTGGGAACCTCTCTCCAAAACAATGCATATTTGGATATACACATACATTTTCCCATGTAACTTTGGGAGCAGAAGCAAGGTTCCTACAGATCAATACATGAACTACAAGAACCCTTACACTATAATTAAACTTTGAGAAAAGAAATTAAATAAAAAAGGTTTACATATCAGAGCCTGCTGAAGGGTTTATGGCCTAGAAGTGAGAGGACTGACTTTCTATCACTTCATTTTCCCAAACAACAATAGCCTGACACCCTAGTGTCAAAAAGAGGGAAGAGATAAAGGTGAATGGTAAGGAAACAAATTTAGGAAAGAAGAGAGAGTAAACAAAGAGAAAATGTGAATAAGGGAGAAGCCTGTTTATGGATTCTAGCAAATCCACGGGAAGTGAAAGTAGATAGTTCAGAAAAAAATGAAAGCATTGACGACTGGCAGGCTGGAGGCTTTCCATTCTGTGAGGCACTACACAGAGTTCTATACAGTTTACTCACCAATATTGGCAGGAAAGGGAACTTCATGCACAGCTGGGTCCAGGTTGATCACATAAGGTGGAGAGCCTTGGCTATGCAGGTGTCCTGTGAGCCTCTATAGAGATATGGGGAGAGTGATGGAGTAACACAAAGAGGGCATGATAAGGGAACAAGAGAGAACTTACATTCTTTTATGGCCCACAAAGACTTTTGCACTTACATTTCCCTCTACCTGAAATATTCGCTCCTGATGTCCACCTCCAATACTCAACTCTCAGTTGACATGTTACCTTTATTTATCACCCATCTAACAGAGCCTCCCCGACTCTCGATCACTTATTATTTTGTGGGTTTTTTTTTTTTTTTCCTATCTCTCCCACTAAAACGTTAGCTCTAAGCGGAACCTTGTCAATCTCATTTTCGCTGTATCCCCAGTCCCTGGAACATGGTAGGCGCGCAAGAAATAATTCTTTAGCCAATCTACACCGGAAGCCTATGTGCTAGCACTGTATTAATCGTCAGAGTTACTTGCAAGCCTCTGCCTTTGAGGAGTTGGCAACCTTATCGGTAAGACAATTCCAGTACAACGTGGTAAGCTGTACTAAGTATGCACTGAGGGTACGCGGAAGAGAGCCTTAATTCACCCAGGCTAGAGTCTGAGAAGGCTTCGCCGAGGAAGGAACTGGAGTTGCTGGCAAGTCCCCGAAAGCCACGCGCTGGTAACCTCCAACTCCACAGAAAGACCTCCCTTTCTCCCTGACCTTCCGCCAGCCACAGATAACCTCTCGCGCGCCCATACTACGCCCGCGCCGTGTAGGTCACCTGTACAAAGGTGGTTTTCCCAGATCCCGCCATTCCCAACACCAGGAGACACACTGGGGGCTGAGGACCCCCGCAAGCCTCCGGCTCAGCAGCAGCTACGGGCGCCGCCATCTTTCTCCTGGCTCCGCCCACGTTACCATAGAGACGCCCGTGGCTAGAGAGACTTCCGCGACGCTCGCGGTTGAGAAGGATGGAACCGGACTGTCCCGATAGGGAAGGACGAAGGGGCGGAGTTGACGCCAGAGCCTCTCTTGTTCCGACCCGGCTTGGGGGCCAACTAGTGACAATGGCGGGGAAGTGGAGACGCTGGGAGGAATGCTGCAGGGGGGTAGAAAAAGAGGAGCTCACGGTCGTAGGGTACGGCTTGGGAAGGGCCAAGCTCCCGTCCCTAGGAGAGCGAAACCAGGTGGGATCCCGAGGGCAGGGCTCCCACAGTACGAAAAAGAAGAGCGTGCGTTTCTCTTTGGGCCCCCAAGGAGCGGGGAACGGAGCCTCCAGAGAGGCGGCTGCTAGGGCTTATTCGGCAGCCGCGGAGGTTAAGCCGCTCAGGGCTGGGCCGGCCCAGACTGAGGCGACGTGCGACCCCATGGGTTGCTGGGCAGCGCTGAGACCCATTGAGCATAGAATGGAGAAACTGCTAAAACGTGCCCCCCGGGTCGCCGTTTTCACGTGTCGCAGGCCCCTGACACTAGCGCTAACTCCTTGGCAGTCACGGTCAGTGAACTACACCATGACCTTGGGGATGAACGCTCGGATTCCTGGCCCAAGTAGGTACTGAAGGGACGCTCCCCTCCAAGGCAGCGCCCGCGGAAACCCGCAAGGTGGTGAAACGGAGAAACTTATTCCTACTGGCGACCGCCCAGTCTGTTCCTGTGGCCCTTTGTAGCTTCTGTAGTGTTCAGTAAGTCATAAGATCTGGTGTCACACCCAGGCTCTGCCACTTGCTAGTGGTGTAAATCGTGGCGAAGTCACTTCAATTCTCTGAACCTATTTTCTCCTCTTTAAAATTGAAATAATACTTAACAGGGTTGTAGTGAATGCATATTGTAAATTGTAAACTGCACTCCCTCATCGTTGCCCCTAGTTGTTTACCTTGCCTTGCACACTGTCAGGAATATAATAAAGGCGCTCAAAAATATTTTCTTGTATGCATTAAAGTACAATTGGGCATTTTTTATTGTTTCCTAAAATTCCGTTCAGAACTGATGGGGGAACGTTGCTCTTGTTCTTCCTTCAGGTTTGCTGAGGACTCGAGTAGTTCCCCTCCACCGTATCTTAATTTAATAAATAATTTGGTCAAGTCAGAGAAGCTAACAGACGCAGAAATGAGGTTTAAAGAAAAGATAGTGGTAGAAACTATGAAGCTGAACAAGCAAATAAAACAAGCTCAAATGGAACAAGAATGGCTGAAGGAGGAAACGAGGCAGCTACACGCTGAAAAGTTACTTGTCCAGGCTGAAAACAAATTCTTTCTGGAATACCTGACCAACAAAACTGAGGAGTATAGAAGGCAACCTGAGAAACTGTGGAACAACTATTTACAAGAAAGTGGCGAGACTGAACGAAGGAGGCAAGAATCAGCCTCCAAATATGCAAAACAAACTTCAGTGCTTAAAACAGAGCTCTTGGAGAAGGAAAAGATCCATTCCAATTTGAAGCAGCAGTTGCAAGCATTGAGGGACATTTCAGTATTAAAGGAGAAACAGGAGAGAGAAATGCAGACATTACAAGCAGAGACAGCTGCAAAGAAACAGGAAATCCATGTCCAGTTCCTCCAGCAAAAGGCATTACTGGAGAAACAACTGACTGAGCCAGACATGAGTCAACTGGGAAAGAGAAGAAGAAAGGAGCTTAACAGGAAGACCCAGCCCTTGGAGTTGGCAGCAAAGCAGTATAATTTTGAGTTCTACCGTGACATCAACAGAAAGAACCAGCAGTTAAAGAAGGAACTACTGCAGTTAAATCAGCAATGCCAGGAGTTGCAGGCCACACCAAGCCAGTTAAAAAATCAGAAGCAGCAGCTGCAGCAGGAGCAGTGGTATGTGGAGTGCTTAATGCCGGGGAGGCGACGACTGCAAGGCAGGCACAATGGTGCCCAAAAGGTCAGGGTGCTCCAAAGACCACACCGACCCCTCCCCTAGGCACGAAATCAAGGATTAATCCAAAGTAATTCCTAAAATAACACTGATTAAGTAAGGACCAGAGCAGGTATTCTTAGGTGCCACATAAACCTGGTTAGGAAGACTTTTGGATCTCAGATTGCTATGGCAAAATATCCGTCGTGATGTGTTAGTGTGAAGGATTAGGTGCTTTTTTCCAGCAGTACTAGATATTAGTGTGACTGGCTACCCTTAACTAGGTTTTTCTTTAATTAGCTCTTGTTAATAAACAGGATGTTCCTCAAACCTCCAGATAACCTAATACCATATGCCAAATATCTGTACATTAAACTAGCTCAAGAAAGCCACCTTGAGGAAGTGAAAGGAAAACAGTTGGGTGATTTATTTCATCTAGCTAAGTTAGATCTCTTTATAGAAAAAGCACCATTAAGGGTAGCATTTCAGATTGACTATGTACTGCTTCCTGCTCTGTAAACAACCAATATCAGTTTATCCTCATTCCTTTAGGCCAACTCAGCACACAAAGGCAAAGTGTTTTTAAGTTTTTTTTAAAGTTTGTGCCAGTGACCAGGTAGCTCCTTCTGTAGTTTTCTCATGAGTGAAAAAGTACTCTAATAACAGCAAGTTCAAAAAGCAGTGGGCAGGATGACCTTTTGTCTGAAGCAGCCCCTAAAATTTTACCTCTGAGTAAATTGAGAAACAAAGATAAAGGGAACGTATATTAGGTCAACTCTCACTTTTGAAAATGTTTTCTGTAAAGAAATATTTCCAGTATTAATGAGGTGACTGAATAGCTCTGTTTCAGGAAATTGTATCAAAAGAAAATTTAAAATTATTTTTTAAAGAGTTTTGTGCCATCTATTTCCCTAGCAACATCCTGAATTCTAAGATGACAAGATTATTTAATGTTAAATATAGCAAGTACTTTAGTTTTAGGTCACTTACTACATTTTCTTACTATATGTGCACTTAATAGTACACGAAATGCCTTTTGTAATTAATATATGCCATATGTCTTTTTGTGTGCGTGTGCGTGTGTGTGTGAGGAACATCAGCCTTGAGCTAACATCCAATGCCAATCCTCCTCTTTTTGCTGAGGAAGATTGGCCCTGAGCTAACATCCGTGCCCATCTTCCTCTACTATATATAGGATGCCGCCACAGCATGGCTTGACAAGCAGTGCATCGGTGCACGCCCGGGATCCGAACCCGCAAACCCCGGGCCGTGGAAGCGGAGCACGCGCACATAACCGCTACACCACTGGGCAGGTCCTATTTACATCTATTTAATACAACTAGGAATAGTATTTTAAATTAGTATAGATTTTTAGGGTAGTAATATTTTTTGCACTTATGACATATGGTTAGATCAGTGATTTATTTGAATGCTGAATCCTAATACAGGAATATAACCCCATATTTTAACATTGCTCCTCTATGGGGAAAATATAATCAACTTTATGTTTTCCAGAAATTATTAGTGATGAAAAACTTCAAAATAATTTTCCTGAATTTTCAGTTTTATCCATATGTAAAATGAATTCCTTTAAAATTGGATTAAAAAAAGGATTCTCCTTCAACATCCCTTTAACTTCTAGCTTGAACAATTTTTCTGTTCAATGTGTAGTTTGTTATTAAGCAAACTTTTTGTTATTAAAAATAAAAACTTTAGATTATAATTTATCCACTGATTTTATTATTGTTCCAGTGTATTTTCTACTTCATCTCTCTTCTCCCTTGTTACTGCTTCTGCATGTCTTGTTCATACTAGCGTGCCCATAATAAAACTGCAGTTTTAATGCAGAAGGTAGAACTTTAGATAGCATGCAGGTACCTTAACCTGAACACTTCAATTCATGAGCTGAAAATACAGAAAGACTGAACTTGTAAAACATGGTATCCAAGACAAATTTGAAGCCCTATTCTCTGTGGATGCAAAAAACCGTAGGAAAATACATACTTAAGGCTGATAGAGTTGGAAAGTAAGAAGGATCAAGAATCTTATTACTCTGTTAATTCCCCTCCTGCCATTGCTGTCCCAATTATCTAATTCAGGAGTGGATAACTTCCATCTTGTCTCAGTGTATTTTTAATTCCTATCATCTTAGATAATGGATCTGGTGTACTGCTTGTGGCTTCCCTTTCAGAGTGAGGCCTCCGGGGGCTTTAAGACTTTAAAGGGTGAATCTGCTAAAGGTACTTTGAAATCCATATCTGCAAGTGAGCAGTAGGTTGGCCAACTGAGATCTCAGTCTACTTTTTGTCTGCTTTGCTATGAAGAGAATTAAACAGGGTGATGTTATAGAAAGTGCATTTAGATGGGAAAAGACCTCTGAGGTGAAATTTAGGTTAAGACCTAAATGATAAAATGAAGCCTACAGTGCAAAAACTAGATAAGAAACTTCCACGCAAAGGGAACAGTGAATGCAAAGGCCCTCAGACAGGAATGAACTTGGTAGGTTGAAGGAACAGCAAGGTCAATGTGGCTCAAGTGTAGCTGGGGAACGGTCAGAGAACATGGGTGAAGCAGAGGAAGACGAGGCTAAACAGGTTAGCAGTAGGAGCACAGAGGGCCTTGTAGGACAAGGTAAGGGGAGTGACTTTTATTCTAAGTACACTGGGAAACCATTAGGCTTTCAGCAGGTAAATGAGGTCTGATTTACAATTTTAAAAATTCACTACAGCTGTTATGTGGAGTCTATCCAGACCAATAAAAAGCAGAAACAAACCAATTAGGAAGCTGTTGTACTCTAGGCAAGAGGTGATGGTGGTTTGGACTGGGATGGTAGAAACAGAAGTGAAGAGATGACATGGGGGAGAGCAGACTATAGGGTGAAGGGAAAATCACATTAAGATGAAGCAGAAATAAAATTTCTCAAGTGTCCCCTTTTAAGAAGGAGATGAGCAAAATATATTTTTTTTTGTTTGTGTAAATTGCTTTTTAAAATGAAATATTTCAGACATACAAAAAACACAGAAAACTATAACAAACTCACTATCCACCTTAAGAAATAAGAACTTACAAATTCCCTTGTAGTCCCTCTGGATCCCAGAAGCACTATCCTAAATTTGGTGTTTATCATTCCTGTGCCTGTTTTCATGCTATTTTTAAATATATTAAATTATAAGATATTTATATTTATATACATAGACAATAAGAGCATTGTTTTTGTATGTTTCTAAACCTTATATAAATGGTACACTTGATGTATTCTGTAACTTGCTTTTCCCAGATATTACTTTTGAGATGTATTCATGATGATGCATACAAGTGTATATTGTTCCACTATATGACTATATCACAGTTTATCTATTCTCCTGATGATGGACAATTAGGTTATGTGTTAGAGTAGACTAACAAAGAGACCCACGAATGTATAAGGTCTCAAATAACATTTATTTCTTGCTCATATAATAGTCTCAGATAGATGTTCCTGGTTGGCAAGCAGTCCTTCATAGGGTGATTCAGGGAATCAGCTATCTTCCACTGTGTGTTCTACCATTCCCTAGAGCTGCCTCATCATCTGCATCTAGCCCTAGGAAGGGGAAAGAAAGCATGGGGGTACCTGGAAGTGACATACATCACTTCCACTCACATTCCACTGGAGAGAAATTAGTTGGCTACTCCTTCACTATAGGGGAAGAGGGTGGAGGGCTGGGAAATGTAGTCTAGCCATCTGTCCTGTAATCCTATAGCTTTGCAAGGTGAGAGCAGATTTTGGTGGATAGCTAGTAGTCTCTGCTACACGTTGTTTCCAGTATCTCTCTATTGTAAAAGTAATGCAATAATCATTCTTGTTTTTGTCTCCTGGTACACCTGGACAAGAGGAGTTTCTCTGTGTATACCTAGGAATGAAACTGCTGAGTCTTAACACATATCTTCAACTTTACTAGATACTGCCAAATCACTTTCAAAGTGACTGCACCAACTTACATTCCAAACCGTGCATGAACATTCACATTGCTCCACAACCTACCTATACTTGATATTGTCAAACTTAAGTTTATGTTATTCTAATGAAAAAAAAAAAACTTAAAAACTCAACAGTATGATTAGGATAGTCTATACTAAGTCTTGCTGATCCCTGGCCTCAGGAAGGATAAATAGAAGGAGTGCCTACAACGGCCCTGGATGAGACTGGACAAGTTTCCTATACTAATTCACTTTAATCTCAAATTATTCATTTTACCCAGCAGATCTCAGAAGCTACAGAACTACTGAGACAAATGCATTTGGTACTTATTTCAAACTCATTCCCATCTCTGTCCATCTTCTTACCCCCATACACTGTGTCAGCAGAGTCAAGTAACAGGTCGGAGTCAATGAACAACTGGAAACATCATTCTAACCGAGAGTCATTTATTTCTTTTGTCATTGCCAAACATTCCCCAAAATCTTACTCACCAGAAATTAACATAGCTTCTTCATTTCTCCTCCCTGACAATCCTCATCTACTGAAAGGGCTTTAAGGGCACAACTGCCAATGAAAATGTAGAGTGGATATACCACATCCTTCACTTGTTTCAAAACTACCTATTCTAGCAGTATCCAAATCAGGTTTCAATGCTCCCTTGTCTGAAAGTGGTCTTCACAAAAGCCCACATTTTAAAGCTATACAGAGGAGCACAGAGAACAGAGTTAAAGAGTGGTAACAGCCTTTCAGAATTTGAAAAGGTAGTACTTGTCCATATCAGGGTTAAGGGTCCCTTGCTTTTTATGTGGCATATGTCACAAAAATTGGCAAGAATATGTAAGACCAATATTTATGGAAAAGGGGAAGAGAATCTAGAAACACGACAATAGAGCTGCTCTAACCAATGCTCCAGAGAAAGCCAGCTTCAAATAGAAATAGCCCATTAGACATTATCAGGTAGGCATGAGGTACAGAAAAAGAAATTTTCTTTCCAACTCCAGATAAATATCTACATCTGGTGTCAAAGTCTCAGGATATAAAGAGGATAGAACTCCATATATAAAAGACGATGGAGGACAATATTCTCAGAAAATTCAAAGAGACAGAGGTGGGCTAAGGGAGGGATGAGGACTTAGCAGAGTGTAGAGTAACAAGTGAGGTCAAGTCCAAGGGAGGAATGTGCACCTTGGCTACCAATCTTAGTGGCATTACCAAGAACACAAGGATTTTGTGCCAAAACATCAGGGGCAACGTGATATTTCTCAACCCTTAATACCGAAAGAGCAAAACAAGCTTCAGGAGGGCACTGATCACAGCAACAGATGAGGCCTCAAGCCCCAAGAAAGTTGAGGCACTATCTATCGCTTCTTCTGCTTTCTTCATTCCAGTCATTTTCATGTTTGGGACACATTACTCCCAAGGCTGCTCTTCATGCCTGTGGGTCTTGTTAATCACTGCTACTTGGGACAAACAAAGCATTTCCCAGTAAAACCAGTGTAGGGATGTTCTAGCTTTTTCATTCTAAGTCCATTTTCTTACTTTCAATCCTAAAACCATATTGAGAGAACAAACAGCCGCCATAAAGTTTGTTTCCCAAGGAGACAGGGTAACCTTATTACATGAGTGACAACAGTACTAGCTTCTAGGCTTGTTATATCACAAATACAAAATGATAAATCAGCATGGTTTTAAAAAATTAGTTTGGAATTGTTTTATAAGCTAGATGATGGAGTTGACTACTAAATCAATGGAGCTTCCAAGAAGATTCTACACCCCAGGAAGGAAAGGACAACCAAATAGGTTTCTTAGTCTTGTACAGGGCAAGAGGGGCCTATAGTTGGCCTTAAGAGGGAGCTCTTTGGGCAAGATAAGAGAAAAACAAGAGGACTCCAATAAGGAATAGCAGGAAAACCTACCAAAACAGGGGGCAGGGGAGTGAAAGTGAATTAGGAAGGAAAACAGTGAAATTTACACAGGAGGAAGGAGCTGAGAAAGTCACAGCCTTACACAACAAACAGCTGAAAGAGTAAATTTCTCTTCACTCAGCACCCATGACTCAGTTCTCCCAGCACAGGTCCCCGTGATAATAGCATCATATCCACTCTCCTAGGAGCGCTTTTACACTGACTGCCTATTTCCTTCCTCGTTTATGATTAGTCTTTGGGGGCTTTACTTTCTGGAACTGTGCTGGCACTGGCTCCTGCTCTGGTTGCTTACAGGAGGTCGACACTAGCAGTTCCTCATTATTCCTCCTCTGATCCTTCCCTACTCTAACACTCAGCTCTGCCTCAGGAAGCTCAATGCCAGGCTGCTGCCGCCTTCTTAGAGACCTTCTGCTCCTGTGCTGCTGTCTTCTCTTTTCTTCTTCTTGCTGCCGCTGCTTTATCTTCATCAGCTTTTCAAAGCTTTTAGTTGTTGTTGGGTTTACAACAAACCAATCCTACAGAGGCAAAATAGAAACATCATCCAGTCAAAACACAGTGGAGAGCAGAAGGGTGTGGGGAGAATTAAAATGAGGCATGGTTAGGGCAGAACACAGTAAGGAGGAAACAGATATGGAACCATAGCCTAGAACTCTGTATTTTAAATTGGAGAAATTCAATACAGAGCAGTCATTATAAGCATTTATTGTGTAAGACATGATTTTGAGTACTTCAGTAAGTGATCTACTAAGTCTGTTTATTTAGCATTATCCCACCCATTTATCTCCTTTGTAAAAATCTCCTCATGAGATGTAAAGCATTGGGCCACAGGAGATTTTTATTTCATGATAGTGTAGTGGTTAAGTGAACTTTGCAGCCAGACTGACTGGGCACAAGTCCCAGCTGTTTCTAGCTCTCTAACCATGGGAAAATTACTTAACTTCTCTGAGCCTCAGTTTAAAAAGATTAAGGGCTGGGGGACATGGAATCCAATTATGAAATATTCTTACCAAAAAAAAAAAGAACTTCAATCTAAATCAGGTGATCTGATCAGTCTTCTAGGTCTAATTACCAATTTATAGGAAATATTCGGGATAGAGGACCACCACCATGGGAATGCAATCAGGAAAATCTAGAATGTAGGTAAATGTATGTGACAAATGACCCAGTTTCTTCAACAAATAAATAGAAAATAAAAAAGAAGGGGAAACTTCTAGACCTACAATGTCCAATGAGATAGGCACTAGCCACATGTGGCTAATGAGCTCTTAAAATATAGCTAATCCAAATTGAGATACACTTTCAATGTAAAATACACACTAAATTTCAAAGACTTAGTATGAAAAAAATGTAAAGTATCTCATTAATAATTTTTTATTAACTACATGTTAAAAAGATAATATTTTTGGGCCGGCCCGGTGGCGCAAGCGGTTAAGTGCACGTGCTCCGCTTTGGCGGCCCGGGGTTCGCAGGTTCGGATCCTGGGCGTGCACTGACACACCACTCGTCAAGCCATGCTGCAGTGGCATCCCATATAAAGTAGAGAAAGATGGGAACGGATGTTAGCTCAGGGCCAATCTTCCTCAGCCAAAAAAAAAAGAGGAGAATTGGCATCGGATGTTAGCTCAGGGCTGATCTTCCTCACCAAAAAAAAAAAAGATAATATTTTACATATATTGGGTTAAATAAAATACATTACACTAAGCTAATTTCACCTGTGTTCTTTATACTTTTTAAAATGTGGTTACTAGAGGGGCCGGCCCCGCTGCTGGCGGCCCGGGTTTGGATCCCGGGTGCGCACCGACACACCGCTTGTCTGGTCATGCTGAGGCCGTGTCCCACATACAGCAACTAGAAAGATGTGCAGCTATGACATACAACTATCTACTGGGGCTTTGGGGGAAAATAAATAAATAAAATTTAAAATGTGGTTACTAGCAAATTTTAGATTACGTACATGGCTCACATTACATTTCTACTGGATAGCACACTCTAGATCAAAATAGACAAAAGCAGTATATGGACTTATTTTAGGTCCCGATTTGAATAAACTAACTCTGAAAAAAAATTGTGAGACAATCAGGGAAATTTAAATAATGACTGGATATATGACATTAAAGAATCATTGTTAATTTTTTTTAGGTGTAATGATGGTTGTGGTTATGTATTTTTAAAAGTCCTTATACTTTTAGACACGCACACTGAAAGAAGCATTTATAGCTAACGTGGTATGTGGACTTCGCTTTAAAATAAGCCTTTAAGGGACAAGAAAAGTGAGTGTGGTTAAAAATGAAACAAGATTGGCCATATAGTGTGACTGTTAAACCTGTTCATTATACTAATTTTGTCATTTTCATGTGTTTGAAAATTTCTGTTAAAAAAAAAAGTAGTGTAAGAAAATGTGAGGCAGAGAGGGAAGAAGAGGGTAAAGATGTTTTACCACTACATATAATTCATAAATACAGGCATAAATCATTGAGCAAGTGCTTGGTTCCAACTTTTTTGGAAGAAACTGGAGAAATAAGTTAACTACACAAAGGCCAGATTTTGTAAGGAGATAATTATTTTTCAAATACTTCCTGAAGCATAAAAAGGTACACTATTATTATAAAAAAGATACGACTGCCTTCCAGAAGAAATCTCAGATATGGAAAGGGATTCCCAAAGCTTAAACCAGTAAAGCAACAGGAACCACTTTTGATGACACTAACTAAAGCCGACATTGTTAAGAACTATTAAATTTGAGGTCAGAGAACAGTTGAAGGCACTGTTTTTCTTCATCAGGCAACAATAGGTTCTGGACTAAGATATTCCAAAAGAATGTACACACTACTCCTAGAGCTTCTGCAATAAAGGTATTTAATCACATAGTAAACAATTTCCCTGTTCACCTGTACTACTAAAAAACTTTCCCCAAGAGAAAACTCTTAACCTTCTTAACTTTAAAGCATTTTTATTCAGAATTTTTTAATTTTGAAAATTTACAAACCTTTAGAAAAGTTACAATAGTTCAGTGAACACCTAGATTTACCACTGCCAATCTCTCTCTTCCCTTTATTTCTTCTTTCTTTTCTTCCTTCCCTCCATCTGCTGAACTATTTGCAAGTTAGTTGCAGACATCATGATACTTCATCCCTAACTACTTCAGCACGTATCTGCCTAAGAACAAGGGCATTCTCCTGCATAACTACAATACAACTATCACATTTGGGAATATTAACATTGACACATTACTATTAGTTAATATAGTCAGTATTCAAATTTCCCCAATTGTCTCGATAATGTCCTTTATAATTGTTTCTATGCAGTATTTTATCTTATTTTTGTGTGTGTGTGAGGAAGATTAGCCCTGAGCTAACATCTGTTGCCAATTCTCCTCTTTTTACTGAGGAAGATTGGCCCTGGGCTAACATCCGTGCCCATCTTCTTCTACTTTATATGTGGGACGCCGCCATAGCACAGCTTGACAAGCAGTGCGTCGGTGCACACCCGAGATCCAAACCTGTGAACCCTGGGCTGCCAGAAGTGGAGCGCGTGAACTTAACTGCTACACCACCTCTATACAGTATTTTAAACAGCATTAAAAACAAGTTGCTCGCAGATGTTAGAATACTAGATAACAGAAGTATAGAGATTGCTGTGAAATAAGAATTCCAAAGGTGTAAATTCAGCCTGATTCCCAAATGCCTGATTTAATTCAATTTAAGAGAATTAGAATTCAGGGATGCTCACGCTTACAGTGATTTCAAATGCTTTCAGAGAAAAATACAATTATGCATCTAATTTTAGAAAGTATTTTAACTCCGATGTCTCCAGTACCCACTTTTTTTTTAATTAATTAATTAAATTTTTTTTGGTGAGGAAGATTAGCCCTGAGCTAACATCTGTTGCCAATCTTCCTCTTTTTGCTGAGGAAGATTGGCCCCAGGCTAACATCCATGCCCTTCTTCCTCTACTTTATATGTGGGACACCTACCATGGCATGGCTTGATAAGCGGTGCCTAGGTCCACACCCAGGATCTGAATCTGTGAACCCCAGGCCGCCAAAGCAGAACACGTGAACTTAACCACTATGCCACTGGGTACCCACTTTAGAGTTACTTTCCTTGACAGTCCTAGCCCATAAAAACAGGCAGAAAATTCACCTCTCTTGTGGCATATGTATAGGGTCCATAGGACCACAAAAGCACTGTGGGAAAGCAGGGACTCACCTCAGCATGAACAGAGTTGATGTGATACTTGACACCACTCTCTGACACAAATTCTTTTTGACAGAGAAGACACTTGTATTTTCCAGCCACAAAGTTTCCCTATTTTCAAAAGAGAAAGAAAAGAGAATTATTGGTAAATTCAGGAACACATACCTGGACCATGGGTAGGGACTCTTAGAGATGAAAAGAGGGGATTCTACTTCAGCAAAGGTAAGAAGGAAGAAAATTCAAACCAGCAATATATTTAGGAAAACCAGCATGGGAAGACTCTCACCATATAAATCTATCCTAATACAATTCTATACCGAACACTCACCCCTCCCCCTCAACGTGACATGAAGTTCTCCTACTTTTATTATATAACACGTCACATTTTTCTATCTTCCCTTGTTTCTTTCACTTCACTTCCAGGTTCCCTTGGTTCTTCCCCCAAAATGATCAAACTCCTGAAGTTCACCAGAGGCACCAATGTGCAATTCTTCCCACTATAATCCACTGCTGCAAAGAGTGCCTTGAAAATCTAGAAGTAGAAGAGTACCATCCATAATACCTAGTTTAAGGACTCAAACACTCAGATCAAGATGACAAACTCCTAAGCATTCCTGGAAAGATCTGGTTTGGATGCCTACAATTCCCTTGTTGCCTTGAACTGAGACTTCTCTCCCCTCCTGAAGCTTCAGGGTTCCATGGTGCTCATTTTGTGTGAGGAGATACTTCTGAATGGGATTGGAAAGTGGCAACAATCCCCATGGCCGGTGGGTTGTAGGGAACCTGGGTCAACACGGAAAAGAGTCAGTGACATGAATGGCTGTTAGCCTGATACCCAGGGATCCCATCTCCTATTCCCAGAGATCAGATAGTTCAGATGGGTTTAGAGGATCTTCACCCATCCAGACAAGCACATGGAAGTTGATTCTAGAAAGTTTAGGGCCCAATAAGACAGGGTAGGCCCAGTGTGGGAGAGGCTCAGGTGGAAGAAGTTAAATCCCTGGTAGGGACTCAGAACTAATATATTTTTACGCAAATTCTTTAATTGATATGACTTATGGCTACACTGGCTTTTTCTGCATCTTGGACATAACCTGGCATCCCACCCAATAACAGAGCAAGAATCTTTGGAACATAAAAAACTAAAGCAAACAGGACAACTAGCTGTGCACCTAAACTGAATTCTCTTCCACGTCAGACTCTTTTAGAGGTCATGTTAAGATAAATAGTTCAGAAAGTTACAAACCAATGTACAAGAGCCCAGGTGAGCTTTAAGGCCAGATACACTACTGTAGACAGCCTCACAACCCTGAAAAAGAGAAAAAGAAATAATGTGAAGACTATACCAAACAGCATCCTTCTCTTAGCAATCTGGCCATTTACACTGACCAACTCTACATTTGAAGGAAGAACCCCAATAAATTGTACTACAAACCAAACAGAAAAAGAATTCACATGTAAGACACAAAAGCAAGAAGGAAAACTAAGGAAAGGTAAAACAAAAAGAGTTGAACATGTTGTTTAGAAAAGCTTAAGACATTCCATTCCCTGGTACTTTTTCTTACACTTAGAGAAACACAGAAAATTGTATGGTTAGATTTTTTTTTTAATCTGCTTTCTTTAGTGCAAATGTGTTTCCTGTTTTTTACATCTCTACTCCTCCCCAAAGTACTGCATACACACCTGTGATAGATTAAAGATGGCTGCAAATTCTGTGCCACTCTTCCTATCAAGAAGTGGAGTCTATTTACCCTCCCTTTGAATCTAGGTTAGCCTTGTGATTCCTTTGACCAACAGAATGCCATGGAAATGATGCTGAACAAATTCTGAAGCTAGGCCTTAATAAATCTGCAACTTCTGCTTTCATGTTCTCAGAATACTATCTCTGAGAAGTCAGCTACCATGTACCCTGCTGCTAATCCAACTATCCTAGCTAGAGAGAGAGGCCATGTGGAGAGCCAAGTTCCCAGCTGAATTAGCTGCACAGAAGCCATCTTGGACATTCAGGGCCCATCTGAGCTTCCAGATGAATGCAATCCATGAGTGATCACAGCTGATGCCATGTACAGCAGGAGAACTGCCCTCTTAGCCCTGAGAGAATTATTGATTTACAGAATTGTGAACAAATAAAATAATTGATGTTTTAAGCCACTAAGGTTCAGGTGCTTTGTCACGAAGGGATAAATAACTGAAACAACAGCAGATGCTTGATAAACATTTACTGAATAAATGAATGAGAAAGAACCACCTGGTTAGGACACTGAATGCGATGATACTTCTTGATATCTGATTTCCATTTGTGTAGTACTTCCTGGCTGAAGGTAGGTAGCCCAGGGCGAGTATATTTTAACTACAAGACAAGAAACATTTTATTGGAGGAATTCAACTTCCAACCAAAAGACCCCAAAAGTTCCACACACACAATTCTGCAGGTTACGTAATGCTACAGTTCCACAAGTATATTTTCATATACAAAAAAATTATAATATGTAAAACCTTTTAAAGTTCCTGAAACTGGTAACTATAATTATCTATTGTTTAGTCTTAGAATAGTCTGATTTTTAACAGAGGGCAGGAGACTTTCAGCTATAACACTTCACCTACCGTTTAAAAAAAGACGGTAATGATAGTTAAAATATCTGTTACAAAAAAGAGAGGGATACAAATATGCACTATCTATAATACATATATAAATAAATACAATATGTATACATATACACAGGGTACATATATATATACATATACACACACATATACATATAATATATTCAATAGAAATATACATAGATGGGTAAAAGGCTAGAATCCTACAAATCAAAATGTTAAACAGTAGTATTCTCTGGGTAGTAGAATTTTGAGTGGTTTTAATGTCTTTTCCCCTGTTTATCTGCATTTTTCATTTTTATTCAATGATATCATGGTAATTTTCGATATTTAAAAAATTCTAACACGAAAAATTAAGGTTCAACCTAAACAAGGACGTGAGAGAACTTAGGGAACAGAACCATAATCTTGCTTATACTGCAAAAGTAGAATTATTCTAATACTTCTTTTCACATGCTTTGACACAAGTTAGTCTTACAACTACTATAACTGTAGTTTCCAGAAAAGAGATAGCACCTGTAGAGACAGTTCTTACAAAGTCCACCATGGGTAATAGTCGTACTTCCGGTGAGTAAACAATCCTCCTGCTTGAAAAATGGAAGTATCTGAAAAGAAGTTGATTCTCTGAGACAGAAAAACAGAACCAAAGCCAATAGAGGTAATGGGGAAAGTAAGGAAGGTAGTAGCCTAAAGAACTTCTGGTAAATCTGTAAAAGAAATCAGAGCACAGGGCTGGCTTTATTTATAAGCATTTCCTCTCCCCTGCAGCTAGCGTATATGGGTCCATCTAAAATCTTTTTATGGTGATGGGGGAATATTTATATAAACCATTATATTCATATAATAAACTATCATATTTATGCAGCTATAAAAAAGAAATGAGGATACTCTCTATGAACACATTTAGAGTGATTTCCAGGATATATTTTTAGGTGAAATAAAGCAAAGTACAAAAAAGTATCTATAGTAAGAAAGAAGGGGATATAAGAAAATATTTATGTACTTGATCATCCATCCCACAAAAATACAGGAAGAACAAACCAGAAACTACTGAGTTTGGTTATCTTTGGGAGGAGTAGGGTGGAAATAAAAGGGGACTGAGAACAGGATAGTTGGAAAGAGGAGCAGCGACACTTCTCTGAGACCTTTTTATATAGGTCTGACTTTTAGAACTATGGTAATGTTTCACATACCCCCCAAAAAAGTCAATAGGTTAAATTAAATAGGATGTAGGAGGAACCCAAAATGTAATAAGAGTGACATGTGAACCTATTTATTAGAAATGAGAAACATAATGTAGGGGGTGGGGAAAAAAAAACCCCAACCGAAGTAACTTTGGAAAATAGTACTTTGACTACATACTACTATAAGACTAAAGATGAAAAGAACTACACACAAATATTGTTCTCTAGTCAGTAAATTTGTTTTTTACAGGGATATGGGTTAACAATTCTGAAATACTATTTTATGTTACACTAGGATTGAGCAAAGTAAATATATTGTAGACAATGAGAGCCAAGTTTCTCGCTGTTGGAGAAAGGAGTTAAAATAAGGAAAGAGGAAGGCAAGAAGGAAACTTGTGGTGTTAGACTGGAATTGAAGGTATCATGGCTTTAAATATATATACAGATAGATAGACATAGAAATAAATACGGAGTGTGTGTATGTGTGCATGAATATATATACATATATATCCAGCTCTATCTACCAAGAGTGCCCAGAAGCAATGACACCCCAGTAGGAATGAGTACACCTGGCACTCAAATCTTGGTTTCTAAATATATTCTCCAATAAAAGGAACCACAATTCCTTAGAGAAATAGTTTCCAGGGCTGGGGCAGGAAAAATGTGAGATGAACCTAAAGTATCTCATGGTGTCAGAGAATAAAAAAGTTCTCAAAAAATGACAGGGGCATGTCAAAAAGATACAGGAGCCCACCTGAAAGAGCTCTTGATGGCCAAATCTGGGACAATTTGAGCAGCAAAACAAATAATAATAGCATTGGATTGTAACCCATAGAATAAAATAAATATCCATGAGTCCATACTAATATAAATAAACAGAAGAAAAGGACAGATCTTTCTCACAATAGAATTTCAATTAATAATTGTAGAAAAACATGATGGAAACAGAAAATCATCTTAAGCAAACACCACAATAATAACCGTTGCAGGTAAGAATCACTGATGGATGCTAAAATAAGCGAGCAGAAATATCATAAGACACAGGTCAGCTGCATAGTCTCAATATCCCCAGGAAATATTCACTAATTACAAAGGGAAAATTGTAATTTTTTTTTTTTCCGTGAGGAAGATCAGCCTTGAGCTAACATCCATGCTAATCCTCCTCTTTTTGCCAAGGAAGACCGGCTCTGAGCTAACATCTATTGCCAATCCTCCTGCTTTTTTTCCCCAAAGCCCCAGTAGATAGTTGTATGTCATAGTTGCATATCCTTCTAGTTGCTGTATGTGGGACACGCCTCAGCATGGCCGGAGAATGGTGCGTCGGTGCGCGCCCGGGATCCGAACCTGGGCCGCCAGTAGCGGAGCACGCGCACTTAACCGCTAAGCCACGGGGCCGGCCCGGAAAATTGTAATTTTGCCACGGAGAAAACTGAATGACGCACTCTAATCAAGCGGTCAAAGTTAATATCATCAGTAAAAAGACACATCAACATCATATACCTCCTGATATGATGCATTGAGAAGGGCCAACATTGCTTCAGAAGTATTCCTACCAAAAACGTACAACCTACAATCTAACTGTAAGAAAACACCAGACAAATCCATATTACAGACATTCTAAAAAATAACCAGCCAATCCTCTTCAAAAGTGTCAAGGACACAAAAAACAAAGAAAGCTAGAAGAACTGTAACAGATTGGAGGAGACTAAGGAGACACAGTAAACAAAATTAAATGTGGGATCCTGATGGTATCCTATGATAGTATCCTGAGTTATGGTTATGTAAGATGTTGGCATTAGGGGAAGGGAAGCTAGGTAAAAAGCATATGGAAATTCTTGTACTAATTCTGCAACTGTTCTATAAGTCTAAAATTATTTCAAATAAAAAGTTTTCTTAAAAAGGAATATATATTTGTGACACGACAGAAATATATACATTGGTCTCTGTGCCCAGTTCCTGCTAATACTTGGGTCTTTGAGCCTGGTTCCTGACACAGAGCTCCTAAAACTCTTGTCATTTCTTGAGTGATAGGAGTGTCTAACACAGAGCTCCTAAATCCCTTGGAATTTCCTGGGTAACAGGAGCATCTTTTGTTGTAATGAGGTGATTCTTGACGGGCTCCTGAAGGAAGCTGGTCACCAGAAAGACCATGCCGTGATTAGAAGCTTGGAACTTTCAGCCCCACTGCCTATTCTCTGGCAGGGGGAGAGGGGCTGGAAATGAAGTTAATCAATCATGTCTACATGATAAAGCCTCCATAAAAATCCCAAAATTATAGGGTTTGGAGAGTTTCTGGGTTGGTGAACACATCTAGGTGCCAAGAGGGCGATATACCCCAACTCCACAGGGACAGGAGCTCCTGTGCTCAGGACTCTTCCAGACCTCACCCTACATATCTCTTCATCTGGTTGTCCATCTGTATCCTTTATTACATCCTTCATAATAAACCAGTAACTATAAGTGTTTCCCTGAGTTCTGTGAGCCATTTTAGCAAATTATCGAACCAATGAGGGGGTCGTGGGAACCTCGATTTATAGCCAGTGGGTCAGAAGTACAAGTGACAACCTGGGACATGTGATTAGCGTCTAAAGTTGGGGCAGTCTTGTGGAACTGGGGCCTTAACTTGTAGGATCTGAAGCTAACTCCAGTAGATAGTGTCAGAACTGAATTGAACTGTAGGACACCCAGTAGTGTCAGAGAACTGGACGGTGTGCAAAAAACCCACACATCTGGTGTCAGAAGTGTTGTGAACGTGGTGGTGGTGGTGTGAGAAACAAGGAAAAAACAGGAGCTTTTCCTAGACAATATTGCTTGTATTTGCCTCAAGAAACACTGAAAGGACACACAGGAAACTAAAAAGAATGGTTAACTATGGAGACAGGATAGAACAAGGACAGGGTGGCAGTGAGATATCTCAATGCTTACCATCATTTTGACTTTGGAACCAAGGGAATATATTATCTATTCAAAAAAATTAAATTTTTATGTTTAAAAAATAAAATAATAATGCCTTTAACCCATACACTGTAAAAATAGAAAACTGATGATTTTACGAAAGTATCTGCTAGATAAGACTACCAAACCAATGAGCCAACAAACATTTACTTCAAATTCCCTACCATATACCATGCACAGTAAAAGCAATTTGACTGCAATATCACAAAATATATATCACTGTGCAAAATTCACATTTAAACTGAATTTAGGTAAACTAAAATATATTTAGCCTACGGCAGGAAAAAAGTAGCAATAAGTCTGAAACAATAAAGAATGCTCTGATATTATTCAAAAACAGGATTCAACTCCTTGGACACCAGTAGGACTGATTTTTAGGCCAAATAAGAGATAAGTGGTAACTTCTAAGATTTGATCTATTTTCTTTCTTTTTTTTTTTTTTTTGAGGAAGATCAGCCCTGAGCTAACATCCATGCTAATCCTCCTCTTTTTGTTGAGGAAGACTGGCTCTGAGCTAACATCTATTGCCACTCCTCCTCCTTTTTTTTTCCCCCCCAAAGCCCTAGTAGATAGTTGTATGTTATAGTTGCACATCCTTCTAGTTGCTGTATGTGGGATGCGGCCTCAGCATGGCCGGACAAGCGGTGTGTCGGTGCGCGCACGGAATCTGAACCCAGGCCACCAGACGCGGAGTGCGCGCACTTAACCGCTAAGCCACAGGGCCGGCCCCTGACCTATCTTCTTATAACACATAACATTTCTCTCACATGGGTCAAAGCCCAAGGCCAAATCTAAACTATTCTTCTTGATACCCTAGAGAGTAATGGGTCCTTAGTTCTTATCTTACTCCTTACTATATATCCTCCCAACCCCCTCCCATGACTACCCCATAGTCATATACCCTTTTTTTCCTGTTAATTAAATAATGCTTCTTCCCTCTACAATCTATTCTAAACCAAAGGCTTCCAGCTGGGTTCTGCACTCTTCAGAAGTACACTTGGGGCCATGGAGGGGAATGATAAAGTATCAAAGATAAGGCCAAGTAGACGAGGCTTTGAGCTCACTACCCCGGGTTATTCAGAGCAAATTTGTTTTTAGTTATTTTATATACTGGTGTTTTATATGAGCTTTTAGAAGGAAAAAAGTGGATGGAAAGAGGAATTCTCTTGCTACAAAAACAAACTGAAAGCACTTACCTAAACTAAATATAAACTACTACATGTGAACTAGCAAACTGGAAATACACAGGCAAAGACTAAGCAAAACACTAACCTGGGAATTCAAGTTCCCTCTGGAAGTAGTCCAAAATTAAGAGGGCTCCTTAAGGAACTTCTGAAACGGACTGTCTCTTTAGGACCTACCTGAATCCAAACACTGAAGCTGGATCAGATGTACTCTATCTCCAAGGGCAAAGAAGCAAGATATCGTTTATCATGTACTCACTCAAGTGCATTTACTTCTCCGTATGTAGTCAGCATAGTACCAGACATGATGATTCAAAATTAATACAAGTTTCTACCTTACCTTCCGATCATCAGGTACCAGATCCTGAAGCACCTTCCTCTTAGGCCATTCCTTGGCCAGTTCAGCAGAGGCTAGCTCCTGCAGGTGGTATACAGCTATCTTGGCAGAACGCCTCTGAACTCGGCCCCCACTCTTTGGCTCCAGGCTCATCTCCTTTAAGCACTCTGGCTGTCCTGACTCTGGAAAGAAGGAGATCTGCAAGAATGAAACACAGCAAAACACAGCCCTGAGAAGTGGCTTCCGTCAGAGTCAGGGATTAAAGGCTGTTTTTCCTGCTCTAAATATCCAAAGAGCTATTTACTAGCTTGCTAACCACTAGCATCGCTCCACCACGTTAGTGCACACTTTACTGGTAAAAAATCTTCTTAGCAGGATAAAATCTGTTCTGTTGTAATAAGTAAAAGTGGTTGAAAGTCAAGACATATCCATATACAAAGAAATGAACATCAACCCATACCTCATACTACACACAAAAATTAACTCAAAATGAATCATAGCCCTAAATGTTAAACATAAAACTATAAAACTTCTAGAAAACACCAAGAGAGAAAATTTTTGTGATCCTGGGTGTGATGGGTTTTTTGATGTGTCAACTTGGCTAGGCTACAGACATCAGTTATTCAATCAAACACTAATCTAGGTGCTGATGTGAGGGTATTTTGCAGATCTAATTATAGCCCATAATTAGTTGACTTTAAGTAAGAAAGATGTGGCAGGAAGAGGCAGAAGAGAGTCAAAGCATGAGAGAGACTCAATACTGTTGCTGACTTGAAGATGAAGGGACCATGAGCTAGGGAATGCAGGTGGCCTTTAGAAACTGAGAACAACTCCTGGCCTACAACAAGCAAGTAAATGAGGTCCTACATCGGAATAGAACTGAATTCTTAAACAATCAGAATGAGTCTGGAAACAGATTCTCCCCTTGAGTCTCCGGAAAGGAATGGCCCTACTGACACTTTGATTCCAGCCTGGTGAGGCTTGAGGCAGGGGAGCCAGCTAAGCCATGCTGTACTTGGACTTCTGACCTAATGAACTGTAAGATAATACAGTTGTGTTGTTTAAGCCATTAATTTTGTGGTGATTTTTTTTTTTTTTTTTTGGTGAGGAGATCAGCCCAGTGCTAACATCTGCCAATCTTCCTTTTTTTTTTTTTTTTTTTTTTTGCTGAGGAAGGCTGGCCCTGGGCTAACATCCGTGCCTATCTTCCTCCACTTTATATGGGACGCCACCACAGCATGGCTTGCCAAGCAGTGTGTTGGTGTGCGCCCGGGATCCAAACCGGCAAACCCTGGGCTGCCGCAGTGGGGCGCGCGCACTTAACCACTTGCACCATTGAGCCGGCCCCTTTTGTGGTGATTTTTTATAGCAGCAGTAGAAAATTGTATGTTGGGTTTGGCAATGATATCTTAGATATCACAACAAAAATATTATCCACGAAAGAAAAAAAAGAAATTGAATTTTATCAAAATTAAGAACTCTGCTCTTTGAAAAACACTATAAAAATATAAAAAGATGGGGTGATGCAGCGGTTAAGTGTGCGTGCTCCAATGCGGCAGCCTGGGTCTGTAGGTTTGGATCCCGGGCACGCACCGACACATCGTTTGTCAAGACATGCTGTGGTGGCATCCCATATAAAGTGGAGGAAGATGGGCATGGATGTTAGCCCAGGGCCAATCTTCCTTAGCAAAAAGAGGAGGATCGGCAGTGAATGTTAGCTCAGGGCTGATCTTCCTCACAAAAAATAAATAAATAAAAAAAAGAAAAAAAGAAAAAAGAAAAAGACAAGCTATAGACTTGGAGAAAATATTTGCAAAACATATATCTGATAAAGGACTTATGTCCAGAATACATAAAAAAAACTCAAAGTACATTCAAACCTTAATATAAGACAGCAAAAACTCCAATAATAAAATAACAAAGGATTTCAATAGACACTTGACTAAAGATTGACGCTGCCAATAAGCACATGAAAAACAGTCAACATCATTAGTCATTAGGGAAATGCAAATTTAAACGGCAGTAAAATACCTATTAGAATGGATTTAAAAATGATACCAACAATAGCAGGTGCTGACAAGGCTGCAAAACAACTGGAATTCTCACACTTTGCTAGTGAGAATGCAAAATGGCACAGCCACTTTTACATTTTGGCAGCTTCTTATAAAGTTAAACATCCATTTATCATATGATCTAGCAATCCCATTCCTAAGTATTTACCCAAGAAAAATTAAAACTTATTTTTACACAAAAAACTTTACGTGAATGTTTACAGCAGCTTTATTCATAATTGCCAAAAACTGGAAACAACTCAAATGTTCTTCAACTGGTGAATGGATAAACAAATTGTGAGACATCCATACAATGGAATTTTAGACAAAAACAAAAAGGAATAAACTAATGATACATGCAACACATGGATGAATCTCAAATGCATTATGCTAAGTGAAAGAAGCCAGACTCAAAAGGCCACATACTATAGGATTCCATGCATATGACATTCTGAAAAAGGAAAAACTATAGGGACAGAAAATAGATCAGTGGTTGCTAGGGGTTGGGGGTAGGGAGAAAAGCTGACTACAAAGGGACAAAAGGGAAGTTTGGGGGGCGATGAACAAATTGTTCTATATCTGGATTGTGGTGGTGGTTACATGACTATATGTATTTGTCAAAGCTCTTATAACTGTACACTCAGAAGAATGAATATTAATTACCATATGTAATTTATACCTTGAAACTTAGCTCTAAAAAAAACCATGAGGTAGGGGAGCCTGGAAATATAATCAGGAAAAAAAAAGCCAAGACAAAAAAAATTGGAATAGAGGAACCAGCTGGACAGACTCCCACAAAACTTCTAGCTAAGAGGGAATGCTTTTAGATTTAAAAATACAATAACAAGTTTACTTCTGCCCAGACTACACATTGAACTTTGATTTCTCTAATCTAATGATGTTCAAAAGACAGAAAAAAGAGAACAAAGAAAGAACAAGGAAAAGAGAACAAAAGCATTCAAAGATTAAAAGGGGATACAAATGAGGAACCAAGGATGTACGGGAAGATGTAGGGGTAAGCAGTCACTACAGAATAGATCCCCAAACAGGGTCTGGAAAGTAATCAGTACTCACAGGCCCATGCTCTGACCTCAGGTGATATGCAAGTCCAGCCTTTGATCTATATGGCTTTCCACAGTGGTGACATTTCAGGGTCATCTTCTCCAGCTCTGCAGCCCCTTTGCCACATTTTCTGACATGGTACAGATATCCCATGATGCTGGTGAAGCTACTAGAGCAACTCTGAACACAGGAGAGAGGCCTAAACTATAATCTTACATCTTTTGACATGATCTTTGAATTTCTAAACAGCCACAAAGCACTTAACCACATCATACAAACAGACCCTCTGATATCACTAGATGCTCTCCAACACTTCCCATTGGCACAACCCTTCCTTGTCGCTGGCCCAACGGCTATCCTATCTACCACCAAGGGTGATATTCAGTCAGTTTAGTCAGCATTCAATAAACTAGATCTGTGCACCTCCTCTGTGTCAGAGCTTCCTCCTTGGTCTATGATCCAACTCCACCCCAACACCAAATACCCAGCGATATCAAAGTTCTTCACAGTGAGATTACTAGGATCCTCTTCATCGCACTAAAGAAAGGATGGTAAAGAAACCTCTTCAAACAAAGGGAAAGGGGAGAAAAATAAATTTTTGGAGATGAGAAAGAAAATAAATTATTAATAGAGTTCAGGAGACCTGAAAAAGCAGTAGTCACTCTTACGTTGGAAGATGACACAGAACCAGGTCTACAAGTGAGAAGGAGGAGAAACAGAAAAGAATGACAGAAAGACAGTGACCTGAGACTCCAGACAGAAGATGCTGCTGTCCTTGAGCTCTTACCTCACGCATGCACCTAAGCTTTCCCAGTCTCTTCAGAACTGTTCGGAGCCGTTCCCTCTCACTTGGCTCATCTATTTCATCTCCAGCCTTCAAAATGGGCTAGAAAGCAAGAGAAGCAAACAAGCAGATGATTCACGGAAAATACAGATACAGAAAAAAATTATTTCATAGGAGAATCAAGGACCAGACTAGCACCAAAGCTGATGCCCATGAAGTCTAAGTTATCTGACCCCCGGCTTTCTCTATCTTCTCCTAGACAGACAAGGAAGCGAATGTAATGGAAATAAGAATTCTAAGCCTCTATCCCCCAGGACATGAACCTTTCGGGCTAACCTAAACACACAAATACCTATGTATCTACCACAAAGGTTTCATTGTGTGTAACTCTTCTATCAAAAGGATCTTCTGGGCCGGCCCCGTGGCTTAGTGGTTAAGTGAGTGCGCTCCGCTGCTGGCGGCCTGGGTTCGGATCCCAGGCGCGCACCGACGCACTGCTTCTCTGGCCATGCTGAGGCCGAGTCCCACATACAGCAACTAGAAGGACGTGCAGCTATGACATACAGCTATCTACTACTGGGGCTTTGGGGGAAAAAAATAAAAAAACAAATAAAAAATTATTAAAAAAAAAAAAAAAAGGATCTTCTTACACACATACCTATAAAGTCTCAGAGCCTTAGCCATCTCCACTGAGTTGTCTACATTCATCTAAGGAAAGACATCCAAACACCACATAGGCTCATACAGGATAGAACACACACTTACCAAACTATTATGATTTGCCATGACGTGATACTTCATCCCTGCTAGTGAACGAAGTTGTTTCCCACAGTGATGACATGTAAACATTTCCTATAAGTAAAAAACATTGCTCAGTGGCAGGCTGTTCAACAGAGAAATAGAATATCACAAAATCCTACTCAAATGCTCTCATCTACATCTCCTTTATTTTCCAAAACAATAGTCAATGAATCTCAATATCCCACAAGCTCAGTGTCACGTCCTCAAGAGCAAAGAAATATAGGCAACTCATTTTTAAAATAATAACAACTACCACTTACCGAGCGCCAATATCTGCCAAGTAAGGGGTAGGTATTTAGCATGTATTATTTCTTTCTTATCCTCTCACGGACTACACAAGGTAGTAATTATTTTATCTCTATTTTATAAACGAGGAAACCAAGGTCCACACATAAAAAGCTAAATGACAGGACTAGCAAGTGGCTGAGTGAAGATTCAAACCCAAGTCTGTCAGACTCCAAAGCCTGTCTTCCCTATGACACAATGCTGCCTCTTCTCCATGGTAATCAGCATTATCTGCTACAGTGTCAGAGGTCTCAAGTTTGGGTAAAAAATCCTAACAGTTATGAAATGCCACAAAATATCTAACCTGTTTGCAGTTTTCCATGTGTTTCTTTAAGCCCTCTATGGTCTTTCTCCCCACTGCCTGGCAGGTAGGACAGGAGACACTGCCTTTATCCACGATTTCCAAGTACCATTGCTCCTCCAAACTGCCTACAAAGCAGAGAAAGGAACACTTTATAATCTGCAGTATTCTCCAGAAACAAAAAGCACAATCCCAGAACCTAGGAAAAGTATCATAAAATGGTTTTTCCCCTTGCTGGGGAAAAGACTCTTGTTGTGTACAACTCGTAGAAATAATTTTTTTCAGACAGTGAGGAGCCTCTGAAACTCCCACTCAATTCCCCACGATAAAATCCATCTGAGAACCACTGCAAAGCCTAGTGGCTTAAAAAACTAGGCAACATTTTTTTCCCAGCTTTACTGAGATATAACTAACAATGGACAACAGTTTTCACAGCAGCAAATAGTAATAGGATACTGAGATATGTAACAGCCAGATGCTGATGCAGATGCTATGTGCCTGAGACTTCGTTAAATGCTTATATCTCATTTAATTTTCACAACAATTCTGACTGCCTTCATTATCCCTATTTAGAGACAGGGAAACTGAAGTTTGCAGAAGTTAAATAAGTGGAGGCAAGTTAGAAAATTAATGAAGAGCCAAAACTGGAACAAGGATCTGACTGACCTCCAAACTCATGCCCTTAATCACTGCCTCCTTAAAGAAATGGTTTGGTACATCATTCCTTTACCAACAACAACAAACAGAGTGAGAGAACTAGATCCCACAAAGCTTCCAACAGAAAGCATACCTGCTGCATAAGCTGGTGGTTCCTTCCGAATACGACGAGCCTGGGATTTGGGATTAGGCTGAGTTTTAGGCCGCTGCTTCCTCCCTGACGCAAGACAGAAACTTGAAGTCCAACATAATCACCTTTGCTAACCCCTATCTACCACCCAACTCTCTTCCCTCCTCCTCTCAATACCCTAAACCCCACTCCCTCAACAACTGACTCCCTTAAATCATGATGGAAAGCATAAAATAAGGCAGGATGGAGGCCATTCCTTGTCAAAAAATTCAAAAGGTTCAAAAGTGCTTCAAGAGCCAAAACCTAGGGTCTCTCTCCCTTTTACCCTCAAAGAATAAAGCCCAGGCACCCAGGGAAAAAGAATTAGCGAAGTTACTCTCTTACCATAAAGCTTATGCTTCTTCTGAGGAAATTCTCGATAATCCTCATCTTCTTCCTGCCTGGGTTTCCTTTTTCCTTTGGCTGATACTCCACCTGACCCTAAAATACCAGACAAAAACAAACAAAAAAACTCAGTATGGTTTATAAGTGAACATCTAGTCCTGCCTTTAAAACATCATTCACAAGACCATCAAAGGGTAAGATCATCAGTGAGCACAGGCCTCACAGAAGTGTTTGTGACATTTTTTTTTTTTTTTTTTTGTGAGGAGATCAGCCCTGTGCTAACATCCGCCAATCCTCCTCTTTTTTTGCTGAGGAAGACGGCCCTGGGCTAACATCTGTGCCCATCTTCCTCCACTTTATATGGGACGCCGCCACAGCATGGCTTGCCAAGCAGTGCGTCGGTGCGCACCGGGATCCGAACCAGCGAACCCCGGGCCGCTGCAGCGGAGCGCGCGCACTTAACCGCTTGCGCCACCGGGCCGGCCCCAGTGTTTGTGACATTTTTAAGGAAGTTGGTATAACTTTTCATTAACTGACTCAACCTCCCCTTTTCCTTTTGTATTGTTCTCCATTCCAAGTGATCAATTGTTCCCTATAAATAATAAGAGCCTTCAGGCAGTGCTTTGTTTGATCTTATTTGAGGCTAACACTGAAGTAGAAGAATCGTTTACGATAAAGCGCTACTAAGGATCCTTGAGACTATGACCACCAAGAAAATTCTACCCAAAATAACCTTCACACCAGCCCCTACACCCTCAACAGAGGATCAAACTACAACGATGGGAAAGAAGTTCAAATCATATGAAGAGGAAAAGCTGATACCAGTATAAACTAGAGAAATAAGATCAGCAGAACTTCACTCTGTAAAATAGAGAAAAAGTTCACAAAGGTAACAGAATGTGATAGCCTAACACCTTAAAAAAAATTTAATCACTAATGAGATATACATATGTGGTATCTAACACTTTAAAAGCCATTTACAACAGCTACAACTTTAAAGAGTACTCTGTCTTTGGATTAAGATACTGATACCTTCAACGTGGGAAGTAGCAGCTGGCTTGATCCTTCTCATCTTCATCCAGTAGGTAGATTTTCGGAAGGATGCTGGAAAATCACTCACTGGTTCACATGAAGAGGCAGATGATGAGCCGCTTAAGGAGTCATCGTGAGGGATAGTGTACTGGAAACTATTATCCTTTATGGAGCACTGGGTCCTGCTATTAACACGACAAAAGATATATACCACAAAGGAGGGTCTGGAGTAAAGTTCCTATTAATTATTTTACATCGTAAGAAGATAACCAAGTTGGTTACCTGTGCAAAAATCTAAGAAGCCTGATAATAAAAACAGAATTTAGACTGAATCTTCTAGCAATTACAATGGTCGATCTAACACAACATATACAATTATTATTACACTTCATTGTAATCAGAAAGAGTAAGCAGTCCAGGTAAATGATCACTCTGCAGCCCAAGTAGGCAATCCTTCCTAGATTCATCAAAGAAAAGAAAGTAGTCATAGTAGTACGGTGTTCTGTGACCCTTCAGAAGATCCCCTGGATCTGTAACCAGGTATGTCCAGGCCTCCTTATTTCTCTGACAGAGGGACAGTAACTAAATAGTATCCCTGAGAATAAAGAAGGAAAAAAACAAGGGGCTGGCCCGGTGGCATAGGGGTTAAGTTCACACACTCGGCTTCAGCGGCCCAGGGTTCACAGGTTCGGCTCCTGGGCATGGACCTACACACCACTCATCAAGCCATGCTGCGGCCGCATCCCACATACAAAATAGAGGAGGATGGGCAGAGATGTTAGCTCAGGGCCAATCTTCCTCACCAAAAAAAAAAAAGAAAGAAAAGAAAAAGAAAAAAGAAAGAAGAAAACAGTTTGTGGACCCTAGTCTGATCCATCTTCCTTCTCTGTTAGCCGCTTCCCTAAACCCTGATGTCAAGGCTGCCCTGTCTTACTTAAACAACATGAAACTTATCTCCCATAGCTAAAGGAAGGGTGCTATCTTATCTAAGTTAAGCTGGCCAGAGAAGTCTGGTATACAGCTGGACCCAAATTCCCAAATCAAAGACTAGGTAGTAAGTATGTAGTTAACACACATTACTGACTAACTACAAAGTATCTTCTAGACAGTTCAGGATGCAATAGAGCAGCAGTTCTCCAAGAGTGGTCCAAGAATCTCTGAGACATCCCTTTTCCAGCTAAATATCAGTGTAAGGCCTGCTTTAGATTTATTTAGAAAGGTCAATCTCGATGCTGTATGGCAGACAGCCCAAGGAAGAGGAGTGAATGAAGGGAAAAGAGTTAGCAGCTTGTTGCAATAGTATGGATAGGAGATGATGAGGGCTTAAATAAGGTTTTGTGGTAGGGATGATAAGCTGACAGATTCAAGATAACAGTTTGGAGGTAGAGCTAATAAGAATTACACATAGAGATTTGTGGTAGCAGGGAGCTGGAAGTAACACAGGTGACTGCAAAATGTGATAGATGCCTACTATGGAATACTAGGTAGTTGTCAGAAGCAATAAACCATTTCTACATATAAAGACATGAACATAACTAAAAAACATACTGTTGAATGAAAAAAGAAACAGAACAAGATCTACGGTACAATGTCAATTCAGTAAATTAAAAACAAATACACATGTAAACAGCACTAGCTATTTTATAAGAATTCATAAATGTTTAAAAGCAAATATCAAATTTGTTAACATGGTTCTCTCTGGGAGGAAGGGGATGGAAATGGGATAGGAAAAACAAAAAATAACAGGGACTGATGACGTCAGTACGCTATGAACAGGAAAGAATGATTTTCAGCTCTCTGCACCTGAGGTCCAATATTACAAATTCAATACAGAAAAGTCCTGGTTCTGGCATGGTGGCATAAGCCCACTACAGCCCATCCCTCCTGCTGGTTACAACTAAAAACTCTGGACTCTGAAAAGTAAACAAAAGCAGGTGGACTGCGGAGAGGAGTCAAAACCAGGAGAAGTGACCCACATGGGGTGTGTTTCCCAGTGTTGGGGGTTTTTCCCCTTATGCATGGCTTTGAAACAAGTGTGGGTCCCACTTGCATAGCAGCACAGGCAGCCTAAATTCCAACAGAAACTCCGTGTTTCAGGCCAGAGAAACCAGGAAAAGAGGTACCTACAGACTAAAGAGTGTGGGGGAATCACGGAGGAGAGAGGTAAAGAAGGTGATCCCATAATTCTGTGTATGAAGCCACACAAATCACAGCCTAACTTGAACTATGTATGTGCGGAACATACTCAAACCAGCTTAGCAAAGGCTTTGAAAAATGAAATAAGATTTGAAAAAACTGCACAAGTCCCAGACTAACCCCTGAGCTACAAGTGAGACAGACCCAAACCAATATATCAAAAGCTTGGAGAACCAAAATAAGATTTGAAACACCTGAAAAAGTCTCAGACTAACTCCTGAGCTAGGGTACAGACCTAGGTGTACAAGACAGACCTAAACCATCCTAGCAAAGATTCAAAGAATGAAACTGAGATTCAAACAATGCCCTCAGAAGGCAAGACAGAACTTATGGTCTGAACCTAAACAGGTTACCTGCTAAAATAAAAACAGCAACATTCTCCAGAAGATTCTAAAAAGACCCAGACTCTATACAAATAACATTCACAATCTTGAGAATAAATTCCAAAATTATGCAATGCACAAAGAACTAGGAAAATGTGAGCAATCCTCAAAGGAACAGATGATAAATAGGTATCAACCCCAAGATGATCCAGATGTTGGAACTATCAAAGCCTTTAAAGCAGCCATTATAACTATGCTCCATGAAATAAAGGAAAACACACCTGAAATGAAGGAAAAGGTAGGAATCATCAGCAGAAAAACAGAAACCATAAAAAACAACCAAATAAAATTTTATAACTGAAAAATACAATATCTGAAATAAAAACTCACTGGATGGGCTCAGTAATAGAATAGAGATGACAGAGGAAACAACCTGTGAACTTGAAGACAGATCAATAGAAATTATCCAATCTGAAGAAGAAAGAGAAAAAAAATTGAAAACCAGTCAATAGAGCCCCAAAAACCTGTGGGTCAATATCAAAAGGTCTAACTTAAGTGTTGTAATCCCAGTAGGAGAGGAAAAAGAGACTGAGGCACAAAAATACGTTTGAAAAAAAAACAACAGCAGAAACTTGAAACCACCAATGCATAAAGATATATGCACCCCTGTGTTCATTGCAGCGTTATTCACAATAGCCAAGACTTGGAAGCAACCTAAGTGCCCATCAAGGGACGAATGGATAAAGAAGATGTGGTATATATACACAATGGAATACTACTCAGCCATAAGAAATGATGAAATCCAGCCATTTGTGACAACATGGATGGACCTTGAGGGTATTATGCAAAGTGAAATAAGTCAGAGGGAGAAGGTCAAATACCGTATGATTTCCTTCATTAAGTAGTAGATAATAACAACAATAAACAAACACATAGAGATTGGATTGGTGGTTACCAGAGGGGAAGGGGGGAGGAAGGAGGGCGAAAGGGATAATTCGGCACATGTGTGTGGTGATGGGTTGTAATTAGTATTTGGGTGGTGAACATGATGTAATCTATGCAGAAATAGAAGTATAACGATGTACATGTGAAATTTATACAATGTTATAAACCAATGTTATTGCAATAAACAAAAAATTAAAAAACAAAAAAATGGTGGAAAAATCCCCCAAATTTAAAGAAAGACATAAATACACAGATTCAGGGAGCTCAACAAACACTCAACAGGATAAACTCAAAGAAAAATACACTTGGACACATCTTAATGAAACTGTTCCAAACCAAAGAGTAAAAAAAAAAAAGTCTAGAAAGCAGCTAGAAAAAAATGACATACTACATACAGGAAAAATGATTCAAATGATCATGGATTGTTCAACAGATACCAAGGAGGACAGAAGACAACGTAACAACATCTTTAAAATCCTGAGAGAAAAGATTTGTCAATCCAAAATTCTATACTCAGTGAAAATATCCTTTAGGAATATTTCTTCAGATTAAGAAAATTTGTTGTCAGACTTGCTCTATGAGAAATGCTAAAAAAAATTATTCCAGCTGAAGGAAAATGACAACCCAGAGAAATCTGAGTTTTTAAGAATGAAGAAAGAGCAACAAAAATGGTAAATAGCTAGGTAAATATAACAAACTATTTAAAGCAAAATTTTAACATTATCTGGTAAGGTTTCCAGTATATGTAGATGTAATACATATGATAGCTATAACTTAATGGTCAGCAGGCAGGGGATTAAAGGAATCTATATGGTTGTGAGGCTTCTATATTTATATTTAAGCAAAGCGGTAGGCTATTAACTCTAAACAGACTGTGAAAGGATAGGTATGTATACTGTAATTCCTAAAGCAACCACTAAAAAAGAGAGAGAGAGAGAGAGAGCCAAAAACCAAATAGATATCTCAAAATGGGACACTAAACATTCAAATAACCCAAAAGAAGCAAAATACAGGATATAGAGAACAAATAATATAATGGTAGACCTAAATCCAATCATATCATAATTAATTTAAGTTTATAAGTCTAAGTCTAAACTCCAGTTAAAAGTAAAAATTGACAGAGTGAATAAAAAAGCAATATGCTAGTATATCCTGCCTACAAGAGGCACACTTTAAATATAAAGACCTATATAGATTAGAAGTAAATGGATAGGGCTGGCCCCGTGGCTTAGCGGTTAAGTGCATGCGCTCCGCTGCTGGTGGCCTGGGTTCGGATCCCGGGCACGCACCGATGCACCGCTTCTCCAGCCATGCTGAGGCCGCATCCCACATACAGCAGCTAGAAGCATGTGCAGCTATGACATACAACTATCTACTGGGGCTTTGGGGGGAAAAAATAAATAAATAAAATCTTAAAAAAAAAACCAAGTAAATGGATGAAAAAATTATACCGTGCAGTCAGAAAACACAAGAAGGCTGGAGTGGCTATTTTAATATCAAATAACATAGACTTCAAGACAAAGAGTACTGACAGAGATAAAAAGAGACACTTCATAATGATAAAAGTAACAAGTCATCAGGAAGACATAATTACTCACTGTATGTGTCTAATAATAGAGGCTCAGAGTACACAAAGCAAAACTGATAGAATTAAAGCAAAAAATAGATAATTTTACAATCTTAGTAGAAAATTTTAAGACCTCCTCCTCTCAGGAATTTATAGAACAACTAGACAAAAATTCAGTGAAGACAGGGGCCAGCCCACTGGTGCAAGCGGTTGAGTGTGCGTGCTCCACTGCGGAGGCCCGGGGTTCGCCAGTTCGGATCCTGGGCGCGCATCCACGGACTGCTTGGCAAACCATGCTGTGGCGGCATTCCATATAAAGTGGAGGAAGATGGGCACAGATGTTAGCCCAGGGCCAGTCTTCCTCAGCAAAAAAAGAGGAGGATTAGCAGATGTAAGCACAGGGCTGATCTTCCTCACACACACACAAAAATTCAGTGAAGACACAGAAGATCTGAACTACACTATTAGCCATCTTGCTCTGGTTGACATTTATAGAACACAACATTCAACAACTACAGGATGTACATTTTTTTCCAGTGCACATTGTTCATTCACCAAGACAGATCATATGGTGGGCCATGAACTTTAAACTTAAAAAGATGAAAACCATACATGTATTCTCTGACCACATCAGAATTAAATTAGAAATCAAGAATAGTAAGATATCTAAAATAAAAAATTAACCTGGAAATTAAACAATCTACTTCCAAATAATTCACAGATCAAAAATGAAATCACAAGAGAAATTCAAAAATATTTTGAAGTGAGTAACAACAAAAAACACATATCAAAATTTGTCGGATGCAACTAAAGCAGTACTTAGAAGGAAACAGCTCTAAATGCTTATATCAGAAAGAAGAGCTAAAATCAATGACTTAAGATTCCATCTTAAGATACTCTAAAAAGAAGAGCAAAATAGAAGGAAAAATATAATAAAGAAGAAAAATTCATGAACTAGAAAGCAGACAATAGAGAAAATCTGGTTCTTTGAAAAGATCAACAAAATTGACAACCCTGTAGCTAGACTGATCAAGAAAAAAAATGTCGGAAGTGCAAGAGAGGTTATTATCACAGATCATACAGACATTAAAATAATGAGAGAATACTTTGAACAACCTTATGCCAATAAATTGACAAATTAAGATGAACAAATTTCTTGAGAAATACAACTTATGAAAACTGACACAAGAAGAAACTGAAAATCTCAAAGGCTCTGTGTCTATTAAAGAAATTGAATTTGTTATCAAAATCTTCCCAAAAAGAAAACTCCAGGCCTAGATGGTTCCATTGTTAAATGCCATTGCACTAAGGTTTTTTTAAAAAAAGGAGAGGCACATTACTGGTACAAAAACAGACACACAGATCAATGGAACAGAATTGAAAGCCCAGAAATAAAACCACACATCTACAGACAGCTAATCTTCAACAAAGGAGCTAAGAACATACAATGGGGAAAGGAAAGTCTCTTCAAAAAATGGTGCTGGGAAAACTGGACAGCCACATGCAAAAGAATGAAAGTAGACCATTATCTTTCACCATACACAAAAATTAACTTAAAATAGATCAAAGACATGAAGGTAAGACCTGAAACCATAAAACTCCTAGAAGAAAATATAGGCAGTAGTCTTTGACATCAGTCTTAGAAGGATCTTTTCGAATACTCGGACAAGGGAAACAAAAGAAAAAATAAACAAGTGGGACTTCATCAGACTAAAGAGCTTCTGCACGGCAAAGGAAACCAGGATCAAAACGAAAAGACAAGCCACCAACTGGGAGAAATATCTGCAAATCATACATCCGACAAGGGGTTAATCTCCATAATAGATAAAGAACTCACACAACCGAATAACAAAAATACAAACAATCCCATCAAAAAATGGGCAGAGGATACGAACAGATATTTTTCCAAAAAAGATATACAGATGGCCAATAGGCACATGAAAAGATGTTCAACATCACTAATCATCAGGGAAATGCCAATCAAAACTACACTAAGATATCACTTCACACCAGTTAGAACAGCTATAATCACCAAGACAAAAAATAACAAATGTCGGAGATGTTGTGGAGAACAGGGAACCCTCATACACTGATGGTTGGAATGCAAACGGGTACAGCCACTACGGAAAACAGTATGGAGATTTCTCAAAAAATTAAAAATAGAAATACCATATGACCCAGCTATCACACTACTAGGTATTTATCCAAAGAACTTGAAATCAACAATTCAAAGAGACTTATGCACCCCTATGTTCATTGCAGCATTATTCACTATAGCCAAGAAGTAGAAGCAACCCAAATGCCCATCAACTGATGACTGGATAAAGAAAATGTGGTGTGTGTGTATATATATATATGTATATACACACACAATGGAATACTACTCAGCCATAAAAAAAGACAAAATCATCCCATTTACAACAACATGGATGAACCTTGAGGGTATTATGTTAAGCGAAATAAGCCAGACAGAGAAAAACACACACTGTATGATTTACTCATACGTGGAAGATAAGCTAACACATGGACAGAGAGAACAGTTAAGCGGTTACCAGGGGGAAGGGGGTTGGGGGGTGAACACAAGGGGTGAAGGGGCGCATCTACATGGTGACTGACAAATAATAATGTACAACTGAAATTTCACAATGTTATAAACTATTATGACCTCAACTAAGAAAAACAGGGAGAGGAGGCATAAAAATCAAAAGGAAAAAAGTAAAACTGCCCCTACTTGGAGATTATATGTTTGCTTATGAAGAAAATCTCAGGGAATATACAAAACAATTACTAGAACTAAAAATGAATTTAGCAAGTGGCAGGATGCAAAGTTAACACACAAAATCAATTGTATTCTTAGATGCTGGCAACAAGCAACTAGAAAATAAACTTACTAAAAAAATACCATGTATAATAACATTAAAAAACACACATAAAAAAATAAAATATCTAGGAACAAATCTAACAGAAGATATCCAAGACTTTTACAATGAAAACAACAACACACTGGTGAGAGAAATTAAAGAAGATCTAAATAAATGGAAAAATATAGAACGTTCATAAATTAGAAAACTCAATACTGTTAAAACGGTAATTCTTCCCAAATTGATCTATGGATTCAATATAATACCAATCAATACTCCAGTATGCTTCTTTCTTTAGAAATTGACAAACTGATTCTAGAATTTATATAAAAAGGCAAAGAATTTAGAATAGCTGAAACAATTTTGAAAAAGAACCACCAAGTTAGATGACTTACCTTATCTGATCTCAAGACTTACTCTAATGCTACAGTATTAAGACAGTTCAGATTGGCAAAAAGATATATATACACATCAATGGAAGAGAATAAGGAAAGTCCAGGAACAGACCCACACATATACATGTTCAACTGATTTCTGACAAAGGTGCCAAGGCAACTGAATATGGAAAGGAAAGTTTTTTCAACAATGGATATACAAATGGAAAGAAATTAACAATGACCCTTAACGACACATCATGTACAAAAATTAACTCTAAATGAGTCATAGCCCTAAATGTAAAATCTATAAAACTTCTAGAAGAAAACACAGGCGAAAATCTTTGCAATTAGGGATGGCAAAGATTTTTGTAAAATAGAATATAAAAAGCAACATAAAAGGAAAAAATAATAAAATTTTTATCATTTTTTAACGATAAATTTAAAACTTTTGCTCTTCAAAAGACACCATTAAGAAAATGAAATGCAGAGCCAGCCCTGATGGCCTAGCGGTTAAAGTGCAGTGCACTCCGCTTCAGCAGCCTGGGTTCGGTTCCCGGGCACAGAACCACACCACTCGTCTGTCAGTAGCCATGCTGTGGTGGTGGCTCACATAGAAGAACTATAAGGACTTACAACTAGAATATACAACTATGTACTGGGGCTTTGGGGAGGAAAAAAGAGAAGAATATTGGCAATAGATGTTAACTCAGGGAGAATCTTTACCAGCAAAAAAAAACAGAAAGAAACACAAACCACAGACTGGGAAGAAATATTCAAGACACAAATATCAGACAAAGGAATTGTATACAGAATGTATTTTTTAAAAATACTACAATTTGGGGCCAGCCCCATGGCATACTGGTTCAAGTTTGGCACACTCTGCTTAAGCAGCCCAGGTTCTCGGGTTTGGATCCCAGGCACGGACCTACACCACTCCTCAGCCATGCTGTGGTGGTGACCCACATACAAAATAGAGGAAGATTGGCACAGATGTTTGCTCAGGGCTAATCTTCCTCAAGGCAAAAAAGAGGAAAATTAGCAACAGATGTTAGCTCAGGGCCAGTCTTCCTCAGCCAAAAAAACACTACAATTCAATAAGACAACAAGTTAATTTTTTAAAATGGGCAAAAGAAATGAACAGACACTTCACAAAAGAAAATATATGATTGGCCAATAAGCACATAACAGATGTTCTACATCATTATTCACCAGAAAAATGCAAATTAAAACCACAATAAAATACCACTATATATACCCACTAAATTAGCTAAAATTAAAGACATACACTCATACACTGTTGGTAGGAACATAAAATAATACTACCAATTTGGAAAAGAGGTAATTTCTTAAAAAGTTAAACATACTCTTGACATATGACCCAACCACCTAAGATGGTAAATACCATCTTAGTAAATAGATACCATCTTAAGTATTTATCAAGAGAAACGAAAACATTTTTCCACACAGAGACTTGTACATAGATATTCATAGCAGCTTGAGTATAATACCCCCAAAATGAGAATAATCCAAATGTCCATCAATGTAGATGGCTAAACAAATTCAGCAATAAAAACTATTTTTCTTTCAAAATCATTATTCTGAGTGAAAGAAATCATGCAAAAAGAGAACATACTGTATGATTTTATTTATATAAAATCCTAAACCATGCAAACCACTGTACAGTGACAGAAAACAGGTCAGTAGTGTCTGGGGACAGGAGTAGAGAGAGGAATGGATTGCAAAGGGACATGAAAAAACTTTTGGGCGAGACGGAAATGTTACCTTGATTGTGGTGACAGTTTCATGAGTACTTACATACGTCAAAGCTGATCATATTGTATATTTTAAATATGTGCAGTCTACTGTACTTCAATTATACCTCAATAAAAGTATTAAAAAAATTTTAAATGGGAATTGGCAGTCCTCTAGGGCCAAAACCAACCATCCCAAACAATGAGAACAAACTACTAGAAAGACTTGACAGTATCAAGAGGCCATTAAGAGTCAAGTCCCATGTGACTCCTCTTAGGAAACTGTCTTCACAGGAATTTCTTTACTGTCAGTGTAGGTACTCAGATATACCCCTATCCTCTCTCATGAATAAACACGAGCATCGTAAAAAAGTCCATAGTTCATATAATCAGCATGATTAACATCTTGGGGATAAAGTCAACATGGTTAGGGAATCTCTCCCTCCAGGTCTCTGTCTTTTATTTTTATTTTATTTTTTTTATTATTTTTTTTTTTTTGGTGAGGATGACTGGCCATGAGCTAACATCTGTTGCCAAACTTCCTCTTTTGGCTGAGGAAGATTGGTCCTGAGCTAACATCTGTGCCCGTCTTCCTCTACTTTGTATATGGGACGCCACCACAGCATGGTTTGATGAGCGGTGGGTAGGTCCATGCCTGGGGATCCAAACCTGGGCTACCGAAGTGGAGCATGCGAATTTAACCACTGCACCACCGAACTTAACCACTACACCAGGCTGACCCCTGTCTTTTATTTTTAAAGGACTCAACAAAAACAATTCTGAAGTATTTTACACTATCTACCTATCAAGTCAAGGCATTTGATTATTTGTTAAAAACCAGATTAATCTCAAACTTCCTTTTCCATAAATATGACAAAAAACCTTTGGTGCAAACAATGACTATGATAATTGTAGTGACTTTATAATTTGTCTGTGGCACTACCTTTCAGTCTCAGCTTCTGATCACAAAGATGAAGTTTAACCTATTTTCAACTCCTTTCTGATCTACCAGGACTTTTTAAGAGCCTCTAGTTCATTCTCTAGGTGCAAATATTTAGATTTCATTAGGAGTATTTTAGTCCATCTCAGCATCCTTTGCAGCCTTCTTTTATTCTACCCAATCCTTAAATGCTGATGATCTCTACTCTCTTCTAGTCTCACTTCTCACCAATGGTTCTCAAATCTCCTAGGAGGCCAGTTAAAAATAAGGATTCGGACACCCTAATCCCAATGATTCTGATTCAGATTAATAGATGAGAGCCCATTAATCTTTATATTTTTTAACAATTACACACTTGCTATCTCATTAAATTCATTCACCTGTTCACATTCAGTTCTCTCTTCTGAAAAAATACCTTTTCCTTTGGCTAACTGAATTATTCTTTGACTTTCAAGTCTGTTTAGGAGTGACTTGCACCGGCAACCCTTCCCTTCCAAACTATTACTCCCCTTCCCCAAAGGCTATACTAAATTCCCATTTAAAAATATTTAACTTAGTGTTTAATTTATTGTGTTGATCTACTTGCCTATCTCCCCTTTAGCCTGTCAGTTCTGTGTTTTTCATACCTGTATATCTAATCTACTACATAGCTGGCACATAGCAGACATTTAGTAAATGTTATCTGAATGAATTAATCCCTTCCAATGAGCATCTAGTTAACAAGAATCTTTTTTGTATTAACAAATATGGAAAAGCTTAGCACATTCAGTATACAAAATAATAAACAAGTATTGAAGCCAAGTAGTTTCAAAGGATTTCTTACAGACATTTTTATCAGTCTTTCTCATGTTCATCAATGTATTCATGAGTACATATATGATGTCTCAAGAAATGCAGGCCTACACCAAGTCATATGTTCCATTTTTACTATAATTCGTACTCTTCTTTTTTTTTTTGTAAGCTAGATTCTTCTCCCCCACATTAGGTTTAGACCTGCACTGTCCAATCAGGTAGACACTAGCTACAGGTGGCTATTTAAATTTAAATTAATTAAAATTAAATACAATTTAAAATTTAGTTCCTCAGTCACAGTAGCCACATTTCAAGCGCTCAAAATCCATACGTGGCTAGTGGCTACAGTAGTGGACGGTGCGGATATAGCACATTTTCATCATCATAGGAAGTTCCAGTGGACAGCGCTCGCGACACAATTATAAATGGACCTCAGAAAACCTCACTTACTTCTTAGCTCCCACGATCCTCGTGCTCCTCTGCTGCTTAAAGGATGTGGGTCCCGGAGTCTAGCAAATTGCAAGCACACAAGTGAATGCTAGGGACCTGTGAACCTTAACCACAAAAAGACAAATCCCGCGTGCCCAGAAGAAATGAAGCACTCCCGGGGCAACTACCTCAAACGGAAGAAGGCAAGACTTTTTAGGAAAAGTATGCCGTCCTATCTTCCTACAGAGTCAAGGCAGGTGACAACACCAGAGCCTTCATCTCCTCCATTCTCAAAGCCCTGTGCCAGACAGAGGCTCTAAAAGGGAGGCGAAAAGAGAGGACAACGGATACGGGAGGTACGGGCATAGTAAAAGGAATAGAAACTAATGGCAATCGGGCGAGGAACTCAGTCCAAGGAGGAGGGGAAGAGGCAGCGGAAAAGTGGGGGGAAAAGAAGGGACAGGTAGATCCGACCTAGAAGGGTGGGGCCTACGTTGGGCCCTGATCAAAGCAATTGTGAGCGTGGGACAAAAGCGAGGCACCGCGCGCTGCGGGCTCGACAGCGCTACTCCTACAGCATAACGGTCAAACCGAGAAACTCACGGCGGGTACTGCACCGAGCCTGGAAGACATCACTCCCTCTCCACGCCTAACCAATTCACCCAAGGGCTCCGGCCAGACCAACGCCACTTCCGCTCTCCTCTCCTCTCCCGGATGTGGAGTCGGCACCGCCGAGCCGGGTTCTGAACGTTTACTTCCGCCTGGCTGCTTCCGAGGGGGCTGCGGCCGGAGTGGGTCACGTGACGAACCCCCCTCCGATGCCTCTGAGACCCCGCCCCGGGATTGCGATGTGGAACCCGGGAAAATGTGGGCGGGGTTTGGAGCCTTAACCTGACCTCAGGATCCCTCCCTCTGGTTCCAGCCGTTTGCACAACAACTAAAGTCCGCCCACCTTCCATTCGCCACCCAGCAGGACGAGTGGTCTTCCTAGATGCACAAGGAGATCAATTATTGCCCCTTTATTTATTTTAGAGAAATTACAGACCCATTCTCGCCCCCCTACCCCCAGGTAGAGAGACGTAGAAGCTCTTTCAACGCTGAGGGTGCGGGAATTGGAGGCAGTGGCTGAGCGGGAAAGAAGCCAGAAAAGGGCGCTCGGTGAAGACTGGAGCAACTCAATGAATAATGGGGGCGGGTTTCTTCTCATATACTAGTTCAGGCCTCCAAACTTGCCCTGCTTTGGGGGTTTTTTATGTTTGAGTAACTCCTGAAATCTTGAAACAAACTATGTCTCAGTCTCTCCCTAGGGGAGCTGTGCTTGAGTCTTAGAGAGAGTGTGACGGATTCTCTCAGAGGGACTGTGTCGGCTCTTCTCAGAATGACTTGAGTCCGCTCCTTTCAGAAGGACTGCGACGACTCCTCTCAGAGGGCCTGTGCTGTCTTCTCTCAGAAGGACTGCGACGACTCCTCTCAGAGGGCCTGTGCTGTCTTCTCTCAGAAGGACTGCGACGACTCCTCTCAGAGGGCCTGTGCTGTCTTCTCTCAGAAGGACTGCGACGACTCCTCTCAGAGGGCCTGTGCTGTCTTCTCTCAGAAGGACTGCGACGACTCCTCTCAGAGGGCCTGTGCTGTCTTCTCTCAGAAGGACTGCGACGACTCCTCTCAGAGGGCCTGTGCTGTCTTCTCTCAGAACGACTGCGACGACTCCTCTCAGAGGGCCTGTGCTGTCTTCTCTCAGAAGGACTGCGACGGGTTTTTTCAAAGAGACTGCGATTGGTCCTTTCAGAGGGACTGCGACATCTCCTCTCAGAGGGACTTTGATGGCTCCTCTCAGAGGGAAGGTGATGGCTCCTCTCAGAGGGATGGCGATGGCTCCTCTCAGAGGGACTTCCATGGCTCCTCTCAGAGGGATGGTGATAGTTCCTCTCAGAGAGGCTCCGATGACTCCTCCCAGAAAGACTGCCACAAGTTCTGTCAGAGGGCCTGCATTGGCTCCTTTCGGAGGAATTATATGGGGTTCTTTCCCTATAGAAGCTGTGATGGTTTGGTTCCTTGTGTGTGGGTTTCTCTTTAAGGTGACCATGTGAGGTTTTCTTCATGGGGGAACCATGTAGGATTCTCCCTTGGGCCTGAACTCTGGTTCCTCTTTTGGAGTTCTTGGACTCCTGGCTAGAGATTTCGTTTCTGTAGAAGTTTCTCTTAGCTCTGCTGCTACTGTCACTTTGAACAGCACGGAAAGGCTGTCTGATCGAGGTGGTTATGAAAGTGGTACTTCTTTGGGAAACTATGGGCTTGGGCAGTTGGATAGATCTGTGTTGGAAAGAGGTATCTCTTTTCGGTTGTTGAGCTGATCTGAATAGGTCTGTTTCTCCCCACAACATGCTCTCCTGCTTAGTGGCTGAGTCTATTGGCTGTAGCTTGACAACTGGCATCCTGTCTCTTTTGATATCCTTTGATAAACAATAGTCTCTGACTTTTTGTTTTGGATGATAGTTTTTGCTTGACCACAAATGGTCTGGCCTTGTCCTGTCCTCAGGTTTCTGCCTCAAAAAAGCCATAATTCTGTGTGCTGTTTGGAATGCCTGCTTTAGGCCCTGAAAAAGCAATTGAATGAATTTGGGTTGGGAGGGTTTCTTAGGTTGTCTTTGTAAAGAGGCAGTAGTTGTCTGAGAGGCAGTAGTTGTCTGAGATGCTCCATTCCTCTTCCTTCTTAACCGGGCTGGTAATTCCCTATAGGGACTCCGTATTATGGTTCTACTGTTTGTGTAGAACTTTGTGTTTGGTGTTCTAACTCTCTTGGTTATTCTTTTTATTGGATATTTTGAATCATGGGTCTTTTTGGTTCTCACTTTAGCCCATTTTTCATCCTGATCGCTTTCAGAGTCACTCTCTGGTAGAGAGTGAACTTGAGTGAATTCATAGTGCCCAAGTTCTCTAATTTCTGTCTTTCCTGTTAGGTCAGGGCTGCCACATTGCCTTCGCCTGATGTGGACTTGTACAGGAGCTGGAGACTGGGAAGACCCAGACTGGAAATCGATTGTAGAAATAGGACTCTTGGAGGCTCGAGCATAGATTTTAGCTTTCCTTAGTGATGGTGATATAGGACTTCTTGGTGTGATGGGTCTGTCTTTTCTATGATACTTTGAGACCTGAGGTCTTTTCCCAGTTTGCAACCTAAAGCCAAGATGGAATCTAATCTCTGCATGGCCTTCAGCATTGCTTACAAGATGGAGCTGTGGATAGATAAGAAGGTAAGGCCCAAAAGTGGCCTGTAATTTATGACAGCAGTTAAATCCTGAACATCTGCCACACTGTAGGCAGATAGGGTATTTTAGGACCAGACCTGAAGCTAGAGGTGGAGGTACATTGGGAGGTATTTGACTCCTTAACATTTTTGCTGCTATTTTTAGCTGCAGATCTTGTAGCAGCTGGAACTGTTCTGAAAAGTCAGTCTTGTCCTGGGAAAGATAACTTGGCTTGAGGGAGTGTTGGGACTCAAAAATCCTTGTCTGTGAATCACTCTGTGAGTTCTCACTCTCTTCCCCTGGAACAGGATCTTTCCTAGCGAAAAATATATTGAAGGAAGATTCTGACTTCACTGGGGCAGGAAACTGGTCCCTTGTACATGAAATAGGCATGTGCTGAATGACTTCCTGGGATATATCACTGAGCTTTGAGTTTGTTTTCTTCATTCTCACTCTAGTCCCAGAGTATTGCTGTATTATAGAGGACATGGAGCCACGTGTCCACATCCTTAAGGCCATTCTTTTCTTATGATCAAGGCATGAAGTATGCCTTTGAATATAGTTTTTGACCATTGAAGGCCGAGAAATAGTACTTCGACCCTTCTCTGGCAGACTCTGGGAAAATTCCATCAGTTTAGCTGGAACCCCAAATAAATTCTGAATAGACTGACAGGTATCTGCAATGGTTTTTTCTGTTAAAGATGTTTGAGAACAAAGCTTCCTTTCCATAGTGGTCCCCAAGACATTCCCTAGTATTAGCATATTGGAGAGATATTTTCTAGGTAGTCGCTGCCTCCAAGAGTGACTCTCCCACAAATTCTGTTGTCTGCCCAGGACAGACCAGGCAAGGCCTCTTCGAGCCCTTGATCCTGCCTGGAAGGTCCTAGATGGTGATCTCCAGCTTTGTGGTGGATGTTGGGAGAAGCCTTGGAGAGAATTCTCTAGCTCCTCCACCTGCTTCCTCTTAGTCTTCTCCTTAGATGTGACATCCACTCCTGGGATCTCAGAATGTGGGGTTTCTACAGTGTTAGCTATCTTATCAGAGGGTTGATTATGAAGGGACAAGGGAAGGGTTGAAGATTGTATCATAGCAGGGTCTATAAAGGACTCTTCAGGCAGCAAAATATCTGTCCCAAGGTTTTTTATATCCAAGGCTCTTGATACTTCTGGCATCTCAGAATCCCAAAGGCCTCCTAAATCAGATGTTGTTTTGACAGAGCTTGAGATGAGTGAGTTTGAAGAGTTGTGTAGAAACCTGGAGAAATAATTTCCTACTTGTAACACTTCTCCTGACGTTAACTTCTCAGATTCCCTATTCTGATACACTTGTCCTAGATTCAAATCCTCACATTCCATGACTTGCAGAGGCCCTGTTTTTATCCCAATAGATTTCACAGCCTGAAATCTTTGTTCATGAGTCAACACTGTAGGTTCCTCGAATGGAGATGTTGGCCGTGAGGTTAATTCTGCAGATTTCACTTCAGTATTTGGCCTTGGAGTTAATTCTACAGGTTCTACCAGTTCTTGAAGATGTGGCCTTGGGAGTAAATCCAAACAATCCATTACTTCAAGCCCCAATCCTAGGGCTACTCGTATTGGTTCTACAACCTGAGGAATTGGTCCTGGTGCTAATTCCTCAGATTTTACAATTTGAAGTGGTGGCCCTGGGATTAACATGGTCTTTACAATTTGAAACCCTGTCAACTCCATTATTTCCAAAATTTGGTGTGTTGGCTCTGTGATTAATTTCTTAGATTTCACATTTTGCAACCATAGCCTTGAGGTAAACTCTGAAGGTCTCACATCTTGCAGTTTTGGTGTCAACTCAACATAGTCCACCATTTGAGAGGTTAGCCCTGGCGTTAATGTCACAGACCTCACAACTTGAACTGGTGGCCCAGGAGTCACTTTCACAGATTCAGCAACTTTTGGGGGGGCTACTGGGGTTACCCCTGTTGATTGAGTAACTTGAAGGTCTGTCTTTGTAGATTCTGTGACTTGATCTAGTGGCTTTGGACTAATCCTCGTAAATTCTGTAATTTGACCCAGTGGTCTTGGGGCTATCTCTGAATATTTCATACTTTGATTCTGTGACTGTGTTAGTTCCATTGATCCCTCCCCTTGTTGCCATGTCTCAGAGGTGAGCTCTACAGATTCTACATGTCCTGCATCTTGACTTATTCGCTTTGGGAGCAACTTTAAAGATTCCTCCCTTTGAAGCCATTGCTTAGAGGTCAAACCCACAGATTCTGAGATTTGATGTCCTAACCCTAATATTATCTCTGAAGATCCCATATGATGCCATGACTTTGGAGTCAGTTCTACAGGTTCCTCCACTTGCAGCACTGTCTCAGAAGTCAACTCCACAGATTCAGGAACTTGATATCCTAGGCCTGGTGTCATCTCTGAAAATTCTGGGACATAATGTAATGACTTTGTAATCAATGCTACAGAATCTTCCCTTTGCAATCTTTCCTCAGAGATCACCTCTACAGATTCTAGGGCTTGAGTATAGGGCCTTGGAGTTCTCTCTGCATATCCAGTTGCTTTACTTTTTGGCATTGGGGTCATTCCAAGAAATTCCTCCCTTTGCAGCCTTGCCTCAGAGGTCAACCCCATAGTTTCTGTAATGTGATGCTTGGGCTCTGGGGTCATCCCTTCAGATTCCACAACTTGCTGTAGTGACCTTGTATATAACTCCCCCAAGTCCTTAACTTGAGGCCATGACTGAGAGAACAACTCCAGAGTTTCTGGGATTTGGTAGCTTTTCTCTGGGGTTAATTCTAAGGATTTTGAGCCTTGATCCCTTAGCACTGGAGTCAGATCAACAAATTCTGGTACTTGAAGATCTAGCTCCAGAGGCATCCCTGAAGATTCCATGGCTTTAACTATTGGCTTTGGGGTCAACCCTACAGATTTCTCTACACCTTCTGTGCCTTGACATGCCAACCTTTGTGCCATGTCTGAAGATTCTGTGACTTGATAAATTGGTATTGAATTCAAATTCACAGATTTAGGGACTTTATACCTTGGCTTTGGGATCATCTCTGCATATTTTACAAACTGATGTCCTGGTCTAGGGATTATTTCAGAGGAGTCAGTGATTAGATAGCTTGTTCTTGGAGTTAGCTCCTCAAATTTCACTCTTTGAAGCATTGACCCTGGTGCTAACTCCACAGATTTTCTATCTTGCTTCAGAGACACTGAAGACAATTTCACATGTTTTATACTTTGCAACTTTGGTTCTGGAGTAAGCTCCATAGATTTCACACGTTGTTGCTGTGATTCTGAAGACAAATTTGAAAATTTGACACTAGTCAACATTGGTCCTGATGTGAACATCTTAGTTGGTTCTGGTGCCAACACTACTGATTTCACATCTTGCCTTCCTGAAGTCAATTCTCGGCAAGTCATACCTTGGTGTTGGGATCCTGGTGTCAACCCTACAGATTTTACATCTTGAAAACATGGCTCTGGTGCAAAGACCTCAGATTTAACACCTTGTGACCTCAGGCATGATGACAACCCTAAAGAATTCACACTTTGAGGTTGTGGCCATAGGTTTGACTTCACAGATTTCATTTCTTGAGAACATGGCTCTGATACAAACACCATAGATTTCTGCCTAGGGCAAGAAATCAAATTCTTAGAATTCACATCTTGAGGTCGTGGCCCTGGTTTCAACTCCAGAGATTTCACATCTTGAAAACACAGCTCTGGTGCAAACATCACAGATCTTACACTATGCTGTCTGAGGTGTGAGGGCAACTCCTCAGAATTCATACCTTGAGGATGTGGCCCTGGATTTAACTCCACAGATTTCACTTTTTGAAAACATGGCTCTAGTGCAAACACCTCACATTTCAAGTCCTGTAGCTCAGAGCCTGAAATCAACTTCACAGAATTTGCACCACAAAGCAATGGCTCTTTGTTCATCTTCATAGATTTTACATCTTCAAGCAGTGGCTCTGGTAAAAATAACACAGATTTCACACCATTTTTCTGAGGGCCCAAAGTGAATGCAGATTGTATATCTTGTTGCTGTGACCCAAGGTGGTTCTCCAAAAATTGGACTTCTGGAAACTTTGTCCCTGGAGTTAACTCAGAAGATTTTACACCTTGCAAATATAGTCCAGGGTTGAACAAAATAGATTTTGTACCCTGAGATCCTGGGCCAAGCTTCAATTCAGAGGGTTTCATGCCTTGCATCTGTGGCCCCAGATTAAACTTTATAGAATTTATGCATTGAAGTTCTGACCCTGAATTCAACTCAGAAGAATTCACACCTTGCATCTCTGGGCCACAGTTGAACTCCATTGATGTTATACCTTGAAACTTTGTCCTTGGAGTCAATTCACATTTTATATCCTGTAAATGTTGCACAGGGTTGAACATAGATTTTATACCTTGAAGTTCTGGCCCTGGATTCAAATTAGAACATCTCGTACCTTGACATTTTGTCCCTGAAGTCAATTTAAAAGATTTTACACCTTGCAAGGGTGGTCCAAGTTTGCACTCCATAGAATCTACACATTGAAATTTTGGCGCTGGCTTCAACTCAGAAAAATCTACACACTGCATCTGTGGCCCAGGGTTGCAGTCCATAGGTGCTACACCCGGACACTTTGACCTTGGAATCAATTCAGATTTCAGACATTGCAAATGTGGTCCATGGTTGAATACCATAAATGTCTCACTTTGAATCTCTGTCCCTGGATTCACCTCAGAGCCCATATCTTGACATTTTGTCCCTGAAGTCAACTCGAAAGATTTTATCCCTTGCAAAGGTGGTCCAAGTTTGCACTCCATAGAATCTACACATTGAAATTTTGGCCCTGGATTCAATTCAGAAGAATTTACACACTGCACCTGTGGCCCAGGGTTGTAGTCCATAGGTGCTACACCTGGACACTCTGACCCTGGAATCAATTTAGATTTCAAACACTGCCAGTGTGGTTCTTGGTTGAATACCATAGATGTCTCACATTGAATCTCTGTCCTTGGATTCACCTCAGAGCCCATATCTTGACATTTTGTCCTTGAAGTCAACTCGAAAGATTTTACTTGCAAGGGTGGTTCAAGTTTGCACTTCATAGAATTTACACACTGTAATTTTTGCTCTGGATTCAACTCAGAAGAACTTACACTCTGTGTCTGTGGCCCCGGGTTGCATTCCAGAGGTGCTACACCTAGAAACTTTGACCCTGGCATCAATTCGGATTTCAAACACTGCCAGTGTGGTCCAGGGTTAAACACCACAGGTGTCTCATTTTGAATGTCTGTCCCTGGATTCAACTCAGAAGATTTCCTACCTTGCAGTTTTGAAACTGAAGTTAACTCAGAAGAGTTACCACTTTGAAAATATGGCCCAGGGTTACATCCAGTAGAATTTACACACTGAAGTTTTGGTTCTGAAATACATGCAGAAGAATTCACACCTTGCAAATGTGGCCCAAGGCAGGACACCTTAGATTTTATACCTTGCAGCTCTGGCCCAGGATTCAACTCAGAAGATTTTACACCTTGCAAGTGTGGCCCAGTGTTGAATGCCATAAAATCTATACACTGATGCTGTAGCCCTGGATTTGCTTCAGAGGATTTCCCACCTTGCAATTTAGGTTCCTGGTTGAATTCCAGAAATTGCTTATCTGGAAGCTTCATCTCTGTTCTCAACTCAGGTTTTATCTCTTCCAACTGTGGCCCAGGATTGAACTCTAAAGACTGCATACCTTGAAGCCTTGTTCCTAGGCACAACTCAGAAGATTTCGCACCTTGCAACTTTGCCCCAGGGTTGAATTCCATAGATTTCACACCTTGAAAGTGTGCCCCTGGTGTCAACATAGACAATTTCCTATCTTGTAACTGTGGGGCTGAGTTGAATTCCAAAGATTTCACATCTTGTACCCTTGTACTTAGAGTCAATTCAGAAGATTTCATGTCTTGCCACATTGGCCTCGTGATGAACTCCCCAGATTCTCCACTTTGAAGCTTGGTCTCTGGTGTTACCTCAGCAGGCGTCACACCTGGTAACTGTGGAACAGGTTTTAAGTCAACAGATTTCAAATCTTGAGGCCTCCATTCTAGCGTTAAATCATATTTCTCACATTGTCTCTGTGGTCCAGGGTTAAATTCCATAGATTTCACTCCTTGAAGCTTCCTCCTCTGGGTTAAATTAGAAGATTTCCCACCTTGTAACTTTGGACTATGGTTGAACCGTAAGGATTTCACATCTTGAAGCTTTGTCCCTTGAATCAACTCAGAAGATTTTTTACTTTGTATCTGTGGTCCAGAGTTGAACACTGATTTCACTTCTTGAAGCTTTGTCCCTGGGATCACCTCAGAAGATTTTATACCTTGAAAGTGTGGTCTAGAACTGAACCCCATGGATTTTACATCTTGAAGCTTTATACCCATGATCAGCTCAGAACACTTCATATCTTGTAACTGTGGGCCTGAGTCCAACTCTACAGATTTCACACCTGGAAAGTTCCTCCCCAGGGTCAAATTGGAATATTTTTCATCCTGTAACTTTGAACCAGATTTCAATTCTACAGATGTCACACCTTGAAGCTTTTCCCTTGAGATCACTTCAGAAGATTTCACACCCTGTAAGCGTGGTCCAGACCTGGAATTCATAGATTTTACGTCTTGAAGCTTTATATCCATGATCAACCTAGAAGAATTCATATCTTGCAACTGTGGGCCTGACTTAAATTGCACTGATTTCACTTTTTGAAGCTTTGTCCCAAGTATCAACTCAGAAGATTTCACACCTTGCAACTGGGGACTGGGGCTGAATTCTTTATGTTTTACATCTTGAAGCTTTGTCTTTGAGGTTCCTTCAGAAGACTTGACATTTTGAAACAATGGCCCAGGGTTGAAATCTGTAGATTTGACGCCTTGAATATTTGTCCCTAAGGTCAATTTAGAAAATGTTATACCTTGCACATGTGAGCTGGGGTTTAACTCAGTAAATTTCGTATCTTGGGACTTTGTCTCAGGTGGCAACTTAGAAGATTTTAGACCTTGCAATGGTTCCAAGTTGAAATCCTCGGATTCCACACCTTGAAGCTTTGTCTGAGGAGTCAACTCAGATGACTTCATATTTTTCAAGTGTAGTGGGGAGTTCAACTCTATAGTTTTATCACTTTGTAATTGTGACCCTTGGCCTAATACCCCAGATTTCACCTCAGGAAGCTGTAGTTTTTGTGTAAGCACTAGAGACTTTGCACCTTGAAGCTGTGTTCCTGGGGTCAACTTAGGAGATTTCCCATCATGCAAGTGAAGCCTAGATTTGAACATCAGAGATTTTATATCACAGAGCTTTGACCTTGAAGTCAGGTCACATGATTTCATACTTCTAAACTGAAGACAAGGTTTCAAATCGAAACCTTGAGGCTGATGCTCCTGGGGTGATGCCAAAGATTGTATACCTTGGAGCTTTGGCCTTGGAGTTAATGTGGATGACTTCATATCTCTTAACTGTATCAAAGATTTCAACTCTGCTGGTTCAACACATTGAGATTGTAACCCAAGATTTAGCAGAGGTTTCATGCCTTGACACTCTGGTACAGGTATCCACTGAACAGATTTCATACTTCCAAGCTGTGGCTGTTGGTTTAACTCCACAGTTTTCACACCTTGAAGCTGTGGCTCTGAGGTTGACACCAAAAATTTCCCTTTCTGCAGCTGTGATCCTGGGGGCAACTCAGGGGTTTTCACACTCTGCAACTGTGGCCTGAGGTTGAACTCCATATATGTTGTACCTTGAATTTTTGGCCCTAGAGTCAATTCAGATGACTTCACATCTCTTAACTGTATTGAAGATTTCAACTCTGCAGATTTGCCACCTTGAGATTGTGACCTAAGATTTAATCCTACAGATTTCACACCCTGCAACTCAGGCCCTGGTATCCACTGAACACATCTCATACTTTCAAGCTGTGGCTCTTGTTTTAACTCAACAGTTTTCACACCTTGAAGCTGTGGCTCTGAAGTTGACTCTAAGGTTTTCATTTGGTGCAACAGTGATCCTGGGGTCAACTTGGGGGATTTTATGCTTTGCAACTGTGATTTAAGTTCAAACTCTTTAGGTTTTACACCTTGAATATTTGATTCTGGAGTCAATTCAAATGATTTCATACCTTTTAAGTGTAACTCAAAGTTGAGGTCTACTAATTTTTCACCTTTAGATTTTAACTCTGGAATTAATCCCAAAGACATCCCATCTTCTGATTTAGACCCTCTCTTCAACTGCTGTGAATTCACGCATTGCTGCTCTGGTGAGATTACAGATATCTCACCATCCTGTTCTGGTCCAGGAGTTAAATTCACAAGTGCCATCCCTTGAAACTTTTGCCTTGGGGCTAAATCCACAGATTTTACTCCTTGAAACTTTTGTCTTCTGGTTACATTCACAGATTTAACTACCTGCTTGTTTGGCCTTGGGGTCAACTTCACAAATTTTACACATTGCAGCTCTGGATCTGGAGTCTCCTCTACAGATTTTAAACTTTGAAGCTTTAAACGTGGGGTAATCTCTATAAATTTTGTATCTTGCATTTGTGGCTCTGAAGTCAGTTCCTCAGGTTTCACACCTTGCAATTGAGGCCCTTGGAGCAATGGCTCAGCTGCAAAAGGCACAGAATTATCACCTTGTATCTTTGGTCCAAGTTTCAATTCCACAGCTTTCACATCTTGCAGTTGTGTTCTTGGGACCAACTCCACACTTTTAAATTCTTGAATTCTTGAATGCGGAGTCAATTCAACAGATTTCACACCTTGATGCTTGGAATCTGGGGTGATTTTCACAGATTTGACATCTTCTATCTGTGGACCTGATGTTATCTTCATAGATTTCACATCTTCCAGTTGTGGACTTGGGGTTAGCAACATAGATTTCATACCTCTTAGACATTGTCTTTGAGTTGAGGCCACAGATTTCACGTCTTCTAACTCAGACTCTGAGATCAACAACTCAGATTTTAAACCTCGAAGTTTTGAGCCGGGGGTCTGCTCTATCAGTTTCACACCTCCCACCTGTGGCCCAGGGGTTAACACCGTAGATTTGACATCTCCCAGTTGTGGCTTTGGTGTTAATTGCATAGATTTCATACCTCCCAAATGTGGCCCTGGGGGTATGTCTGTAGATCTCATATCTTCCAGCTGTGGTTCTAGGGTTAGTGCCTCAGACTTTAAACCAAAAAGTTTTGAGGTTGGGTTCCACTCCACAGGTTTTACATCTTGCAACTGTGGTCCCTGGATCAATTCAGAAAATTTCATACTTTGTAACTGGGGTCTTCTGGTCAACTCAGAATCATTTACACTTGGCAACTGTAGCCCCAGAGCCAACTCCATAGATTTTACATCTGGTATTTGTAGCTCTGAGACTAATTTATCAGAAATGTCCCCTTCAAAGCTTGACATTTGGTCTACCGCTACACATTTTATACCTTTAAACGGTAGCTCTGGTACTAACATTTCAGGTTTAACCCCTTGCTGCTCAAGTCCTGGGGTCAACTCCATAGATTTTATTTCTTGCATCTTTGGCTCTGGGGTCAACTCAAAAAATTTCACACATTGTAGTTGTGGCCCTGAGTTTAACTCCGAAGATGTCACACCTTGAGGTTGAGTTCCTGATGTCAGATCACAAAATTTCACATCTTGTAGCCATGGCCCTGGGTTAAGCCCCATCTGTTTCATACCTTGAAGCTCTGGAGACATCTTTGCTAATTTAGAATCTTGAAGCCCTAACTCTGGAGTCATCTCCACAGAATTTACACCATGAAACATTGATCCTGGGGTTTGTTCCCCAAATTTGACACCTTGAATCTTTGGTCCTGAAGTCAATTCAGAAGGTTTGACATCTTGCTGCCTTGGTCCTAGGTTCAGTTCCTCAGACTTCATACCTTGAAATTGTAGTTCTGAGGTCAGTTTCACAGATTTCATGCTATGAAACTGTGATCCTTCTACAGACAGAACAGATTTCATATTTTCAACTGGGAGCCCTTGGCTTAACTGCAAAGATGATTCTGTTACAAACCCTGCAGACTTTATATCTTGAAGCTGTGTTCCTTGTATAAACTGCACATGTTTCAAATCTTGATGCTTTGGTTCTGGGGTCAAATCAGAAAATCTGACATCTTGCAAGCATGGTCCTGAGTTTACGTTCACAAATAACATATCTTGAGGTTGTGGTTCTGGAGTCAGCTGTACAGATATAACACTTTGATGCTTTGGCCCTGGAATAAAATCTAACAATTTGATTTCTTGCATTGGGGAAGCTGGGGTCAATTCATCAGATTTCACACCATGATGTGGGGACTCTGAGATTAAATCTGCAGGTTTTTCTCCTTGAAGTAGCAGGCCTGGAGATAACTTTGAAAATCTGACACTTTGTGACTGTGGCCCTAGGGTCAATTTCACGCCTTGGAGCTGTGCCCCCTTAGCCAATTCCTCTGATATTATACTTTGTAGCACTGGCTCTTGTATCAGCTTCTCAGATTCTACCACTCCAGTAGTAGTTGACTGTTGGATTGAATTAACATATTTCACATCTTGTAATTGTGGCTCTGGATCCAACTGCCTGGACTTTACTCCCCAGAGCTGTGGCTCTGACGTCAACTCCGTAATATGTGGTTTTGGTCCTGTAATAAACTGTTTAGATCCTACCGCTAATGGGGATGACTCAGAGGTTAACTTCACAGATTTCAAATTTTGCAGTAGTGGCTCTGATTTCTCATATGGCATCCCTGGTCCTAAAGTCAACTCCAGAGATCCTTTTTCTGAATATGGTGGTACTGGCATTGCCTCCTGGAGGTTTGCAACTTGAAACAATGCCAACCCCACAGTTTCTGTGTTTTCATATTCTGACCTTAGGGGTATCTCTGACAACTCAGTAACTTGAAGATGGGGTCTTAGAGTCATTTTTGCCGATTCTATAACTTGACCTGTTGGTTTTTGTGTTAATTCCCCTTGGAGCGAATCCTCAGAAGTCAGCCTCACAGCGTCCATGTCTTGGTAGCCTAGCTCTGGAGTCATCTCTAAAAATTTTTGAAAACATGGCCTGGGCATCATCCCAGCAGTTTCCACGACTTGCTGTGGGATCAGCTTCACAAATTCCTCCTCTTGTGGCCAGATCTCAGAAGCTAACTCTGCAGGTGCCGTGTCTTGATGCCTTGGTCTGCAAGGTAGACCCACAGGTTTCATTACTGGTAAATGTGGTTCCATAGTCAGTTTCCTTGATTCAACATGTAGTAACGGTGACTCAAGAATTAACCTCCTAGATTCTTCCAATGGGGCAGTTAAATTCACAAATTTATTATCATGCATTAATGGCCCTACAGTCAACTCCTCAGGTTTTATACTTTTGGGCTGTGGTTCTGAGGTCAATGGCACAGATTTCACACTTTGAAATTGTCGTTCTGATATCACTTCCTCATAGTTCATAATTTCTGAATATGGTCCTAGATTCAGATGAACAGACTTCATACACTGGGAATCTGGGTTCAACATCTCTGATTTCATACCTTGCATCTCTGATCCTGGTACTAACTCCAGAGATTCTTGTATTGTGTGTTGTGACACTGGAGTCTCCCCCATGGCTTTTACACTTTGGAGCATTGTCTCAAGAGTACCTTGGAATGACATTGAGTTCATCTGCATAGATTCTGAAGCTTGGCTCAATGGCCCTGGGGTATTTCCTAAAGATGATTGTACCAACCCCACAGATTCTTTCACCCGATAACAAGTGTCAGAGGTCAACTTTGCTTCTGCTTCTTGATATCCTGGCTCTGAGATCATCCCTAAAGATTCTGAAGCGTGATGCCATGGGGTCAATCTTTCAGGTTCTGTGCCTTGATGATTTGGTTTGGGGTTCAACTCTACAGATTTTACTACTTGAATGTGTGCCCCTGGGATCAGCTCCTTATATTGTATGCCTTCTACCTGTGTCTCAGGGATTAACCTCCTACATTCTATTTGGGGAGTTTTCACATCTTTAAGCAATAGTACTGGGGCTATCTCCAGTACTTTTAAAGATCTTTTATCTTGTAACCATGGCTTTGGGGCCAACTCTACAGATTTCATATCTTCCTGTAGTGGTCTTAGGGTCAAATCCACAGTTTTTATACATGGAAACTCTGGTGGTAGGGCCAAATGAACATATTCCATACCTTGCGACTGTGAACTAGGGGTCAAATCTATAGATTTCTTACTGTGCAACTGTGATGCTGGGGCTAACTCAGCAGATTTTTCACTTTGTTTTTGTGGTCCTAGGGTTAATTGGATAGATGTCACACCTTGAAGCTGAGACCCTGGGGCTGACTGCACAGATTTCCCACTTTGCAGCTGTGGTACGGGGGCCAACTCACTGGATTTTACACTCTGCAGTTGAAGTTCTGGGGCCAGTTCTACAGAGTTTACAGTTGAGATCAGCTGTCCATATTTTACCATTTCTGGGATTGAACCTGTGATTATATCTACAGATTTTACACTCTGCAATTCTGGTCCCAAGCTCAGTTTCTCAGATTTTATATTTTGCAATCTTGGGGATAACTTCATAGACTCCATAACCTTAAATTGTGGCATTGGCTTTGCCCCCATACATTTCACACCTTGAAGCAGTGATGTAGTAGTCATTACTGCAGATTCTTTGACTTGATGCGGTGGCCTTTGGGTCATTCCCATAGATTCTGTACCTTGACCCAGTGACCTTGGGATTGTCCCTAAAGATTCCATTATTTGATGATGTGACGGTGTCAACTCTACAGATTTCTTCATTTGTAGCCATGTGTCAGAGGTCAACCCCATAGTTTCTATAACTTGATGACTTTGCCTTGGGCTCATCTCTGAATATTCCAGGATTTGATGCCATGGGGTCAACCTTGAAGATCCCATGACTTGATGAGGTGGCCCAGGGGTTAATGCCATAGATTCTGTGCCTTGATGATGTAGTTGTGGAGTCATCCCTACAGAGTCTAGCATTTGAATCCATGACCCAGGAGTCAACAACTCCAGAGATTCTTTGACTTGAGATATTGGCCCTGGGGTCAAATCCTGAGTTTCTACAACTTGTGACTGTGGTGCTGTGATCATTCCCATGGATGACGCTAGTGCTATTGGGGTTAACTTTAGAGAATGTATGGATTTATGTGATGGCATTGGAATCATCCCTACTGATTCCATGACTTTAGGTGATGTCTTTGGAGGTAAGCCCACAGATTCTACAACTCCAGGTGGACCAATAGTAGTAGGTGAGCTAGAAGAAATCAAACCATCTGGTTGAGTTGCCCTTGGGGTCAAATTTGCAATCTGAGACTGTGAATCTGGGGTCAAACTCCCAGATTCTGTAACATGTGCTGGTGTAACTATTCCCATGAAATCCATAGCTTGTAATAGTGCCACTGGAGTTACTTCCATGTAATCGATGACTTGATGCAATGGCCTGGAGATCATTTCCAATGATTTTGTGTTTTGATGTAATGGCCCTGGAGTAATCTTCAATGGTTCTATGACTTGACTTTGTGACCTTGAGGTTGTGCCCACTGATTGCATAACTTTATACTGTGGCCCTGGGGTCTTAGTTTCCATGACTGCATGTTGTGGCCTTGGACTTGTCTTTCCTGGTTGTATGACTTGATGGCCCAACAATGTCTTCATTTTCAGTGAGTCCATGACTTGATATTGTGGCCTCGGGTTCATTCCCACTGACTCTATGATGTGTGGATGTGATTTTTTAATCATCCCCATAGAATCCATGACTTCAAGCAATGCTGCAGGAGTTACCTTCACATTATCTGAGACTTGATTCAGTGGTCCTGAGGTCATCTTCTCTGATTCTATAACTTGATGCTGCGGCATTGGGGTTACCTCCACTGATTCAATAACTTGATATGATGGTTTGGGGCTTACACTCACTGTTTCCATGGATTCCACTGGTTTCACAACTTCATTTGGTGGCCGTGGGAATGAACCCATAGATTCTATCACTTCTGTATGTGATTCTGGGATCATCCCCATTGAATCCATGACTTGAAGTAATGCCAATGGAGTTACCTTTATGCTATCTGTGACTTGATATGGTAGCCTTGGGGTTAACTCCACATTAGTCACTTGGGTCTTATGCTGCTGTACCCTTTTCTCTGGAAGACCTATGACCCTCTGCTCTATACTAAGCTCTAGCACATGTTTTGGGTCCTTTTGCAGTAAAGTAGTTTCCTTTTGAATTATGTCAACTCCTAAACTTTTGGGAGGTGGAGTGCCCATTGATATAACTAAGGGCCTGGATCCAAGGATTTGGGGGCCATCCTCAGGTTGTGACTGCTTACCTGGGGTAAGTGACTGTGAAATTTTTGTTTCTGTTCTATTTAATCCAGATTCCACTCCAATGTTCACATGAAGCTGAAATGATGGAAGGTCTGGGGATTTATTGTTGATATTTTGCTCAGCGCTTTGATGAATGGGCATAGATAACTGGATTTGCGGTTTCTCTGGTTCAGGGACTCCTCCTTGTACCTCAATTAAATAATTCAACATTGCCCATGATTCCCTCACAGGCAGAGGCACTGTTTGTTCCCGCAAAGTACAAACCTTCCAAGCCATATGTCCCTCTAACTCCCACCTAGCCAAAGGTGAGAGCCGGACTGGAGCCCACCCTGGGAATCGTGGTCTCTCCTTGAAAATAGAATTTGGCCCATGATCTGATGTCAAATGACTCTTGCTCCTTCTCTCATCTTTTGTTTTCTCTTGTTGTTTGCAGAGATTTGAGGATTCAAAAACAGAGTTGATAAAAGAGCTTTGAGGTCTTAAGGGTGAAAGAGTTGCCAAATTCTGAAAAAGTTTTGATTTCCTAAGCTCTGAGAGCTGAAAAGGAGGCAGAGATGTGCCTAGGTTCCTGAACACCGAAGGTTGCCTTTTGGGGAAAACAGGTAAACTATGTCTCCGGAATTGCCGGGTTGTTCTTTCAGAAAAAGCAGCAAGGTGAGACAACCTGGAGTTGTTGCATGATGATCCAGAAGAGATGCTATGGTCAGTAGAATGTTTTGCCTTCTTACAGTCACAACAGGGTAGAGCAGGTTCCTGAGCCACAAAAACAGAGGAAGTAGAAGAAGAAATCATATCCTCTGATTCAGGCAAACACGGTTCCATAAGCCTTGATCTAAGAAATAAAGAGAAAAGTTTCCATTTGCTTTGAAGCAGGAAAATGTAGGAAAAGGGAAAGATAATGGCCAATGCAAATGTAAAATATTTTTGCCTGAGGGGAAACAACAACAACAACAACAACAACAAAAGATTGCTTTCCCCAACATCAATTACTTATGGAAAGAACTTCTTCCACTGGCACAAAGGGAGGCACCTGTCCTCATTCCAATCAGAAATGATCCATAGACCAGTGGTTCTTAAATTTCTTTTGAACCTAGAACTTTCTCCCACTGCCAAAACTAACTAACTAACTCACTCACTCACTCACTCTCTTCTTCCTCTCCCTCTTCCTCCCTCCTTCAGTCTTTCCCTCCTTCCCTCCTTCATTTCCCTCCTTCCTCCCTCATTAGCGCTCTACAACCTTCAATCCCCACCCAGAAAATACATTTCCTGACCTTGCACTTTCCAGGTATTGGAAGATGTGTTGAAAACTCCTGTCCATTGACCAGAGTATGTATTCCTGGGCCCATCTCACAGGGAGTCCTGAAAAGCTGAATGCAACAGAGTATGTCAGTGTAATTGAAGTAATATTAAAATACTGGAAAGGAAACCAACAAGAAGAGAGACTTAACTTAGAAAGGAGACAGCTATCATTGTGAGGGAAGTAAAACAGAGTCCCAGGTATCTTATTCCTAACTTTTACAGAGTTTATCAGTAGGATAGGCTGAAGAGAGAAAGAATAGACACAGTGAAGATCGATTTGACTTACCATGTCAGGTTAGAGTCAATGCAACCCATCCTGAGATTTTCTTCACACTGAAGAGCTGGGTGTAGGGGTGAAGAATCTATTAGCATCATGACTATTGACATCACCTAGTTCAACCCCCTTATCTTGCAAATCAGGATGCAATGGTGAAGTCATGCCTAAGATCATAAATCTAACTAGTGGAACAGCTCAGACTTAACCTGGGTCTCCAGTTTTTTTTAACTAACTATGCTGCCTTCACCATATAATAGATGTAAACCATTGGAAACAGCAGGAATAATCATGGTAGCAGGGAGTTGGAGTGGGGGAAACAGAGGTCATAATACATTTCTTTTCCTCCAAAGCAGTCCATCTAGTGTTTGTGGTAGGGGAAAAAAGGTACTGAAACGTCCCGCATCAAACTCTTGGTAGTTACCCCTTCTTCATTCTCCAATCTCACCAAGTTCTTTCCTGATACTTTGAGCTTTGCACAAAAGGAGATTAGGAAAGGAAGTGTAGAAAGAATTATGGAGCTGTTTACATCTCTTTGGAAGTGGAGATGCTAGAAAGAAAAGGCACATTTCTTGCATTTACATAATCTTTTTCAACCTCCCTCCTTCCCCCTGCTGTTAAAGGCAAGTCTTAAAGCAGACCCACAATTGATCTGTCATTAGCCTTGAGGTGAAGAATAAAGAATAGGGTCTTTCTGACCTGTAAATTTCTGGATCTTTTTCAATTTATGCTGCTTTGAAGTCTGGAGAGGCACAAAAAGAAAAAATAAAATCAGGTAATGTTCTAGGTTAGAGAGTTTATTGACAGCACATTTCATCCTATAAACACAACTATTAATACTGTTGGCATCCCTAACCACAGCAACAATTACCACCTCATTCATATATTCATGAATCGTTTATTAGGTACTTACTAAGTTGTAGGTATTGTATAGGGTGGTGAGACTACAAAGATAAATATGATCCCTGTATTCTAAGAACTTACACTAGTAGAAAAACAGATGTCTAACGAGGTAAGTTACACTACCATGTGGTATAGGCTATAACAGAAATATAAGTGTTAGGGAATAAAGAGGACAGTGATCAACTGCCTGGGACAGAAGGGAAGAATTAATCAAGAAGTTGCCATTTGTACTTGAGTTTGAAGAATCAGCAGAAGGTTTTTATGTGAAGAAAGAGTATTCCAGGCAAGAGGAAACATCACCAAGATTAGAAAGTCATGATTGTCAGGTGCATTTTTGCTAAGTAGTGAGAGATGAAGCTGAAAAGGTAGGTGGAAGCCAGATTATGCCAAACCGTGGAATTTTTATTTTATCCTATAGGTCAGAATTTCCCAACCAGTAGCTAGTAAACTCCTGGGTTTTTTGCAAGGGTGTTCTGGGTCATTTTAAAGGTAGAAATTACATTTGTTACAATTTCAAGTAAAATGATTTTTTATTTCTTCCATTTAAATCAGGACATCGGTTTCGAAGAGTGTATTACAAGAGCCTACACAACAATTACTGGGGATTCAGGAATGTGTTTATGATTCAGTCACTCAGTTTATTACTCAGTTGAATACTCCTAGCTGCAGTGGTAGTTTTGACTTTTAGACAGTTTTAAATTGATTTTAGGGCCGGCCCTGTGGCTTAGCGGTTAAGTGCGCGTGCTCCGCTACTGGCGGCCTGGGTTCGGATCCCGGGCGGGCACCGACCACCGCTTCTCCGGCCATGTTGAGGCCGCGTCCCACATACAGCAACCAGAAGGATGTGCAACTATGACATACAACTATCTACTGGGGCTTTGGGGGACAAAAAGGAGGAGGATTGGCAATAGATGTTAGCTCAGAGCTGGTCTTTCTCAGCAAAAAAAAGAGGAGGATTAGCATGGATGTTAGCTCAGGGCTGATCTTCCTCAAAAAAAAAAATTGATTTTATGCTTAGTCATATATTATTTAATTAATGTCCATCATGGGCCATTGATTAAAGCCAACAAGCAAAGGGAAAATTGATATTGAAATACAAATTAATATACTTACAAATGGTCTTTCTATATATTTATCTCAAAATGATCTCTACATATCACAGACCTAAATAACCTCTCACTAAAAAACACTTGAAAATCCTGAATAAAATACGACAAACATTCTTTTAAAAGTGGAATTTAGCTCCTCTCAAGAGAATAAGGGAAATCTCCTGGCCAAAAATAAGGGGAAAACTGAAAAAGAAAGAGTGGAAAGTCAGCTGATACTTCAATGCCCTAGGTCATTTGCAGTGTCAGTCACTAAGGGACTTGGGATAACAGCTAGGTAGGGACAAAGACAAGGCCCAAGTGAAGTGGGTATTTGGAATTGATACCCCGTGAAAAAAAGCCAGGATTCTCAAATTGCTACACACTCAGTAAAAAAGTGGCTAAAAAAAAAATTCTGCCCACCAGACAAGGAAGTTTGAGAGCTCTGGGTGGGGGATTCTCTGAGAATTCTAAGAGTCTATCCTCATACTGGTTTGGAATACTAATTTATACTCACTGTGTAGCCAGGAACCCTCAAACTGAAAATAAAAGGGGTCCTGGGCTGATAATGCCTCTAAGGCAAAGGCAAACTTAATCCAACAATATATAAAAAGGATCATGAACAACATCACAAACATGTTATATTTATTCCAGGAATTCATGGTTAGTTTAATATTTAAAAAATTCATTATAATTTAGCATGTTAATACAATAAATGAGAAAACCCATATGAACATCTCAATAGAGGCAGAAAAAGCACTTAACAAAATTCAACATGCATTCATGCTAAAATTCTTAGCAAACTAGAAATAAAAGACAATTTACTTAATCTGATACAGAATATTTACAAAAACCATATAGCAAACATTAAATATAAATGATGAGTGAATGAAAACTTTCCTCTCCTAAAAAAAAAGATAAAGATCTGCACTATCACCACTTCTATTGAACGTTGGACTGGAAGTCCTAGTCAGTGCAATACAGCAAGAAAAAGAAATAAAAGGCATAAGGACTGGAAAGGAAGAAATAAAATTATCATTTGCAGACAATATGATTGCATAGAATATCACAATATTCTTTTTGAAAAGCATCTATAGATAAATTTTTAGGATCAATAAGCAAATTTAGCAAAGTCTCCAGGTAAAAGGTCAATATAGAAAAATCTATTTTATTTCCAAGTATTAGCATCATTTAGAAAATGACATTTAAAATATCACACCAAATCAGACCATATGTGCCTCCTAATGGTCATCATCGCCTATAAAATAATCTTCCCCCCCAAAAAACAAACTTAACTCTGATAAGTCTTAAATCCAATTTCCCCATTTACAGGAAATACAAAGACAATGGAACATGTTAAATGTCAACATTTAATCAGCAAAATCCTGCCTGCCAAATTCTAGAGGACAAATGATCCATTTCTTCAACACATAAATGGGAAGAAAAAAAGAAAGAAATGGAGGTGGAGAATCTACAAATTAGAAGGGACTTAAGAAACACACCAACCAATCTCAATATGTGGACCTTATTTAGATCTTCAGTCAAACAAACAGACCATAAATAATAATTTCTATCATTTATGGGACAATTGGAATTTGAAATATTGATGGATATTTGATGGTATTAAAGAATTATTGTTAAATTTTTAGGTGTAATAATGGTATTGCAATTAAGTACTTTCTTTGTAAAGAGTCTTTATCTTTTAGATATACATATTTATTTATGAATGAAATTATATTATCTGAGATTTGCTTCAAAATAATTGGTAAGTGAGTTGAAGCTAGGTGATGGATTCATGAAGATTCATTATATGCTTCTATGTGCTTTTGATTTGTTTGAAAATTTCTCTAATAAAAATGAAAAAATCATTTTCTATAGCTTCAAAAAACCCTCTTTATTGAAAACTAAATATTATTGAAAGAAATTAAGAAGGCCTAAATAAATGGAGAGACAAATATATTCATAGATCAGAAGACTCATTATTTTTAGGATGTCAATTATCCTCAATCTGAACTACAAATTCAGTGCAATTCCAATCAAAATCCTGCATGTGTTTGTGTGACAATTAACAGCATGATTCAAAAATTTATATGGAAATGCCAAGGACCTACAATAGCTAAAACAATTTTGAAGAGGATCAAAGTTGGAAAATCTACACAACCAAATTTCAAGACTTACTACATTAATAAAGACAGTGAGTACTGATGCAAGGACAGACAAATAGACCAATGTAACAGAATAGAGAGTCCTGAAATAGATCCAAACATATACATTTACCTGAGTTATGACAGGGTCACCAGCACAATTCAATGAGAAAATTATGGTCTTTTCAAGAAATGGTGCTGGAAGAAAGGCCTAGCATTAGGGTGAGGTAGTAAGGCAGAGTCATGCAAGTACCAGATCAGATTTAAAATTTCGATATCTTGTACATTATAGATTTTCCACATTTATTTTGATTTTTTAATAATAGTACATTAAATATTATCTTGATTAGTAAGTTTTTTGGTGTCCCTTAAATTTTGTGCCCAAGTCGGGTGCCTCACTCATCTCACCCTAGTCTCTGACCTACTGGAAGAATTGGATATCTATATGGGGGGAAAAAAAAGAACTCTGATCCCTACCTCACACCATACATAAAAAGTAGTTAGAGATGGATCATAGATCTAAATGTGAAAGAAAAAAAAGTTTTCCTGAAGAAACATAGAAGAGTATCATAATGGCCTGAGAGTAGGTAAAGCTTTCTTACATTGAAAACAAAAAAAAAAGCACTAACCACAAAAGCAAAAATTGACAAATTGGATTTCATTAAAATTAAGAACTTCATTAACACACCATTGTGAGTGAAAAGGTAAGCCACAGAGTGGGAGAATTTATTTTTAATACCTTTATCTGGCAAAAGAGTCATATCCATAATATTTAAAGAATTCCTAAAAATCCATAAGTAAAAGACTGACAACCCAATCATTAAAAATGGGCAAAAGAACTGAGCAGGCAGTTCACAAAAGAGGATTTCCAAATGGCCAGTAAACACAAGTTGCTCAGTATCATTAGTCATCAGGGAAATAAATGTACATTAAAACCATAATGCAATACCAAACATACTCACCAGAGCGACTAAAATAAAAAAGACGGACAACGTCAGGTGTGGGCAAGAATGTGGAGAAACTAGAACTCTCATACTCTACTTATGGAAGTATAAATTGTATAATCACTTTAGAAAACTGGCATCATCTACCAAAATTAAACATACATACCAGAGGGCCAAGCAGTTCCTCTCCTATTGGAAACTGGATTCCACATCAACAATGTGTTATTTGCAATTAACATCCTGAAACCTTCTTTATCTCATAATATAGGTATAACTTTTTTTAATTATAAAAATAAACTGACTTTTTAAAATGCAATGTGCAAGAGTTCCAGCCACTGGGTCATGAAAGCAAATTTTTTTCTACTTATGCCACAACAGGTAGTTAAATTTCATTTTACATTTAATATACATTGGGTCCCCAAACTAACAAGCATGATGTAATGTCACTTTAAAATTTATTTTCGACAACATGCGTGAATCTCGAAAACATTGTGCTCATCAAAAGAAGCCTGACACAGAAGAATATATACTGTGTGACTCTATTTTTACAAGGTTCAAGAATAGGCAAAACTAATCCATGATGACAGAAATCAGAATAGAGGCTGCCTCTGAGTAGGAGGACAGACGAGGAAAGGACAGGAGGGAACTTTCCAGGATTATGGCAGTGTTGTGTTAGATAATGGGTATATAAATCTATCAAAGTGCATCAAACTGTACACTTAATATCTGTGCATTTTACTGTATATAATTGTCCCTGAATAAAAAGTATATTTGTTGGCAAAAAAGGTTTTTCTTACATAAATATGTAGTAAGAAATTTTATTAATTATTTTATGTAGCAGAGTGATTTATTGAGTAACTTACACTATACTTTGTTTTTATTGCTGCATCCTTCTGAAAAAGAAACTAATAGTTCCCCTCACCAAAGAAAGTAGCCAGGCCTTTGTTCTTACGGTCTTGGTTCTCCTAATCTGCAGTAGGGAGTTTTGCTGCTGAAAAAATTGGCAGGAAACTAAGAGACAATCCTCCTGTAAGACTAGACCTGTGGAGGATTTTGACTTGAGTTGCACCTGAGGTTTAGTATTGGGTGCTTCCAGGGTTGAGAGGAGAGGGAAGCTGGCTCCCAGAAACTCGGAAACAACACTGAAGCTGCAGGTACACTGGGTAGTGAGGCCCTGAGCCAGAGGGAATTTAGCCCTCCTGGTGTTAAGAGCTGAGATATAGTAGACTGGGGGCCTTAGCAAAGATCTCTGTAACCAAGCTTGGCACACAGGAGTTGAGCCACAGCTTTTGCCTTCAGATGGCAAAGAAGAAAAGTAATAGCTATTCCCATGGCTTAAGGACCTGGCCCTCTGCTATTCTGGATTAACTGCACAAACTCCAGAGTTTTTATACAACATAAAGATTGAGGAGGAAAAACATACTGGACTTTTTGCCAACCTAGGTGATAGGAGGCTTAAACTAGATTATATTTCATGTAGACAAATTTGCCATTTCTTACACCTAAGTGTTATGGAACAATCCATACCTGTTACAGTTAATTTAAAGTCAAACATCATGCATCACTTGTTACACGGAAAAAGTGGACATTTGTCACTTACTCTTAAAGATGATATTAAAATGAACTTTGCTATTTTAAAAAACATGCTATTGTAAAATGAAATATTATTTACTTAAAATTACTTATCATATATTATGAAAAAAGGACAAAATTATTTTTAAATTCTTAAGGGAGTTGACAAATTTTGACAGTGAAAGAAGTTTGAGTGTCAAAAAAGGTTGGGAAATGCTGCTGCCGGCAGTGGGATGCTGAGAGATTTTGTTTAGTTACTTTTAGCATAGTAACACAGTCAGCTTTGGGAGGTTTTGTGAGTGTTGTGGGGTTTTTTGTAGAGCCAGAGTCTATGCTCTAGGCTGGGAGAAGTTTGTAGGAGACCAGTTAGGAGACTAAATAGTTAAGAGATGAAGTCCTAGTTAAGCCAATGACACTGATTCTGGACTGCTGCATTTGAGAGACGTTTCTGAGAAAAAAATTGAAGGACTTTGTGGCCGCATATATCGATAGCCATATCGATTTCCAAGATCTAGAGTCCAGGCTAGTGCTTTCCAATAGAATTTTCTATGATGATGGAAATATTCTATATCTGCTCTGTCAAATATGCTGTGGCCTCTAGCCTTATATGAGCACTCGAAATGTAGGTAGTGCAATTAAGGAACTGAATTTTAAATTTTATTTAATTTTGATTAATTTAAATTTAAACCCCTGCACGTGGGCAGTGGATACTAGATTGGACAGCACAGATCTAGACCATTAATTTGAGCTGCTTGATGAATCTCCACATACATTTTATAAGCACTGCAAATGTAATAGTTCATTTTCTGCCTCCTACCACACTCAAAACTTCTGCCGTCTAATGTTTCCTATGTTGTTTAAAATGTCATCATCTTGTCAGTCATTCAGGGTTAAAATTAGAAGTCATTCATTTCACAAACCTATATGGAGTACTTACTATATGCTAGGCAGTGTGTTAGGCACAAGGATGAATACAGTCCTCAAAGGAAAATGATGATAATGTTTATAATTAACTCTTTGTGTTTGGGATTTACTCAGGAAAAAAAAGACTCAGTCCCTTCCCTCTCTTTCTGCCTCACTTTCCACATCTAAACTTTCACCACAGTACCTGCCTCCTCTTTCACATCCCTGAGGGCAGAGATTTTTGTCTCTTCCATTTACTGCTGTATCCATAGTGCCTAGAGGAGTGCCTTGCACATGGTGGTGGTGGTGGTGGGTGATAAACATCTGGGGAATGAATCTATGTCTTCTTTTCCACCTTACTGCTCTGATTCTTTCATTTCCTTTTCCCTCCTTCCCACTAAGTCGCTAACATAGCCTTCTATTGGCTTAGCTACACCAGAGAACTACCATATACACTTACTGGAGTCATTTAAAGCCTCACTTTCAAAGTGTGGTTCTTAGTCCAACAGCAGTAGCATCACCTGGGAGATTATTAGAGATGCAGAATCTCAATCCCTACCCTGCACCTACTGAATCAGAATCTGCTTTTTAACAAGACCCCCAGGTGATTCATATGCATATTAAACTTTGAGAAGCACTGCTCTAAAGCACAGATCTAAGCACATTTTTATCTGGCTTTAAAATCGTCGCTGTTGGGGCCGGCCCCGTGGCTTGGCCATTAAGTGCGCCCGCTCCGCTACTGGCGGCCCGGGTTCGGATCCTGGGCATGCACAGACGCACCGCTTCCCCGGCCATGCTGAGGCCGTGTCCCACATACAGCAATTAGAAGGATGTGCAACTATGACGTACAACTATCTACTGGGGCTCTGGGGGAAAAAAAAGGAGGAGGATTGGCAATGGATGTTAGCTCAGAGCTGGTCTTCCTCAGCAAAAAGAAGATTAGCACAGATGTTAGCTGAGGGCTGATCTTCCTCACAAAAAACTATATATATATTTGATGTCTTTCAATTACATACAGAATAATATTTACACAAAGTATTCAGCCTAGCATTCAAAGCCCTCTACAATGTGACCTCTATCAATTTTCCATGCTTTTCTCTCACTGAGTTCTCTACACTTCTATACTCCATCCAGATAGGTGCCTTCACCTCTCCTCAAATACATCCAACACTGTTCTGCTTCCCATGCTTTTTCCCAATCTATTCCTTCCATCTGGAAAGTCTTCCACTACTCTCTTCCCCCCACTCTATCCACCTTCAAATTCCTATCCTTGCTCTGAGGCACAACTCAAACCTGAGCTCTCTCAGAAGGCATTTTAGAGATCCCCCTAGTTCAAAATACTTTCTTTACCTCCCATCTCTTTAGCAATATTTATACCTCTGTTGACTCTTATCACTTTCTCTTTCCTTGGGTTATGTAAATATCTGACTGTCTCCCCCACTTCACCTCGAGCTCCTAGAAGGGATGGCGTTTTAGTCTTTCTCAATGTCTAGTACACTGCCATATATAATAGTTTCTCAAAGTTTGTTGAAATGAATTGAAGGGAAAAGGATTGAGAGTGACTTATAGGAACATATCTATAGGCACTATCTTAACTCCCCTCTCCCGCTCATCCAATTCCTCCCATGGCCCAGGATGTAAGAGTTTCTATGGCTGCAGGGGCAGGGAGAAGTGAGTTTTAAGGGAGTGTTACATCACATACCTCTGAGTCTTTCTTGGCTGCCACCTGCTCCCTGCTCTGTTTCCCAGAAAACAGTACCCAAAGACCCCACACAAGGAAACCACATAATAGTAGAAGACTGACATATGGTGGCAGTGGGATTGCCAGCCCCCAAATTGGCGCCATTACTCAACCCCATGCCCCTCTCGGCCAAACAGTTTTCTCCCTCAAGGCTGTGACTCCATATGACATCACAATGGGCATTTCAAGGTAAACCTGACAGGGTTCAGCCAATGTGCATGCTGCTTGAGTCTCTTCTCTGAACCATACCCATCTGCTGCTCCTTCCTGCAGCTGCCCATGCACTCTGCTCTGACAGCCAATGCTCTGGGAAGAGCTCCTTTACAACTCTTCTGGGACCAGGCTGGACAACTTGTCGTAAAGTAGAGAGTATGGAGGCAAGGTTTCAAAAAAGCAGGCCTTCCAAGCGGCCTATCGTGCTCGATAAGCATCTTCTCTGGAGGCAGTCATTCCCTAGAGGTCCAGGTATGGTGTCATATGTTCCAAATCACAAATTAGAATACAGGGTCAAGTACACTTAAGAAAGCTAGGACATTTTAAGTAGGTATTCTCAGAAAATGTGAGATATATGGTTTCCTAACTCCAAGGCTTGACACATTTGCCAATTGCTGTTACTTTGAGACAGAGATGTAACACAGGGAAATTAAGTGACCTTAGAGGATGACTCTACTCCAGAATCCATGGTCTCATTGTTCAAGTCTAGAACATTTATTTTGTCATTACACCCAGAGTTGATTGGATTCCCTAGGGTTAATTCACTGTAAACAAAATTTACAAGGAATAAATTTATGCTATAACAAAGATAAATAAAACTGGCCAGGGCATTTTTTTTTCTTTATTGGAAAGTTAATTTGGAAAATCAATTCAATTAAATAACTATTGAAGAGCAGACACTGTCTTAGAAGGACAGACACGGTCTCTCACCCCATAGAATTTTCAGTCTATTGGGGCAGCCCAAGTGATATTCTTGAAAAGCCCATATTCTGAAATACTCTGAAGTTACTATAAAGATTATAATTATAAAGAATGAGACCTGTCATACTGAGCACGCATTATGTGGCAGGTACTAGTTATATGCCAGCCTAGAGTTGTACCAAAAGATTAGGACTGGAGGTACAGTTTTGGTTCTTGAAACATATATGTACAGTTTGACAAGATCCTTTTTCTATATGTATATAAAAATATATTCTTTGTGTCTTAAATATTTACCCACCATTATATTTGAGAGTCATCCATGCTATTTTGTATAGCTGAGATTCATTTATTTTTATTATTTCATTGCATTATATAACCGTTCCATAACTTATTCATCCATTATGATATTGATGGACATTTAGCTTGTTTTCCATGTTTGGCTATTATAAATAATGCTTTTAAAACCATGCTTGTCTATGTATCCTGGTGGACATATATTCCTGTTTCTCAATGGCAATGGTTTTCGAGCTTTAACATGCATCAGAATCACCTGGAGGGCTTGTTAAAACGCTAATTGGTAGGCCCTACCCTTAGAGTTGTTGATTGAGTGAGTTTGGGGTAGAGCCCAGGTATTTGGCATTTCTAATAAGTTTCCAGGTGATGCTGATGCTATTGGTCCAGGGACCACACTTGGAGGATCCCTGCTCTATGGTATCTACCTAGGAGGAAACTGCTAGGTTATGGAGTATGTGAAACTTAAACTTTAGTAGGCAGTGCCAAACTGTTTTTCCTAAGTGGTTCCGTCAATTAATACTTACCAGTGGGGAATGGCAGTTCTTCTTCCTCCATTTTCATGTCAACATGTGGTATTGTCAGGGTGTTTAATTTTAGCCAATCTAGTATATGTGGTAATGGTATTTCATTGTGGTTTTAACTTAAATTTCTCTGATTACTAATAATTACTAACTTGTGAACACATTTTCATAAGTTAATTGGGCATTTGGTCTTCAAATATACTGCTGCATTCCAGTTGCTAATATTTTGTTTAGAATTTTTATCTATTTTCATGAGTGAGGCCAGCATGTGATTTTCCTCTCATTCTGTCCTTGTCAGGTTTTTGGTATCAAGGTTATGCTAGACTTGCAAGTTGGGAAATGTTTCCTCTCTTTTATGCTCTGAAAGAGTTTGTATAAGACTGGAACTATTTGATCCTTCAATGTTTGGTATAACTTTTTGGCAAAGCCATACAAACCTGGAGTTTTCTTGAGTGAAGATTTTTGACTACAGATTCAATTTATTTGAAAGTTATAACACTATTGAGAATGTGTATTTTTTTGGTCAGCTTTGGAGAATTTTATTTTCTAGCAATTTTCCATTTAATCTACATTTTCATATGTATTGACATAAAGTTATTCAAATGTAGCACTGTCTCCTTTGTTTTTATGATATTGGTTATTTGTATCTTCTCTCTTTTTTTCCTTTTCTTTGATCTATCTTGTTAGAGATTTGTCAATTTTAATTAATCCTTTGAAAGAGCCAAGTTTCTGTATGTTTGTTTTGTATTTCAATAATTTCTCCCTGTGTCCTTATTATTTCCTTACTTCTACTTTCTTTTCTTCCCTCCAGCTTTCTAGAGATATAATTGACATACCTACTTCTACTTTCTTTGAATTTATTTTGCTGTTTTTTTCTAACTTACTTCTTGAGATGAATGCCTAGAACATTCTCTTTTAGCCCTTTTCCCCTAATACTGTGTATGCATTTGAGGATACAAATTTCCTCCTAAGTACTAAGTTAGCTTCATTCCACAAGTTATGATATGGAGAATTTTTGTTGTCATTCTGTTCCAACTATTTTCTAAATTCCATAATGAGTTCTTCTTTGATCCATGGATTATTTAGTAGTCCTTTTTTTTTTTTTTTTTAGTGAGGAAGATTAGCCTGAGCTAACATCTGTTGCCAATCCTCCTCTTTCTGCTGAGGAAGATTGGCCCTAGGCTAACATCTGTGCCCATCTTCCTCTACTTTACCTATGGGACGCCTGCCACAGCATGGCTTGATAAGCAGTGCATAGGTCCACTCCCAGGATCTGAACTCACGAACCACAGGCCGCTGAAGCAGAGCGCACAAACTTCACTATGCCACTGGGCCGGCCCCTAGTAGTTCATTTTTAAATTTCTAGACATATGAGGATTTTCTAGTTACCTAACAAAGTTGCACTGTGGTCCGAATATATACTTTAATTTAAATCCTTTGAAATGTTTTAGGACTTTATTCCCATTTATATGGTCAAGTAAAAAAGTCTATATGTGCTTAAAAATAAGATGTATTCTGCAGGTGTTAAAAATAGTGTCTCTCTATGTCCATTTGGTCAAGTCTTCTAACCTTGATGTTCAAATCTGTATTAGTCCTAAGCTTTTGTCTGTTTTTTTCCATCCATTACTAAGACAAGTGTGTAAAATTTCCCACTATGATTGTGGATTTCTTTATTTCTCCGTTGAGTACTGTGAATTTTTGCTTTATATTGTTTTAATTGTTATTTAAAATCATAATTTATTCCTGGTGAATTAAATCTTTTATCATTATGAAACCCTCTATCTCTAGTAATACTTTTTGCCTTAAGTTATTTTGTCTGATATTAATACTGCTATAGCAATTTTCTTTTGGTTGGTATTAGCATGGTCTATCTTTTCCTATTCTTTTACTTTTGACCTTTCTATAACCCTTTGTTTTAATATTGGATAGAAAATAAAACCTAAATATATACTATTTGCAAGAGACACATCTAAAACAGTTTTTAACTGTATTATATATTCCATTTACATTTAATGTAATTACTAAAGTATTTGGAACAAAATCTACCCTTTTACTTTGTACTTTCTATTTTGTCCTGTTTTATATTTCTTTCTCTGTCCTTTCTTGCCTTTTATTTAGATAACTGTCTTTTTTAATGAATTTAATGAATAAATAAATAAATTTAATGAATAATAATGAATAAATAAATAAATTTAATGAATACTCCATTTTCCCCTTTACTAATTGAAAGTTATACTCTATGTTTTTGTTCTTTTAGTGCAGGGTTGGCAAACTATGACCTGTAAGCCAAATCTAGCCTGCTGACTGTTTTTGTAAATAAAGATTTATTGGCACACAGCCGCACTCATTTCACATATTTTCTATGTCTGCTTTCATGCTACAACAGTAGAGTTGAGTTGTTACAACAGAGACCATAGGGTCTGCAAAGACTAAAATATTTACTATCTATCCCTTTACAGAAAAAGTTTGCCAATCCCATTTTTAGTGGATACCTTTTAAAACCCAATATGCACACTTAACATATCAAATTCCTAAAGTAATAAAAACATTTATCCTCTATAGATAAATCAAGGCCCTTAGAATATTTTAACCCTATTTACCCCTTCCCACATGTATGTTATTGCAGTCATGAATTTTAATTTTATTTTTTAATAAACTTTATTTTCTAATAATTTTCAATATACAGAAAAGTTGCAAAGATAGTACGGTGAGTTCCTATATACCCAACACCCAGTTTGGCCTAATGTTAATATCTTATACAACTTTGGTACATTTGTCAAATCTGTGTGATTAACACTGGTATATTTACTATTAACTAAACTCCAAATTTCATTCCAATTCCACCAGTTTTTCCACTGATGTCCTCTTTCTGTCCAGGATCCAACCCAGGGTACCAAGTTGTATTTAGTTGTCATGCCTCCTTAGTCTCTTCTGGTCTGTGACAGTTTCTCAGTCTTTCCTTGCTTTCTACAACGTTGAAAGTTTTGAGGAGTACTGGGCAGATCTTTTATGAAATGTTCTTAAATTTGGGTTTCTCTGATGTTTTCCTTATGCTTAGACTAAGGTTATGTGTTTTGGGAAGAATACCACAGAGGTGACGTGCCCTTCTCCTTACCTCATATCAGGCAGTACATAGTATCAACTGGTGATGCTAATATCCATTACTTGGTTAAGGAGTGCTTGCCAGGTTTCTCCACTGTGGAGTTACTATTTTTCTTTTCCCATACTCTGTTCGTTGGAAGCAAGCCCCTAAGTCTAGCCCACAGTGGAGTTGTAGGGAGTAAGGGGTTATTAAGCTCTATCTCCTGGGTTGGGGCTTATCTACTTTATCTATCTATTTATTTATTGTGAGGAAGATTAACCCTGAGCTAACACCTGTTGCCAATCCTCTTCTTTTTTGCTGAGGAAGATTGGCCCGGGGCTAACATGCATGCCCATATTCCTCTGCTTTATGTGGGATGCCTACCACAGTGTGGCTTGATGTGCGGTGCGTAGGTCCACGCCCGGGATCCAAACCTGCAAACCCCGGCCACCAGAAGCAGAGACTGCAAACTTAAGCATTATGCCACCAGGCCAGCCCCTCCTCCTCTTATTTATTTATTCAATTATTTTGTTATATCAATATGAACTCATGTATACTTATTTTGTACTTTGTGTTATAGTCCAATACTTCATTATTTATTTTGTTGCTCAGATTGTTCCAACTTTGGCCACTGGGAGCTTTTTTTTGGGTGGCTCTTGTGTCCTTTTAACATGACCCCGTCCTTTTGTTTTTACGAGCACTTCTTTACTTTCTGGCACTACAAAATGCTCCAGGCTCCTCTTCCTGTCTCTCCCATGCCACAGCACCCCAGCTACTAGTTTACAAGTAAGCCCAATTATTCTCTCTTCCAGGGTAGAAGCATTTTACACTGCTTATATGCAGTACCTGTCCTCTCAGCCCTAGGACTTGACACACATATCCAAACCATACCTGAGTTTGGATTGGATCTTAGACATTTTGCTGTGCTTGTAGGGCTTCATCCCTGGCACCAGCTTTGGGCCCCTTGATCTTCTGTCTGGTCATAACATCCTCCTTCAACCCTACTGTCCCATGTGACCTGGCTCCAGCCTGTCTAACATTCAAGACCACCTAAGTTATGAAAGCAATAGCTGATTTGGAGGAGAGATCATGGGTTCCATTTTTTTTTGGTGAGCAAGAGTAGCCCTGAGATAACATCTGTTGCCAATCTTCCTCTCTTTTGCTGAGGAAGATTGGCCGTGGGCTAACACCCATGCCCATTCTCCTCTACTTTATATGTGGGGTGCCTGCCACAGTACGGCTTGATAAGTGGTGTGCAGGTCTGCGATCCGGGATCCGAACCTGTGAACCCTGGGCCACCAAAGCGGAGCATGTGAACTCAACCACTACGCCACTGGGCCGGCCCCTGTATTTTTTTATATATTAAGTTTGAAGTATATGCCATATAATATCTTAGCCTACTCTGTAATCTCCCAAAACAATTCTGGCAGCTCTCCGTACCCAGCCTGCTGTTCCAATCCACTTCAGCTCTCTCTGTTTTGTATTGGAATTGGTCATATGTGCTTGTGAGTTCCTAGAGGGTAGGGAACAGATCTTAGTCATCTTTGTCTCCTCCACAAGCCAGAGTGTTTCCAGTCTCTAAAGTCGCCCAAGGCGAGCAGTACTCCACCTTGTTCATAACACCTGAATATCATATGCAAGTATATAAGAATTGAATTCACTTGATGTCTTTGTACCATCCAAGTACTTGGCAAGTAAAAAAAAAAAAAAGAAAGAAAACTCTGGACTTCTAGAGTCCTTCTGCATCCAGCCTTGGGGAAATCTGACCCATATCCATTCCAGATGTGGGAGTGGGGCTCCTGTGCACGTTGGCATCATCAACAGGACCAAGGGGTGCTCTGCCCTCTCAGGCCCCAGAAAGCTGACTATCTTCTCTGACTTGACCCTGCTCATGATGCCAAGATGAGAGAGGAATTTACCCAGTGAAAGCATATGGGAGAGAGTTGTGGGTGAGGAGAAGCAGAGAGCCTTTGCAGGATCCTTTCCTAGCTTTACCCACCTTGAGTTGTAGAGTTAGGAAGACGTGTTTGTGGAGGATGAAAACCAAAGGGATGACACTCAGAAGGCACTGTGGGAGTGGTGGTTGAGGAAAGGGGCATCGGTTAAAGATCTAAGGTAGCAATGTAAATTTAGATGTAGAATAGGAAAAGGAGCTCAGATAGAGGCTGGAGGCCCTCAGATACATGGAGGGACTTTATGGCTGCCTGTAAAAGGTTTGTTACTCTACCCTCGTAAAACCAAAATCTGTTTGGCTCCTTAGCAGTCATCTCCTGCCTAAAGGTTCACATGAACTTCACAGAGTTTTTGCCCCCAGAGAGTTCCTGGGTGTCTCTTACTTGGGCACTTCTCAGGCACAAGAGGGAGCCAGTCCTCTACCATCAGAGTCATATGTCACAGGCTCTGAAGAGCTGGCATGGGTCTGGGATGAGCAAGGCTGCCTTTGATTTGTCAAAACAGGTGACAGCTGAGGTCTAAAATATACAGACTAGGGTTTCTAGTGCTTGTTGGGCCCTACCACCAGGGTGTTCAGCACCCCCAGAGTTCCTTATGTTCCCCTTACAGGGGATGCGTCTCACTTCATAGTCTAATGTGAAGATGTAGCATTCATTCTAGTGAGAAGGATCCTGTCATGTGTAATTGGGATTGTCTTTTTCTGGGTGTCCTATGTTGGGGACACAACTTCTTCCCTCTTTCCCTGGAATTATCTAAGTTCCCACCTCTCCTTGTTTGTGTGATTCTGTGTAGGAGTGGAGTGTGTGTGCGTGTGCATGCACGCGCACACCTACATGTTGGAGATGGGGGATATAGAGATGCTGGAATAAGGTTTGGGTCAGTGGCCAATTAAATGGGGTTAAGGGTGGGGGGAGAAGTAAAGAAACAAACTTGCTGTTGGGACCAACCTATGCCACCCATCTTGTCCCACCTCTGATCTACTGACTCTGAGCTACTGAGTTTGGAAGGTTAACTTTCCAAAACAATACATTTAGTTTTATTTCTGAAATCAGAACATGCCAGTGAAAGTGGAGATCACTGGGCCAAGAGCAAGAACTCCCCCAAAGTAGAGAGACTCTTTTCCCCCATCCTGGGCTGCTGGTGCCCCTGGAGACTGGACCTCTCCTCCCACCACATGTGCTGCTGGCTCAGCAAGCCCCCATGGGCTGGGCTGGCCCCCTTCACACACCCAGAAACATCGATTCACTGCAGGGCTGGCTCAAGAGTCTCAAGGGGGTCCGCGCTGCGCTTCCGACCTGGCCCGGTGAGGGCGCTCCTGACAGCCTCACAGACGGAGGGAGCCGCAGCCAGGTGCGCTTGGGCTTCCGGGATTGAGCACTGGAATAGGAGGCTCAGCAAGGCTATGGGGATCACCTGCAAGGGAGAGGCAGTGAGAGCTGAAGCCTGAGAAAGTGAGGTCATCTGAGGAAGAAGGCTGAGGGAGCTAGAGCATTTGGTGTGGGAGTCAGAATCCACTAGGGTGGATGCAGGAATAAAAGGGATCTATCAAGACCAGAAATTATAATGAGGTGGGTCAAGAGCAGAGAGAAACCTTCACCCGACTCAGAAAACTCCCATTCATCCTTCAGGACCCAGTTCAAAGACCTCTTTCCTCTCTTTTCTGACTCCCCTCCTAGGCAGAATTGAAGACCCCTTTTCTGCAGCCCTGTAGCACCTTTTTCACACCTCTGTAACTACTTCCTACAATCATGTCTCCCCCATAAAGAGGGAGCTCCTTGGCAGACTGTCACTGAGCTTTGTAAACCCAATGCCAAGCAAAGTTCTTGACACACTGAAAGTACTCAATAAGTGTTTGCCAAATGACTAGCAGTCGGCAGGATACCTGTTCCTTCTCGTGTGCAACCTGGATGTGGAAGGAGATAGGAGAAGCCCGAATATCATCCGACAGTGGCTGAGGGAAGTGGATCACCTGGAGGAGGCTCTCGATGCATCGAGCCTTGGGCTGTCCAGAGAACCGCTGTGGAAGAAGTGGTAAGGTCAACGTTGGGCCGGAAGGCCAGGGGAGCTGAGAATGGGGTCAAGGGAGGAAAAAGAAGCGGGAGAGTGGGAGGCTGGGATCCCGAAGACTGGCTATAGAGGCTGTAGAGAATTCGTCCCTGTAGGCAATCCCAAACTTACAATCCCCAAGTATAAAGAAAAATTTAGGTGAAGGGGTTAGTGATGGGCCTTGATTGGCTGGGTTAAACTGGAGGATTAATAGCAAATTTGTCACATTTTCGGCCAGGTACCATCAACTCCACAGGTTGGTATTCTTAAACTGAACTCCCTCCCTAACCATATCCATCCTTTACACTGCTGTCAAGACTGTTCATCTGCAAACACTGCTTCTATTTTGTCACCATCCTCCCCTCTGTCTAGCTTAGCACTGTCCAATAGAAATATAATGTGACCCACGTATGTAATTTTAAATTTTCTAGTATTGCATTTAAAAAGAATCAGATAAAATACATTTTTTTTTTGAGGAAGATTAGCCCTGAGCTAACATCTGCTGCCAATCCTCCTTTTTTTGCTGAGGAAGATTGGCCTTGGGCTAACATGCGTGCCCACCTTCCTCTACTTTATATGGGATGCCACCACAGCATGGCTTGATAAGCGGTGCGCAGGTCCACGCCCAGGATCTGAAGCCGCAAACCCTGGGCTGCCGAAGTGGAGCACAGGAACCTAACTGCTACACCACCAGGCCGGCCCCAAAATACATTGCTTTTTTAAAACATCTTTTTTTTTTTTTTTCAGTGAGGAGGATTGGCTCTGAGCTAACATCCATTGCCAGTCTTCCTCTATTTTTGCTGAGGAAGATTAGCCCTGAGCTAACATCTGTGCCCATCTTCCTCTATTCTGTATATGGGATGCTGCCCCAGCGTGGCATGATGAGTGGTGCGTAGGTCTGCACCTGGGATCCAAACCTGCGAACCCTGGGCCGCTGATGCAGAGCACACAAACTTAACCACTATGCCACTGGGCTGGCCTTAGGTAAAATACATTTTATGTTTTATTTAATCAAATATATCCAAAATATTATTTCAACATGTAAACAATATTAAAAATTATTAGTGAGCTATTTTACAATATTTTTGTACTATGTCTTTGTCTTTGTTTTTGTTTTTGTTTTTTGTGAGGAAGATCAGCCCTGAGCTAACATCTATGCTAATCCTCCTCTTTTTGCTGAGGAAGACCAGCTCTGAGCTAACATCTATTGTCAATCCTCCTCCTTTTTTTCTCCCCAAAGCCCCAGTAGATAGTTGTATGTCATAGTTGCACATCCTTCTAGTTGCTGTAATGTGGGACGTGGCCTCAGCATGGCCGGAGAAGCACCAGCACTTAACCGCTAAGCCACGGGGCCGGCCCTGTACTATGTCTTTGAAATACAGTGTGTATTTTACAATTATAGCACATCTCAATTCAGGTGCTGAATTTCAATATAAAAGTGAAATATAGTTCTATCAAAACAATACAGGTGCATTTAATAAAAAAAAATTTACAGTGCTTCAATTTTTAAATAAAATTTAAAGTTCAGTTCCTCAGTTACACTTGCCACATTTCAGGTACTCAAGAGCCACATGTGGCTGGTGGCTACCATTATGGACAGCACAGGTCTAGCTACATTTGGCAAGTCCAAATTTCTGTCTGGCTTTCAATATTCCACAATCTCTTCCCTTCTTGCTCCCTCATAATCCCTCATTACTCTGTAAAATGACTCTCCACTATAGTCAGACTTGTGTCCCTCAAATATTGTGCCTTCTGGGCCTTGGCAAATGTTCTGTCTAACAAGAATGCCCTTCTGCCCTTCACCTATCTAAGCCATAACCACTAGGCCTAGCTCAAATGTCACTTCTTCCATGAAATCTTCTGTTTTGCTATAGTGTATACGGACTCTACCTTCTTTGAAGTTCTATTGGACTTCAGTAAGGATCATGCAATTTGACACTTAATTGTTCTCCATTTCAAATGTTGGTTTTATCTCTCCTCCATTACATGGGCCACTCTGGGATGGCAAGAGCAGGATCATACATATCTCTGGCTCCTCCTACCCACCCCAACCCCGGGAACTAGAAGAGCATTTTTTCCGGTTGGTTGGTTGGTTCTACCCAATTGAGAAGGTTGTTTTAACGACCTGGTAGGCGTTCACTAAATGCTCATTGATGGATTCCTTTCAAGTAGGGTTGTCAGATTTAGCAAATAAAAATAGAAGACATCCAGTTAAATAAGAATTTCAGATGAATAATGAAAAAAATAGTACAAGTATGTCTCGAATATTTCATGGGACATACTTATACTAAAAAGTTATTCTTTATTTATCTGAAATTCAAATTTAACTAGTGCCCTGTATTTTTATTTTCTAAATCTAGCAACCCCACTTTCATGACCATCTGTTGTGCTATCTGCTCAGCATCCATTCCTCCTCCTTCTGGTATCAGTACCTTGATTTTCCTCTGGGGAATTATTGCTCTCCCATTCTCAGGCCATGCTGTTTGATTGAGGCTCACTTCCCACCCCTTCATCCACTGCCATCTTGAAGGGAGAGCATATAGTACAAGCCTGGGCAGAAAGCTGCTTTCCCCTGGAGAGCAGTGATTGGCTCAGGGATGGGCATGTGACCCAAGACAAGCCAATGAGAGCACTCCCCCAGGCATTTGTGGAAATCACGGGGACAGATAAACTCTCCTTCCACTCGGGTTGCTAAGTTGGTAGGATGTTAGTCTGGCACTGCTGCTGGCAAATTTGCCACCTAATGGAGAAACCCTGCCTGAGAATGAGAGCAACACAGAGGAAACCAGGGCTAAGGGCTGAAAATTCTGGAGCACGTTGTTTTGAGTATCTGGATCTAGCTACCCTGGGACTGTTCAGTTACATGAGACAATTATTTGTCTTGTTTAGCTTAAACCAGTATGAATTGGATTTCTGTCACATACTTGTAACTGAAAGAATCTTGCCTAATAGTTATAATTTCACAAACGCCCGCCCATGTGTGCACATATATTCCTTAGAGGGGAGGATGAGCCTGATAGAAGGAGGAGGAGAGGCACAGGAGAAAAGTCAGCCCTTACCCCCACACATCTCCATACCTCTGCAAAATGACCCCCTATGACAGCCTAGGCCTTGAGGTCAGGCCCCACCCAGCCCCATCCCATCACATCCTACCTGCAGCATGGCCAATGCCCGCCAGAAGAGCTTGGAGTTGCGAATGCGGAGGTCCAACATGTGGTTTTGGAGGATCTTCCCAAGAAGCACATGGGCCCCTGTACTCACTGTATTCAGTACCCACTTGGTGCTTAGCTCATGCTGGAACTTCTAAATAGGGCAGACACAAGGGGGTATTGAAAATTAGAGGATGATAGAGCAGCAGGGAGAACAGGGCCCTATTATCAGACAGGAATCCAGGGATCAAAATGCAGACTTAATTTGTTTGACCAGCCCAGGGTTTAGGTGTTAAGACAGTTGTTGTAAACCAGGACTGTCCCAGGCAAACCTGGTGGCTTCATAGATTTGTGTTTTTGACCCCTGGTAGACAGATATCTTCTCTGAGTCCTTCCACAGTAGGGTTTTACTCTTACCAGAACTTTCCTTTTGCTCCCTGTGTGCTAGACAGGGGAGGAGTGGAAGTTCTGGGATTCAGTCCACTAAACCAAAGGCTCCTTGAGAGCAGAGATGGCATCTTATTCTGCTCTAGAGCCCCAGTCTTTTGGATAATGGCTGACACACGGTTACTGATCAATATGTGTTTATTGAAAAATGAATTCAATTTAATCCTTATAACAACCCTATGAAATAGGTTTAGAAAAACCTTATCCCCATTTCTACATATATGGAAACTAGAGGTCAGAAGTAAATTAACTTGAATAAGCTCATCATATGATAGTGAGACGCAGAATCAGGACCTACATACAGGTCTTCTCATTCAGTGATGAGGGCATTTCCTGCTTTGCCACAATCATTTCCTGGATGAATGAGATAATGTATGTGAAAGCACATCAAAACTAAAACATTGTACTAACACACAGTACTGTGAGTATAATTATCACCTGTTCTTGACCCTCATGTCTTGCACTTATAACATCTATTACTGCACTGTGAGGACAACAGGAGTCCAGTAAAGGAATTGAGGGAATTAATTACTCTGTCCTAACCAGGCTGAGGAAACAGGCTACTACTACTTCTACCTCCTTATTCTTGAACTCTAGAAATAGCTCATCACACAAACTCCTGGCAAGGGGTATATTGAAAATACTTAACAAGTGATTGACAAGGACACTGAGTATCAGAACAGAAATCTGACCAATCAGAATGAAGCTGGCTAGTATGCAGTACTGATGCTATAGGCTGCATGTCAGACTGCCCTGTGGGAGAGAGATCAATCAAATCTGAGTTATATCATTAACCATTTATATTACTCACCATTTGTACCATTAACTACCATTAACACAAAAATAGTTTAAAGTTCACATAATTTGAAGCTAAACACATTCATTTTAAAGTTCACATAGAAAAAAGGCAGCAATTCTACCTAGGAAAATCCTTAAAAAGAAGAGTAATGAAGGGAGGACCAGCCCTATCAGATATTAAACACACCGTAAGGCCTATATAATTAAACAGGATGGTACCAGCACATCAATAGACAGACCAGTAGAACAGGACAGAAAGTCCAGAAATAAACCAGTGCACATAGGAACAGAGTATCTAATACAGATAGCATCTCAAATCTCTCAGAAAAAGATGAACTTAAAAATATATATATTGGGACAATTGGATAGTCATTTAGAAAAATATAAAATTGGGTTCATACCTCATCTCATACACAAGAATAAACTCCTAATGAATTGAAGATATAAATGTAAAAAAAGAAGTCATTTTTTTTTTTTTTTTTTTTTTTTTTTTTTTTTTTTTTTTTGTGAGGAGATCAGCCCTGTGCTAACATCCGCCAATCCTCCTCTCTTTTTGCTGAGGAAGACGGCCCTGGGCTAACATCTGTGCCCATCTTCCTCCACTTTATATGGGACGCCGCCACAGCATGGCTTGCCAAGCAGTGCGTCGGTGCGCGCCCGGGATCCGAACCAGCGAACCCCGGGCCGCCGCAGCGGAGCGCGCGCACTTAACCACTTGCGCCACCGGGCCGGCCCCAGAAGTCATTTTTACTAGAAGAAAACATGTACTAGAAGAAAACACAGGTGGAGTTCCTTTGCAACCTGGGGGGGTGGGGTAGCTTTACGTGCCTCGAGACCCAGATTCAATAAAAGATGGATTGATAAGTTCTACACCAGAAAAATTAAAATAAAGACTTTTGCATAGTTAAAACCCAAAGAAAATATTTACAATATACATCAGAAATAAAGGCTAATGTCTCTAATTTTTAAAGAACTCGAAATCAAGGGATCACAAAGACTATGATACCATTAGAAAATAGTATATTTCATGTATTTACATGAACACACAGTTCATAAAGAAAAAGATTTACTAAAGACCCTTAAGCATATGAAAAGATGCTCAACTTCACACATAATAAGTGAAATACAAATGAAAACTACACAGAAATAGAACTTATCTATCAGATTGGCAGAAATTCAAAAGCTTAACAGTACTCTCAAAGAGGCGGTATGGAAGCAGGCATTCTCATATATTACTGGTACAAGAAACAAATGGTACAACATCTATGGAGGGAATTTTGCAGTATTTGACAAAATTACATATATGTTTATCCTTTGACCCAGCTCTAATACTTCTAGGAATTTACTCCTAAGATACACTTCTAACATTACAAAAATACATGCATATTCATTGCATCATTATTGATAATTGGAAACAACCAAATGCCCTACATAAGAGACTGCCCCAATAACTCTTGCATATGTACAATCACACATGAATGTAAAAAATAAGGAGGAAGAGCTCTATAAACCAAAGTGGAGTCATTTTTAGGTTATCTTGTTAAAGTGCAAAAGAGTACATAGTATGCTACCTCTTGTATAAGAAAGAAGTGCCAATATATACATATATATACATTTGTGTGTATATATATACACACACACTTTTTTTGCAAAAAGAAACACAGGATGATAAGTCAGTAACGAAATTGGCCACCTGCAGGGATGAGTGGAAATGGGATGGAAGGAGTAGAAAAAGGGAATGGGACATCTCTTTTACATACAGTTTTGACTTTTAAACCACATCATGTTTTACATATTCAAAATATAAAATTAGATCAAAAGATGAAAAAAAACTCTAAAATTGAAAACACACAAAAATAAATGAACCTAACTGTATATCACATTGATAGTGTAACCACAGAGAGAGAAAAAAAATTAATCCAAGTGACTTTTGAACACTTTACTTTGACTTCAGTGGGATGTAATCAAAGGACAAAAAGAACTGCAAAGAAATCTTAACCATTTCTTGGTAAGTTTGTTGATGATAGTAGTATTAGGGTAGGAATTCCAAAACTGTTTGGTATTATTGTAGGACTGAGCAAATGGGTAAATATATTGATGATGTTGAAAATCAACATTCTCACTAAGGGAAAACGAGGGAGAGGGAGAACGTTATACATACATATATGTACATGTGTGAAAAGTATATATATATATATTTCCTTGTTCTTGCTACTGAAAGGGCTTAGAGGCAAAGACACACCAGTACGAGTGAGCATACCTAGCCACCTAGGTTTCTAAATACCAGTCCCTACTAACAACAACCATGGCTTCTTGGAAAATGGCTGATGCCAGGGCTGGAACCAGAGAAAGTACAGGGTGAACCTGGGACAACATTTTTGTCCTCCTACATAGGAGATGATTGGGTAAACTATTGTACACACACACACACACAAATGTAAATAATAACAATGAAGATACTTAACTGAAGTGGAGTGATTTTCAAGATATCTTGCTAAGCAAAAGTGCAAGGCAGAATAGAGTAGAGTCTGCTACTCTTTGCAAAAAAGAAAAGGGGATTTAGGGGTTTTTTTTTTGCAAGAAGATACACAGCAAAGACTGTTCAAATACTAACGTGGGTATGTTATAAGGACACAGGGAGGGGCCAGCTTGAATGAGCTGTCATTTTGAGCATTAAAATGAATACTGACAGGAATGGATTAAAACACATTTGGCAACAAAAAATTCATAAGTCCAGAGTGATACTAAACAAACAAACATAGATGGGCCAAGGAGAGAAGAGAAAGGTTTTCTTTAGAGAAGGATGCCAACTAATTAATGTAGACAGAAGGATAGAAATAGAAAGTCACCATTTTAAGACCACCATAGTAATAATTAACCCAAGCAAGAATCATCAGTGGATGCTAAAACCATTGGGTGAAAGACTGAGGAAAATGATATGAAGAAATCTAAGAGTCACCACCTTGACCAAATGATCAAACGTAGTATCACCAAGAAGAGGACAAACTGATATCAGGTGCCACTCATGTGATTCACTGATAAAGCCCTCATCTATGCAGTGTGCCTGCCAAAAAATTTAACCTGAACATAATGAAGAAACATTTGGGGATCCAAATGAGGCACATTCTGGAAAACAACTGGTCTAGTCTTCTAAAATATCAATGTCACGAAAGACATAAAAAACGGCCAAGGAACTCATCTAGATTATTTATTTATCTTTTTTGCTGAGGAAGATTTGCCCTGAGCTAACATCTGTGCCAATCTTCCTCTATTTTTTAGTATGTGGGCCACCAGCACAGCATGGCTGTTAACAGAGCAGTATAGGTCCACGCCCGGAAACCGAAGCCAGGCTGCCGAAGCAGAGCCTACTGAACTTAATCACTAGGCCACTGGGGCTGGCAAGAACTCATCTAGATTAAAGGAAACTAAAAACACCTGATAACTAAATGCAATTCATCATCCTTGATTGGATCTTGGATCTGGAAACTAAAAACAATACAGAGAAAATTGGGGAAATTTGAATATGGTCTGCATATTAGATAATAATATTGTATTAATTGTCATTTCCCTGAGAGTGATAATTATATTGTAGTTATGTAGGCAAATGCCCTTGTTCTTAGGGGACACAGTAATTTGTGTCAAGTGTCATGAAATCTCCAATTATCTTTCAAATGATTCAGGGAAAAAGAGAGATGAAGCAGATGTGACAAAATGTTAATGATTGGTGAATCTAGGGAAAAGTATGCGGGTGTTCATTGTACTATCCTTGCAATTTTTCTGTAGGTTTGAAATTTTTCAAAATAAAAGTGTTGAGGGAGTTTACTTCAAAAAAATTTCTACAACTAAATATTTACAAGCCCTAATGGAAGCCTTCTATTTCAAGCAATTTCACTACAGTTAGACAGATAAAAACCAAATCAAGCAAAAGACAAAAACCACACACAAAAAAGATTGATAGATTTGACTATATAAAAACATAAATAAAACATCTCTACATCAAAAATATAGAAATAAAAAATAATAATAAACTGGAGGAAAATAAAGAACAGGAAAAAAGGCTACTGTCCTTGCTATATATACTCTCTCATACAAATTAGTAAGAAAAATAAATAAATACACCAAAAAAGAATGTGTGAATATGCTCAAAAGTTATGAAGAAGCAGTACAACAAAGAAAAAAAATTCAATGGCCAATATATATCTTTAAGTAGCCAAACTCCACAGTAATTAAAGAAATAGAAATTAAAACACCATTGAAATGCCTTTTGTTTTGCTTTGCTGATTAGTGAGGATTAAAAACAACAATACTACCTAATATTTTAAGGGTGTAGGGGAACAAGCAACTTTACACTTCATCTGTTTATAAACCTCTTTGGAGGTCAATTTGCCCATGTGTGTCAAAAAGCCTTAAAATTTTACATACCCTTTGACCCAGTGATTCCATTTTTAGAGGTTGATCCCAGGGTTTATCCTAGTGAAATAGTCAAATGTGTGTATAAGGATGTTCAGTGCAGCATTTTAATAAAAGCCATAATATTAAAACTATCTATGATGTCTGACATTTGGGGTTAGAGTAAACAAATTATGGTACATCCATACAGTAGAACAATACATTGACATTAAAAATCATAATGGAGATATATTAGTACAGAAAGGTGTTCATAATTTTAAATGAAGAGAAGCAAGTTAAAAACAGTATGTCAAGTATGGTTTTTGTATAAATGCACAAAAAAGAATTCTAGAGGGACATTCTCCAAAATTTGTCTAACACTAGTTTTTTGGAAGAAGGTGGATTGTGGATGATTTTTTGCCTTCTTTTGATTTCTGTATTTTCTAAAGTTTTTAGAATAAAAATGTTAGCTATAAATAATTACAATTTTCTTTAAAAATAAGGTCTTTTAAAAGATCACAGATTAACATTCCCTACTATATCTCCTATCCCTGGAATAGTACCTGGCATGTGATAGGTGATAAGTGCTTAAAAAATATTTGTTGAATGAATGAATAAAAGAATCTGGCTCAACTCATAGATATGTTTAAAATTTATATTGTATGGTGAAATAAACCATGGACTTAAGAGTCACAAGACCTCAGTTCAAGTCCTGACTCCTATCTTAGCTGTGTGGCCATGATTACAATCCCTTAATATCTTAGTTGCAGCTTCTTCATAGGGGAATTGGGGACATTAAACATACATTCCTTAGATTGTCATGAGAACTGAGACAATATATATGAAACATTTTGTAAAGTGAAAAGGCCTACATGTGTATTAGGTATTAGGACTGTACAATGAAACCTCTAAGTGTGGAGAGGTATACAACATAAAGGAGGGGTCTAGATGATGTGGGTTTTACTGGAGAAGACTTCCTAGAAGATGTGAGATCTCAAAGGAGACAATGAATGTGGAAAGCATGCCAAGAAGTAAAGATGTGACAGATGAACACCACTTGGAAGGAAAGACAAAAGTACATGTTGGAAGGAGCATGGATCCCCTGCTCATGGGGAGAGGGACTTCCATTGAGTTCTGAGTGCAGGTAAGGCAGTATGCCAGCTGTTGTCTGGTCAAGTCAGGAAGCTTCCTGGAGGAGGTGGTTTGAATAATGGATGAGACCACACCTCTCAAGGGCAACCCTTCAGAGCCCTGGTTCTGCCCCAGGGATGGTGAACAGGTGTCAAGCGAGAAAACTGAGGACCAGAGATGTAAAACTGCTTTTTTTCTTGGGCCACAAAGCAGAGCTGAACTGGCACCCAGACATCCTGATGCCCACTCCAAACCCTAAACTGCAAAATGCACCCAAACTGTTTATTATTTCTATGATTATTATCAGTGCTTGTACTGGATTATAATTTCATTAGTAAGCAAGAACTATATCGGTGTAATATTATCTGCAGTGAATTCAGTATAGGACAACTTGCAAAAAATATGCCTTAAAGATTTTGGGATAGTGAGGATGACTATAGTATGACAATTAACCTGTGACAAAGGACAAATGAGTATCTGTCAGGTTATTGGTAGCCTATCCTACACTTTTTGCATATTCTTAGAGAGAACTGAATGCAGTAGCCCATTGCCTTGGAAACTCTGACTAGCGACCTGGTAACACAAGAACTTGCCCAGCTGGCTTTGTGGAAGTCAGACAAAGCTTTCTACTCTCCAGCCTTGGGTTTTCTAATTGCTGGAATCCCTCCTCCTCTGACGCCCTCACTTCAGATATCACCTTCTCATTCCCCATACCTGGATGAAGTTCCCTTCATATTCAAAGAAAAGCAGTGGCCATGTGATGCTGATGATGGAGGGAAAGAGCTTCTTCAGAGAGGTCTGAAGAGAGAGAGAGAGGAGCAGGAGCGGTATCTCCAGGGAGGCCTTGCTGTAACTGCCGCCCAGGGTCCCTTCCTCAAGGCTGGACCCTCACCGGCAGGGACTGCCCCACAGTGCTGTGTGCCAAGCCCTGGATGTTGGAAGTCTTCTCTTTCACCTGCTCCACCAGCGTCTGTACCTCCGTGAGGTTGTCTGGGAGATAGGGAGGGCATTGGAGATGAAAGGCTGGCTGTTCAGCTGTTCTTTCTGCTCCCCTGGGGTCCAGTAAGGACACACACCCCTGTCCCTCCCTCTGAATAGGTGCCCTAAGACCTAGAAAAATGACAGTTCTTCTGAATCACTCTACTGCTTCCATCCCTTCACCCTACCACTCCGATCTTCCCTCTCACTGTCCAGGGTAAAAATGAAGACCACAGTGTCAATTTCCATGAGGGATGGCAGGATGGAGGTTAGGAAGTCCTCCTGGGAGAAGGAGAACTGGGGACCCTGGAGAAGAAGATGAGAGAGTCCCTCCCATGAAAAACTCCAGTGCACAGACTTGGAGACTGAAGAGAGCCTTAGAGAACATCTAATACAGCGCTTTTGTCTACAGATGAAAAAAAACGAGATTCAAAGAGGTAAAGTATTTTGCCCAAGATGATACAGCAACTTGATGTAAGAGCACTAGACTAGAGCCAGGTTTGGGGGGTGAATCCAGAGCTTTCCACACTCCCTGTGCTTCCCCAAAGCCTCACGACCTCTAAGCCATATTCCCTTCTCTGGACTGTCTATCCCATCGTCCTCCCCACCTATCTCCACATTCCACTTTCCTCCCACCTTCTGCACGCCAGTTATCTTCACAACTTCCCCAGGTCCCATCATCCTCCTACCTGGTTGATGAGCTCAGCCTTCTGGTTAAAAATGTCACTGTGATCACCAATGAGAAAGCCACGGACATCTCGGAAATCTAGGAAGTTTAAGAATAGGGAGAGGGGAGTGATGGGCTTTATAGGAAAAGAAGGCTTGAGGGGATGTCAATGGGGCTGGGAAGAAAGTAGCAAGTGGGGTTTAGGGTGAGGAGTAACACATATGGGAGGCCACAGCTAACGACAGGGCTGGGAGTTGAGGGATAAAGGACTGAGTGGGGGTTCAAAGGAAAGAGCATTTGACTGAAATGGCCATTTAGATAGGGCAGGGTGGACATTGAATGAGGAACCCCCATGAGTTGGGAGTAGGAAAGTGTTTGGATAGCAGACCAATTGGTTTGGATCGGGAGGAATCAGGAAGAAAGTCTCAACTGGGGTCTCACCAGCACCGAATGTGTGGATGCACTCTACTCCATCCATGATGGCAATGATGCCGAGAGTCTGCCAGCCAACCAGGTACACGTGGCCTCTTTTCTCTAGGCTGAGAATGGGTCAGAGGTCATGAAGTGAAAGGAGACATCACAGTGAAAAAGGCCAGAGATCAGAGAAAGACACACATGGAAGAACACAGGAGTAAACTAACAAAAAGCCTACCTTGACCCTCCAACATGCAGATCCGTTCCCCTCACCATGCTGACATATCTCGTAGAGTCTCCTCTGCTCTCACAACATTCCCCATCCAGGCCACTTCCCCCCTCCAAACACATTTCCACATACCTGGTGCTGGCTTGCTTCATCAGCGTGGCAATCTTGGGGCTTTGACTATAGGTCACCTGATGAGCCCGCTCATATGTCCGCAGGATTTCCAGAAGGCACCTGGGAGAAAGGCTATCAGCTCCCAGGCCAGGCCTAGTGCCGCCTCAGGAAGCCTGGGTACCTCCCACCCCAGGGAAGGCACAATTCCCTTAAAACTAAGTTCTGCCGGTCCCTGCTGGAGGTGCAGTGAGTAGAGCCAGACTGTGTTCAGGAGGGGCAAAAAGGGCTTCAGTGGGCAGAGCACCAAAGAGCAGAAGGAGGGATAGGTCATCAAGAGAGCACCAGGAGGAGGATGGGATCTGAGGTTTGATGAGGAGGTAAGTGAGCAGTCTAGAAGCTAGGCTAGAGACCCTGGTAAGGGAAATAGGCCCACAGCAGGAGCTCTACCCTGCATGACTTGAACCATCCCTGAATCAAAGACTCACAGAAGCTTGGTTAGCTTCGGATGTCCCAGCTGGGCTTAGGGATTAGGTCTGGACCTGAGGGTCGACTGGAAACAATCACAACTCTGTGACTATGTGGTGGGACCAGCAGCATCCCCCTGCCAGCTCATTTCCCAGGGGAGGTATGGCAGGGCCTCAGTCTTGGTGTTACCAGCTCAGTCTCTGGATCAGGACCTGCCACTCCCCCATAAACACTATCCCATCCTCTGCCTGACTCTGATCTCTCTCGTCCAGATCCTCCCTACCTCTGAGATGCTGCAAGGCCCCGGTCCACAGTCTTGTGGGCTGCCAGTAACAGGGTTTCCAGCAGGATCTTGGTGGCACTTCCACCTTTCATCCGGGAGGAGCCACTGAGGCCCTCAGGCTGAGGAGGTGACAACACCAGGAGGAATTGGGAGAGGAAGAAGGATCCCAGAGTTCACTAGTTAGTGACTCCTGGACATGCACTCTGGTTAGTGACTCTTGGACATACCCTCCGATTAGTGGCCACCAAGCATGCATTTGGTAATACTGGTGGCCCCCCGTGTGCTGTGAGGAGGAGTGCTGGGTTGAGGTCTTAACTGAGAGAAGGAGAAGAAGAGAGGGAAAGGGCCACCTCTAGTCATTTCTATGGTACAGTCAGGACTCTGAGGAGGAAGCCACAGTGACTGGGTCTCCTGTTAGCTAGGGATAAGGGTTTTTTTCCCAAGAACTTTCTCCTCCCCTCCTCCCCCATTTTTTAATAGAAGTTTGTCAATCCGAACACCACATTTCACGTTCTTTGGACAGACCAATGAAGCAGCCACTATATTGATTCAGATACATAACATGGCACACCAAACAGATAAAGAGATCACAGCAAAAAGAATGATAAAAGCAGTGTCTGAGAATAGGAGATTAAAAGTAAACAATTGCCGAGAGGAGGAGAGATGATCATCTGGGAGATGAAAGATATGGAACTCATGTAGAATATGGAATTCCTGCATTCCTATCTCACAAAAGGAAGATAAAGGAGAATGTCACGATGTGCCCACAACTGGCAGAGAGGGGCAGAGGCAGGGATTTGGCTAAGGCCCTTATAGTGTCAAAGCAAGGGCAGAGGATGCTAGTGAGATACACCCACAATCCAGAGAAAAAGGGAACAGGAGTACTGGAGGCTTGGAAGGCCCACCCCAATTTTGGAGAGGATTAAAAAGGCAGAAGAAGGAAACTGCATCTTATTTTTTTTAAAGCTCATATTTGAAATTGAAACATATAAAAGAGACATAAAGCAATTCACCATTCTATTCAATACGTTCTACACACAGATGCAAAAGAGCTTCTTTAAACAGAAAATGCCCTAGACCATGTAAGTGTTTAATGATTACTGATTTAAGAGACAAGGTCAGGATGGAAATAAAACATCTTAAGGTGAAAAAGGAAATGAGAAAATAGGATTTCATTTACAACTTTTTAGTTGACACACAATGCCAGGAATTTAGACAAGCTGTAACGAACGTAAAATCAGAGGCCCTAAAGAAGTGGCAAGCCATCCCGAGGAGGGGGCAGGGAGTAGTGATTGAAGAAGATCCTCCCCCAATTGCAGGATTGAGCACAAAAGCTTCCTGTTTCTCTTGCAGTTTCTGCATCCGCTCTGCTATTTGTCGAAATGTCGAACTCCAGTCTTCAATGGGGTCATTTCTGGGGCCCACAGAGAGGCAGAGGTGATTGTCTTTGAGGGTCTAAAGGAAGAGCCTCAGATAGGAGTCAGGATCAAAGACCACATTGGGATGGGGGTCAGAGGTCAACAACTTCCTGAAGAGATGTGCTTTGATGCTCATAGGGGCACCATGTCCCTGAACCCCAAGGATGAGGGTTAATAAACCATTCAGCAATTTTAGCCCAGAGCAAAGCCAATACTCAAGTTTAAAGCTCTAGCCTGAGACCAGAACTTACTTGTATCCTGGTCCTTGCATATGCCCCACTGCCATGGCCATACTAACCACACCCTCTGTAGGCCCCGGGGGGAATGCCTGTCATCTGAATGTCAAAATTGCCACCTTATTTTGAGTCTGAGGGTCCATCAGAAGCCCTTCCCATTCCTGTAAATAGATTCTAGAAATCTCCCTGAATAGTGAACCCCTTGCTACGTCAGGAAGGGATAATTGTTCCTACTGAGGGAACCAAGCTGCAAGGTATGAAGCGTAGCACCTAACAGTTGGCGAACATTCCTTGAATTAAATTAATCAGGAACAAAACAATGTGTTAATGAGACACGAGAGCAACAGGCTTGCTATCTGCTTAGGTGCAACCATGGTATCTCAAAGAACGGGGATCTTCTGTAGTCACCTCTACTGGCTTTGCTAGGGGATAATTTGTGAATCATCCATTGTGGCAGGACCTCAAAGAGTTACCTGTGTACACGGCCTCCCTAGCTTCCCCTTATCAGTCCATCCCTACAAAGGTTCCAGCCCTTCTTGAACCATTTTTATATTTTTTTATCTGTATTACTTCTAGGGCAAACAAGTTTCACATATTACATACCCATTGTGTAAAGTGTTTCCTATCATTTGTCTTCAAACTACTTCTAAGAGACCTAAGACAGAGGAGAGTTAAGCAGAGAGAGGAGACAGTGTTTATTGTGTGGTTTAAAACTGAGATTCCCAAACTTGGCTGGTCATCAAAATCACCTGGGGAGTTTTGTTTTTCAATAACTATCCATTTCTGGCTACCACCCCCACCCTGAGTGTCAGCTTCAATAGTTCTGGAGTGGAGCCCAAAAATCTGTATTTTTAAAAAGCTTCCCAGACAGCTCTAAAGATCAGCCAAGATTGGGAGCCACTGATTTAAGGAACAACTGGAAGATCTCCACGCCTACATTGTTTGAAATCCTTCATTTCACTTAGTCACAGTGCCTGAAATTAGCATCCACTGCAGCAGACACACTTTTGGTGAAGGAGAGTCGTCCATTAAAAGGATCAGGGTTAAGACTATTTCAGACTCATTTATACTTTCCTATGAATTACGCTACAAGCCTGGAATCGGAAGTTGTAAAAGTACCTCAGAAAGAACCTGACTATCCCTCTCCCCAACACCACCACTAAATACACAAAGCTGCTCTTGAGAAATCAACAACAGTATGCTTTGCGAGCATACTCCAGTGACAGGAAGCCCTCAGCTTCATCAGGGGGCCCACTCCAATGGTTTATTTAGCAGAGTTCTCTGAGCCTGGCTGTGCATCAGAATCTCCAAGGATGCTTTCAAAAAATAGATATTTCAGGGCCTTACCCCAAACCTACATCAGAGTTCTCACACAAGGGGCTAGGAATCTGTTTTCTTATTTTTTTAACACTCTGAAGGTAGCGCATCCACAGAACCACACCTGAGCACTATTGGTTTAATGTGCTGTGCTTCTCTGAGATCAAAGTGGCCATTTAGATAGAGAATAAGAGGCAGATGATTTGGAGGCACAGGGCTCTCAGGAAAGGGGAACAGGGTGGGAGATTTGAGTAGCCAGAGAGGACCAAAGGGGTGCCTGGAATGATGAAGGAGAATGGGCACTAAAATAAGGGAGCTGGGCAAAGCTGAGCTGGGAGCTCAGCACCCACTACTCCTTCTTTGCAAAGATGCTTGGGGTCCACCTCACATGAAAGTACAGATCTTTGTGGTATGCATTTTCCTGATCCTATTCTATGCTCTGGCCCTTGTGTTCCTTGCCTCTACAATCCCTGTTTTGAATGTATGTTTTCTTGCATTTCATGTAGCCTATGTAAGCTGCCTTCAATCTTTTCTGAAACAAGAGAATAAATAAACCAACCAATAAAAAAAATCTCATAAGCTTAAGGACACCCCATATTTACCTTAATATTCTGAGATTTGGTGAACATGACCATATTTGCCCTGCCCTCCCCTTTGTGATTGTACTGTGGATTTTGACAGGTATCCTCCCAGCCTCCCCCGTGTCTGGTCAGTCACCACCTTTCATTACAGAAGGCTTACCTGGCCATGCTCACTGGGTTGAAACCAACCAAAACTGGCAAGAAGACAGCTGGGTTATCCATGCAGTAGTCCATCTGGCCTGCTACAAACGGAGCCTGATGGTAGGGAGAGAAAGGAGGGCACGATGAGGAGGTTACTCTAGTGTTGCCTGAGCCCCATGTTCATCAGAATCCCCCAGAATGCTTGTTAGAAATGCAGATTCCCTGGCCCAGTTAAGATCTACTGGATCTAAATTTGAAAGAGAGAGCCCACAGACCTACATTTTTAACAAGTTCACCCAAGGAAATCTTCTGCACAGTAAAGTTTGAAAACTACTGAACTAAATTGTAAGCTCCTTGAGGTCAATGTCCTGCTCTCTTTGTGTGCCTCCTTCCACATCTAGCACTACTGGAATCTAGTTTCTGCCCAGTGAATTCTTAGAATCAGAGAGCTGCAGAGTTGAGAGGAAACTTGAGCTCCTCTAGTCCAGCACTTCTCAAACTACCTGGGAATGTTGTTAAAATGAAGATTCAGATTCAGTAGGTCTGGGGAGCCTGAGATGCTGCATTTCTAACAAATCTCAGGTGATACTGATGTTGCTGGTGTAAAGACCACACTTTAAGTAGCAAGGGACTAATCCAGGGGTCAGCTTTTTCTGTAAAGAGCCACAGAGTAAATATTTTAGGCTTTGTGGGCCCCGTGATCTCTGTCCAACTACTCAACTCTACCATTGCAGCGTGACAGTGGCCAGAGACAATATGTAAACAGAAATGGCTGTGTTCCAGTAAAACTTTATTTACAAAAACAGGCATTGGCAAGATTGACCTGCCAGCATAGTTTGCTGACCCCTGGACTAGTCCATCTATCTTGGTTGTTGAATGGATTGATACACGGTTATTCTGAGATAGGATCCCTTCCCCCTCATCCCATATTCATACAACTGGATCCTAATTAGTGAAAGTAAAATCAAAATTCCTCATGCAAACGTTTTCTGTTTTCTAGCACCCACCTACTCAAACTGTCTTCCATACTATTGCACTCCCACCCCCTTCCTCCCTATAAAATTGATCCACTGAGCTTGTTTTCACACTCACAGAGAGTCCCACTGAAATGCCAATGACAATCACCCTCTTCTTCCCAGCAGCCACCTAGAAGAAGAGGATGGGTGAGGTAGTGCCACCAGGAAGATTCTAGGGCACAAACTATTGTGTGGGGATGTCAGGGCCAGGACCAGGGGAGGGAATGGGCTTTGACTGGATGTTGGGGCTTTTATATCCCCATGACAAGGAACAGACAGAGGTCTCTGGTTGAGTGTCAGTGGAAAACACAGACCTTCTTCAGTTCCTCAATCCTGTGCAGGGCACTATCTTCTGTCCCCTCCCTAGAGGCCACCACAGACCTAAGAGGACAGACTTAAGGTCAGTGGCACTGGTTGGGAAGCAGAAGCCTATGGTTTATTAGGTCAGGCTGCTTTGAGAGAAGTGAATGAAGAGAAAATTATCATTGGATGAGCACCTACTATTTGTTGGGCACCATGATAGACACTCTGTAGGGTTGAAAAACTCAAATACCTATAAAACCTAGTCAGGCAACATTAAGTATGTGAACTGGGCCAAGCATAAGGCAATAAGGAATGGTGGGGACCAAAGCAAACTCGACATCATCTCCATCTAAAAGCATTCAAATTCAATTTCTAAAAAACACTATTCAGGCCAAACAAAATATTCACAGGCCAACTTCGCTTACCTGTCACCTCCTGCAATGAGGTAGGTGTAAAGAGGTTTCTGTCCTAGGCCTTTCATCAGCTGGTTAAAGGAGACCTGTCAAGGGGAAGAGGACGTGAAGTAGTAACGATAGCGAAGGAGCAATTATCTTAGATTTTCAGCACCTAGAGGGTAGAGACTGTATGATTCTCTTAGGCCAGTGCTTAAGGCAGTACTGCTTGGAATCTGGCACTTAGAGATGCTACTTAGAGATGATTAATTGGGGGTGCATGGGGTGTAGAAATGTTGGCAATAGACTGGTGGGGCTCAGAGGAGCTCAGAAAAAATGGGACTCCATGGTGAAATCTAGCTTTTGGATGAGAGAGAGAGCCAGGGCTGGAGTTCACCTAGGAGCTTACCTATGATGAGCTTTAGAAGAAGCCAGAGGGAGGAAAACTAGGGATCAGAGTACTCACCGACATGAGGAATGCCATCCTGCCAGAGGTGCCCCCTCCACTCAGCACCACCAGCGCCCCCTCAGGCTCCTAAGAAAGGAAAAAAGCCTAGGTTGCCAGGGCCCAGCTCAGGTAGGGGGAAGAATATTATTTCTCTGCCAGTAACAGAAGCGGAATTGGAGAGACTCCTTAACCCTCCTCTTATCACAAAAGTGAAGAGAACATAGACAGTGTGGTGCAGCAGAAAGAACATCGGATTTGAGAAAGAAACTTCAGTCGGACTCCTAACTCTGGCTTAGCTACTTATTCAAACTCTTACTAATTTCAGAAAGGATTGAAAGCAGCTCTTTCATCTGAAAATTAATTAATTAATTAATTAATTACAGCAGCATTACCCAGCAATTATTAGCTGGGTGTATTTGGGCAAGGTACTGTGATAATCCTAAGTCTTTGTTTTCCCATCTGAAACAAATAGGGACAATAACACTAACTTCACAGGTTTTTGTGAAGGTAACGAGTGTGAAAGTGCATTGTCAATTATAAAATATTATGCAGATAATAGTTATTACAGTTACTATTGATTAATAAAATGACAGTAAGGATCCAGGAGGGAGGACTGGGAGAAAGGGGAACTGAGATCTATAAAAGTGAGAAACAGAGACCAAGAAAAGAGAAAAGTAGAGGGACACAGAAGTTTAGGCAGGGAGCAGAAGGAGAATTAGTACCTTCAGCACCTCCTGAACTTTTCCAGCCACTTGTACCATGGTGGTCAGAACTGATTCGCTGTAGAGTCGCTGTAGGGAACAGGCAGGAATCAGAAGTCAAGAAAAGGATAGTGAATTGGGGGGTGAGGGGTGGGGTGGAGGGGCTCTCAGGGTTTCAAAAATTAGGGACTCTGGTCTGAGAGGGCATCTAAATTTGCAGTGTCCAGGAAATGGGTCTGGGTCACCTGGTATGTGCGCATGGTTTGCCCCTCCTCCTGGAAGATCTCAGCATCACATTGCCCCAGTAACTGAACAATCTGCTTGGCGTCTGCTTTGTCCAGGTCCTGGGTCAGTGGGTTTGACTTCTCTGTGATTGGCAGGGCTGCCTCGTACCCAGACAACTAGAGGGAAGCAGGCACAAGGATACAGGCAGGAAGTAAAGCCTCATTCATGCCTGCTGAACTGGAGATGGGAGTGTCAGCAGGCACAGTGTTTGGACTCACACACACACACACAGCCCCCCAAGGATTTAGCCTGCACTTGGTACCCTGGGCCTACTAGGGAAAGAAGATCAGGAAGGAAGATGGGAAGCAGGAGAGGGAGAGAAGAAACCCAGGGTGGAGGGAAGTCCAGATGAGAAACGACTCTGGGAATCAGTGCAGAACGCCAACGTGGAGAAGGGGTCTCACCTCCCACTTGCCAGGCTCTGGGGTCTCAATCACATGTTGAAACCATTTTGTGCCCGGCATGGTCCCACTTTGTGGACACACTGTTGTGCCTGCTCCTTCAGCCACACAAACCCTTCTGTCACACTGACTCTGCTTCCAGCTGGCAGAGCCTTATCTGAATCACAGTGATGATTAACCCAAGTACCCTGGCCTCTGAGCACCACTCCCTCTGAGCACCTCTGCCTGCACCCTTTCCTAGTCACTAGGCCCCCAGCCCTCTGGTCATCCCCAGGGGAGCTCCGGGGCCCCTCTTTGCATGCCCCCAGACTCCCCAGCCTCTGCTCTTCCCATGAAGAGGAAGAGCCTAGGTTCATTACTCTTGTCCCTCGGACACACTGCCCACTTCTCTGGAGGGCCTAGAGCCTGGAAGTATAGGACAATACCCAGGCCCAGTTCCAGGGGAGCAAGAATCCCTGGGCACGAGTGCTCTGGGACCAGGATGCATCAGGAGGCCAGAGATCAGGGTCCTCAGGGTCAGCAGAGGTCAGAGGATCTAGGCCATGGCTGGATCACATGCTCAGCACACATAGTCTTCCCTGCCCCACTTGCCCCATTTCACTCTCTCCTCTCAGAAGGAAGGCAACAAAAGCTTTAGAGCCCCAGGAGTGTATGCAATGAACTGGATATTACAGGAGAAAAGTGTCACAGAAATAGAAATACTGCCATGAGAATCAGAAACCAAAGTATCTGTCCTAAATACATTAGCCAGCACTTATTTACACTGAAAATGCATTTTTCACATACAGTATCTCATTGGATACATTAACACTAAGAAGATGATATTGACACTCATTTTTCAGATGATGAAACTGAGGCTCAGAGAAGTTGGTTGCTGAAGATCACACAGCTGACAGAATCGGGACTCACACCCAGGTTCTGACTCCAAATCTCACACTCAGCCAAAGCATGAAATAACTTGAGGATTTATTTTATGTTTATTGAATGAAGTAACTAACAAATTGGCACAAAATAATAATAATCTCTCATTCACACAGAGTTGTAAGATTTATAAAGATCGTTCCACAGCATTGTCTTATTTGATCCTCACAACAGCCCTGTGAGGTTCTGGACTCTGATTTACAGATGGGATATCTGAGACTTAGATTCACCGATTTCTCCAAGGCCACACAGGAAGTCGAAGAGCTAAGACAAGAAACACAGGTCGTTCCTCTTTAAATGTCCCTCTATGAACCCAGCACTCCTAATAATCGCTGTATCTCCAGCTCTTAACATGCGAAACACATAGGAGACGCTCAATAAATATTTGCTTAATAAATGAAAGAATGAATGAGAGAGTGAAGGGAATCAATATCATATTATGAATGGCGAAAAGACTTAAAAAGCTGACGCAGTCTACAAGTATGAGATTGTTAAAACAATTATTCTCTCCATCACTCTGTCCCCTCCTGCTCCGGAGGTGGAATTCCTACCCCCAACTTCGCTAATTCCATCCGGAGGGAGGGGCTCTCCCAGGTGCCGGAGACCCTCGCACCTGCGCCTCCCTCGACGCCCCCGCGGGCTCGGCGGATTGAGCCGGGATCTGACGGGATGGGGGCCCGGGAGGCCGCCAATGGGAGGGTCGTAGGAGGAGCCCTGAGAGAACCGGGGGCGGGGGAATGACGGCGGCAAGAACCCCAGCGGGGCGGGGCGGGCCGCACGTCCCGGCCGGGCTGCGGCGGAGCGAGCGGGGCCAGCTCTGCAGAAGGCGGCGGCTGGCTGGCCGGGACGGTCACATCCCGCTGCAGGGGCTGGCGGAGGCAGCCGCACTGCCTCCCGCACTGGGGACCCAGGCCAACCGCCAGGCCGCGCCGGCACCGCCCCCTGCTCACCGACAGACTCCGCGGCCGGTCCGAGCTCTGGCCGCCGGGCAGCCCCGCGGCCCGCGCCCGCTACGCCTCCGTCCTCTGCCCGCAGCTCAGTCCCGCACTGCCCGCCTCGCCGGGCCCGCGCCGGGATGGGGTAGGGGCAGCGCCACCGAGTCGCGCGATGGGCCGCCCTCTGGGCACCCAGCAGCCCCCCGAGGCCTGACCGACCGCGAGGACCGGCTGAGGTGAGTGTGGGCAGGGCAGAGCCGTGCACAGAGGGCGCCGGGGTGATACGGGGGCGGCGAGGGCGTGGGGAAAAGGGGGTTTCTGGTTCTGCTGTGGGCTGTGGGGAACCCGGGAGAGCTGCTGCCTACCCGTGCGTTCTGGCCAGTCCTTGACCCTCCACAACTCCTGCCACCTCCAGGAGCCCCGCCTGGATGTCAAGCGGATGCCCCAGCGTCTCCCAGCAGACTCAGTGGAGACCATGGCTTCGCTGATGCCCCTGTCCCCATATCTAAGCCCCACTGTCCTCCTGCTGGTCAGTTGTGACCTGGGCTTTGTGCGAGCAGGTGAGTAAAGGAGGAGGGGTGGGAGTTAACCTGAGCTAGTCTATGAGTGGAACCTGTTAACCTGTTAACACACTGGCACCTACAGACCGGCCTCCATCTCCTGTGAATGTGACAGTCACTCACCTCAGAGCCAACTCGGCCACTGTGTCCTGGGACGTCCCAGAAGGCAACATCGTCATTGGCTACTCCATTTCCCAGCAAGTATGAATCACCCTTCTACTCCCCCAACCTGTGTCCTTGGATCTCTGAACATTCCTTGGGTTACCTCCCTCCCCCCACCCCCAAGCTCCCCTCCCAGCGGTGGGAGAATCTGGGAGCTGGTGTTCCCTGGCTCAAGCTGCTCTTTTCACCCTACTCCCTTGGAGTGCTTGGATGTTGGAGTCCTGGCTTGAGCCTTGTGACCTGGGACTGGGGTGAAGCTGCCCTCCTCTGCCATCTCCCTGCAGCGACAGAATGGCCCTGGGCAGCGTGTGATCCGGGAGGTGAACACCACCACTCGGGCCTGTGCCCTCTGGGGCCTGGCTGAAGACAGCGACTACACAGTGCAGGTCAGGAGCATCGGCCTTCGGGGAGAGAGCCCCCCAGGGCCCCGGGTGCACTTCCGAACTCTCAAGGGCTCTGACCGGCTACCCTCAAACAGCTCAAGCCCAGGTGAGGATCTCAGCGCTTCCCCACTCCCTAAAGCTTTGGATTCTCTGCCTTTTTACCTGGCCTTTAGCCTCCTGTTTACTTCCCCAAAGCAAGCAACAGTCTAGCTTAGATCAATAGATGGATGATTTAATTCATTGTACTGCCAGGAAAGGGAGGAAAGCAGGTTGGCAGGGGACCGGGTATAGACAGACTGGTAGTGAATCGTTTGGCAGAAGGGCTTTTAAGCTTCCTTTTACCCAACCTCAGTTCACAGCAGATGCAGCCTGCATCAGTGAGTACCTGACCTGAAGCCCTCCTACATTTTGGTCTCTAACTACCTGTCCACCAACAGCTTCCCAGAGAGGGACTACCAGGGGCAACCCTGTGATGGGTCTACCCTGACTCTAATCCCCAGCATCTCCATCCTTAACTGTCTGCGTAGACAGCTGCTCTCTAGCTGCTCCCGATAACGTGGAGTCTTCCTCTTTCCGTCTCAGGTGATATCACAGTGGAGGGTCTGGAAGGAGAGCGACCACTGCAGACGGGGGAAGTGGTCATCATTGTGGTGGTGTTGCTCATGTGGGCTGGTGAGTAAGCAACTGGATGGGGGATCAGGGATTGAGGGAGTGGGGCTTAGTGAAGGCAAGAGGTGGTGAAGGTTGGCGGGAGAAAAGGGGGTGAGAGAAATGGAGTGGGGAGATGCTTAGTTGAGGGAGATGAGCAGAAGTCTGAAGAGAGGCAGAAGAGGCTGTTGGGAGCCCAGAGAGGAAGATCAAGAGGGTGGTGCTTGTGCATGGACACAAGGAATTCAAGGATTTTCTTAGATTTTCTAGAAACTGTGGGGGTATCTCACGGCCCTTTGAGGCTGTGAGTGCGGAGGTTGAGATCAAGGCTCAGACTGTATTGTTGTGTTTCAGCTGTAATTGGGCTATTCTGCCGTCAGTATGACATCATCAAGGACAACGACTCCAACAACAACCCCAAGGAGAAAGGGAAGGGGCCAGAACAGAGTCCTCAGGGAAGGCCAGTGGGGACAAGACAGGTGATGTGGGGCCAGTGAGGGTGGGAAGGGTAATTTTTCCCATGAGGAGCAGCCAAGGAAAGGGAGAAGGCCAAAGAGGGACAGGAAAAGGGGGAGAATGGAAATCTGGGATGGAGGAAGCTATTACCTTCCTGAAATTAGAGACTCAAGCCATTTTCTTTCACAGAAAAAGTCACCATCCATCAATACCATCGACGTATGAGTGAAGAAACAGAACCAGAACACAAATGCACTAAAAACCTGGGGATGGGGATGGGGTCAGGGAGAGCCTAAGATGGTGACCTGCTCAAGACTGAAGGATCCCACAGTCTCCCAGAGGGTAATGACACTCCCACAATCTCAGGCCTGGTACCCATCCTCTTTCCACTGTGAGCAGGGCCAGAAGGTAGGTCTCTTAGGGTCTGTGCCCCTGGACCTGGGGAGTGGTATCAGATGGAATGTGTCCTCCCATCCCCCAAGTCCAGAGGAGAGTCATTTGTTCAATCCTATTCCATTAGGTCCCAAATGGGGCCCCATTTCACCTGCATCAGGACTCTTGACATCCCCAGCTGCCCCACATCTTGCCTCTGGGTTAAAGAGAGGGGTGTTTCTGTGGGTACACCCCCTCCCCCAGCAAATAAAAGGAATTTTCTGGGCCTGGAGGCAGATGCTGCACTGCACTACTCCAATGTCTTCCATGGAGCCTCAGGTGCTCCCCTTTCACCTGGCAGCCCCTCCAGCTGCTGGTGATCTCACCCCGTGGACATTTTTCCAATAAAGGTTCTTGGACAAACTGGAGCCGACTGTATGGTATACTGTATAGTATGCTGAAGACATTTCCCCACTGTCTCTCCCCTGACTACAAGGGCCCCTCACACCACCACCAACTTGACAGGAGCAGACTCTTATTTTAAGGTGTTTGCTTTGATTCTCCAGCCTGGGATGAGTGGAGAGGGGCCAGAAAGGGGCGTAGAAAACTCGAGCCCTAGTTCCTTTTGCTTTGTTGGTTGAGCAGGGGGAAAGGGAAAAGAAAAAGATATAAATTATTCCTGGACCAGTGGAAGCTAAGGTTATGTCACATGAGAGGGCCAGTAGCCTTTTTATCTTCACTGCCCACATCGGCAGCCCAGCTCCTCGCCGTTTATTCCTCTGACTCCTCCATCAACCCTGAGCTAATTTTCAGAAAAGGACTGAATGTGTCTTGGGAGAAATGAAAGAGCAGCTACATTCATAGATCCCTCAGTCCTCCTATCCTGTGCATTCCTATGCCTCCTCTTCCCTGCCCCCGCTTTCCCTTTTGTCTCTGTCTGTCTTTGTCTCTGTTCATTCGGTCAAAGTGAATAATAATTGTAAAGCATAAATGAGTTTATATTCATTCTCTCCCACTATATCCAGAGGAGGATTCTGGAAATAAAACAGAGGGGTTGGAATTCCCCCGTCAAAAGAATTATAATTTGGGCTCTGGAGCCAACTTGTTACCTGTGAAAATAGAGGCTGTCCTCTACTCTTAAGTTCAAAGGGGGGTTGGGGCCAGTGAGAGAAATACCTGTTGACATTTGCAACCACTGTCAGGGAAGGGCTTCAGAACCCAGCATCTGTCTGCACAGCATATGCTACACTTTCTGGAGGGTTACAGGTCTTCTCAACCTCTGATCCTTAGAGGAGGCTTATGAATAACTCTCCTTTTCTGCATTGATCTCTCTAGTATGTTATAAGAAATTAGACCAGTAATTCTGAAAGGCACCCGAATGCAAACAAAAATCAGTCTTCTACTTAACCAAGCTTCAACCCTAGGTATCACAGGACTTAACCTTAACCTATCAGGTGAGCCAAACTCAGCTTTTGCTGTCCACCCTAAACCATAAAAGCATCCTGATCTAAGCAGCAGTTTTTAATCCACCATTAAAGAGGTAGGGTACCTTACCTCTCCCTGACCACTGGTTCCAAAACACTCATCTCTCAGACTCTAGACACATCATCATTTCTCGGGATGGAAGTGTGACAGGATATAGTAGCATGGCATGGAGATAGGGAGCTAGGAATTAAGAAGGAATATAAAGAGTGTTTAAAGGTACCAGCTCTGGATTGAATCCCAGTTCCGTCCTTTACTGATTGTGTCAGCTTGGGCAACTGACCCCTCTAATCCTGAGTCTCCTATTATGTAAAATAGTATATAAACTATCTAAGAATGCTATCCCCTTCATAAGGCAGCTTTGAGATGAAATAAGGTAATGCACGTATAACACTTTGCACAGTACCTGGCAGACACATACTGAGTATTCGTTGTAAGCTATCATTATTAACCTTGTGATCCCGTGGAAGTCATATAACCTATTTGGGTTCAGTTCTGACAACTGTAAAAGGCCTATAATAGCAACCGCCCTGCTTTCCTCCAGGGTTGCGAAGATTAAAAGAATGCATTGAGCCACGCTTACGTACGTCAAAGAGTCAGAAAGACAATGATTGCGTAGCACCCGGAGTTTGGGCACGGCTTGTGGGCGTGGCCTCAGCTCGGGTTTGCATGCAGCGACGGGATTGGTCGAAGAGAAGCTCCATCAAGCCCGCCCAAGGTCCTGCCCTAGATCTCACTGCGCCGGCGCGTGTTCTGTTTGCTTCGCCGCGATCTTACGTGGTGACCTTGCGACGTGTGTTGCGCTCCGGTCCCATCTGCGTCAGCGGGTGTCGCTGCGGCTGCGTGGCGGGTTGTCCAGGTAACCACGGGAGTTGTCGCTGTCTGGTGGCATCTGAGAGACAGGTGTTCGTCATGCAGTTGAAGCACCTGAGGACCCTGCTGACGCCTCAGGTGAGGAGATGCGTGCCTCTTCCCTCCCCTGCCCGCCTTAACGTTCCAAGAAAAATGGGGGACGACTGAAGTTTAATAACGTTGAGCGCCTACTGTGTGCAGAAGACGGAAGGCTATAGTGATGATTCGGACTCTGCTCCATCGATAGAGTTTTCGATCGATCTACATCGATAGAGTAGGCGAGATGGACAGCTAACCACTGTAGCTTTCATTACGTTTCATTTAGCATCAGTGGTGCACCAGACCCGGTGCTGGGGCTCGGAGGGATCCAGAACTACCTCAGTTATTGCCCCTGCCTTCAAGAGGCTCGTACTAGAGAGAGAGGCGCACATGTAAACAACGAACATAAATCTACACCGAGTTAAATAAGCGCTTTAGGTGCAAGCCCCACAGAGGGAGTGCAGGAGACCGCACCGTTCGTTCTGATGGTGAAGATCTCAGATTCAGAAGAGGCTGGGCACTGGGGCAGCAAACCTGAAACATGGTGAAGAGAGGCTGGGTTTTGGCGTTAGGAGACCAGAATTCAAGTCCTAGCACCACCACTACTTTAAGTAAATGACCTGATACCGCTGACTTTAGCCCTTATGACATAATCTCTCAGAGTGCTTACCCAGCTTCTTCATTTGGAAAATGGGAGTAATAATAATAGCAACCTTGGGGAACTTAGGGGAAGAGTTAAATGAAGTAATACACACAAAAGAACATTGCAAACTGAAAAGCAGTGTGAAAACTGATAGACAAGAGAGAAGGACATTTAAAATGCAAAGGACAAAATAATGCAAAGCTAATGAGAGTAACATCTGCCATAAGCGAGTGTTTAATATGTACCAGGGCAGCATAAGTTAAAAAGCTAGGATTGTGGTTTATGGAGTCAAACATGGATTTAAATCTTGGTTCTGCCACTTACAAACTGTATATGTAAACTTGAGCAAATTACTTAACCTTTCCGTGCTTAGTTTCCCCATCTGTAAAAGGGGCATAATAACAGCATCTACCTGAGTAATGAGGTAAAATGAGATAATACATATCAAGCACTTATCAAAATGCCTGTCTATGGTAAGTGCTTGTTAAAGGTTAACTATTATTATTGTGTTCCCTTTCTCGCTTAATCCTCACACAGTTCTGTGAGGTACATATTGTAGAGAAAGGAGAATTGATTCATTATGGGAATCAGGAAGGCTTTACAGAGGTAGCTTTAGGAGAACAGAAGGAAGTTAGAACAAAAGAGAGATCTGCTCGTTGCTCTGTAAACTGCCCCCTGAATCTGTAATTTAAAAATTCCTTTACCCTAATGGAATTATTGGAAATGAAATCCTCCTTCAGTCTTTCACAATAAGATGATGTCATGATACAGGAAAGGGCCAAATGCCCAGGATTGGGCAAAATAATGAAGGAAGATGATCAGCAACGGTTATTGAGGAGCCCTCAGCTCTTCTAACCTAATATAATCAAGAATTGGAGGGTGATAAAGGTGGTGATGTGGCTATTTGCTGACTGTGGTTTGAGGATTTTGATGAAGAAAGGCTTTTTTACCTTTGACTTTGGAGGTAGGTGAGTTAGGAGTGAAAAGTAACAATGTTTTAAGCCAGAGATCTAGAGCCCAAGTAATTAATCAAACAATTGGAACAGAAGCTAAATTTTTTATTTTAAGGAAGGAAATCCTTGGTGCAGAACCATAGAGGACCAGGACTGGTGGTGAAAGGGACAGACATGGCAAAAATAATTCACTGGGAGATGATCACTTCTAACTTGGGCTTCTGTGAAGTGGATAGTTAGGAAAAAACAAAACAAGATGGCATCGTTCATCCTAAATCTCAACTCTAATTATTTTACTATTTCAGAACTTTCACCGTCTCTCCCTTTCCTACCAAGTAAGCCCAAACTCCTTAACCTAACTTCGAAGACCTTCCTGAGCTGGCCTCACTCTGTTTTTCCTGCCTTGCTTCCTCTATCCTGCTATTTACAAGATAGTTTCAGCTAAATTAAATTACTCTTTCTTGACCAGAAGTTGCCTTTGGTCATGCCATTCCTTCTACCTCAGATAATTTCCCCACTCAGCTCCATCCATTCTTCAAAGCTTAATGTTGATTATTTAAACATCAGATTATCTCAGGCTTCTCCAAACTATTATAGTACTTTGTACATACCTCTCTTATGGGACTTTTCCTGTGTTTGCACCATCTTATTAGATCCTGGGGCAGGGACCTTATTTTGCTCTTTGTCTCACTCTCAGCCCTGGCCAAGTGCCTTTCTCAATAAGGTACTCAAAAAATATTAATTGAATGAATGGCTAAAGACCAAAACTTATCAGACAATTGAATTGATTTCAGTAGCAGACCTGGGATATGAGGGAACAAGGAGGCCATTGCAGGGACACATTGGTACAGTTGGTTTAGCATGTCATCTCTTAGTGCATTTGTATTATGGGTTTGTAGAAGCACCTTGTTCTCACAGTCCAGGGTTTTATGGCCTTGGAGACCAGGATGGATCACGAGCATCTCTTTGTTTTAAGGACTGTGATAGGAAGAAAATTGACCAAAGTCACACTAGAAGTAAAGGAACTAGAAACGCAGGAAGAAAATTGACCAAAGTCGCACTAGAACTAATGGAACTTTAATAGAAATGCTTTTGGCGTTCTAGATCAGCACCTGGGTTTATTTTTTCCCCCTTTGCCTCTGCAGGATGGAGCTGCAAAGGTGACCTGCATGGCTTGGTCCCAGAACAATGCCAAATTTGCTGTCTGCACAGTGGACCGAGTGGTGTTGCTGTATGATGAACATGGGGAGCGGAGAGATAAGTTCTCCACCAAACCAGCTGACATGAAGGTGAAGAGTACTCATGTGTACCTTAACCTACTGATGGGGCCTTATGAACCTGTAAAACTTCTAACTTACTTCCTAGCCATAGGCATAGGAAATGGCCTGCCCCTCCTTTTCTCTGTATAAATCCCTCAAGGCAATTACAGTCACACATGCACTTTTTCTTCTCTTTTCTCTTTCACGTATACTCATTACTTTTTTTTCTTTTCTTTTTTTAACTCTTAGTATGGCAGAAAGAGCTATATGGTGAAGGGCATGGCTTTTTCTCCTGATTCCACTAAAATTGCCATAGGACAGACCGACAACATCATCTATGTCTACAAGATTGGAGAAGATTGGTGAGGATGGAGATTGGAAGATGGTGTGGTTCAGAAAAGAAGGGGAAGGCAGGAAGAAATGCCTCACAGGGGAGCGAAAATAAACAGGTTGAGGAGCCAAGCTGGGGCATGGGAGGCAGAGGCCTTCCAGAGTCTGTTGTTGCTTCCCTACCTTTGCCTGCCCCCCGTGTTCTGCCATCCTATCCCTGGAGGAATCAGTCTAAGGTCAACAAGGAGGCCCTGTGAGACCCTGGGGAGCCCTGAGTGATGTTGTGTCTTTGCTATTGTTCCAAAGCTACTCAGACTCCTCCCTCTTATGCCTCCTTTCAGGGCTTCTACAGAGTGGTAGGAAACACTAGCGGGCCAGCGAAGCTATCTGTTCTTTCTTCCCTTCCCCCAGCATCATTTGTGGCAATTTATTTATGGAAGTGGTTTTTAATATGCTTTCCCTCCTTTTTATTTGGCAGGGGTGACAAGAAAGTTATCTGTAACAAGTTCATCCAGACGGTAAAGTTCAAACCAGTCCCTGGGAGATTGGAATGAACAAACATGTATCAATATATCTGCTTATAAATGCAACTAGGAGTTGGATTTTTTAACATCTGAATCTGACTTTTCCTACTGCAAGGATGGTGCTGCCTGTCTGCTCATCTGCTTTCCTCCTTAGAGCCCCAGTTGTGTCCCCTCCTCTCCTTCCCTATAGGTGATTGGGGTGGTGACATGTGGCAGGTTGTTCAGGTTCAGGTTGTCATAAGTGTGCTAACCTACGTAGACAAGGTTATCCTTTTCCATTATTTCTTCCTTACAGAGTGCTGTTACTTGTCTGCAGTGGCCAGCAGAGTACATCATTGTCTTTGGACTGGCTGAAGGGAAGGTAAAGGAGAGAAGAGAAACACAGGAGAGGTTGTGGATGAGGATAATGGTTCTGGAGAGAGGAATATGGTTAATCTTCTCCCTTAGGGTCAAGTCGTGTACTGGGGGAGGGCATGTAAGGACCAGGGCATTTTTTTTTTGTTTTGTTTTTGTTTTTCTTTTCTTAGGACCTGGGCGAAATTGAAAGTAGCCTGACCAGACTTATGTCCATTCTCCCATTTTCAGGTTCGTTTAGCAAACACTAAGACTAATAAATCATCTACCATCTATGGGACAGATTCTTACGTGGTATCACTGACAACAAAGTGAGTAAGGAAGAGTGGTATCCCAAGAGCTTGGAAATGGTAGGAAAAAGCTATGGGGAAGTCTGGAATGGGAGCCCATAGTATGAAAGATGGGGAGGACTGGTAGCAGGAACCACAGGTAGGGTAGTGTTTGACAGAGAAAGGGGACTTTCTTTGTGAGATAACTCTCCCTGTGTTTCTCTCCTTTCCTTCTTTTCCACTTTTTCAGTTATTCTGGGAAAGGAATTCTCTCTGGTCATGCAGATGGCACTATTGTTAGGTATTTCTTTGATGATGAAGGCTCTGGAGAGTCACAGGTATGTATAAAGGATGCTCTGGGATAGGAGATAAGGAAATCCCAAGAGCCCTCCTAGAGGAGGTTGGACATCTAAGGAATTTAGATTGAGGTGCTGGTAGGGGGAGGCTAGAGGAGTGAGACCTCAGGGAGAGAAACAGTTGGATGTGGCCAAAGAGAGGATTTGCGTTTAGGAGGCCAGAGCTTAATATTTATGGGAAAGGGTGAATCAGGTGAAAGGGACCTTGAGACAAAGGGAAATAAAGACTCAGAGTAATGAAAAATGAAAAAAATTCTCATTTATGTAAAAAATATGTGTATGTATATAAATTCATAGAAAAAAAGAGTTATTTACTCTCAGGAGGGAAAAGGGAAAAGATGGGGGAGTAAAGGAAACATTCATGTTTTACTCTATATAATTCTCTAATGTTTGAATCATTTACATTAAGAATTACTTGTGTAATAATTAAGTTTATCCTTCCTAAAAAAAAAAGGAGCCATGTGCTCCCTGTGGGCCTACACAGTATTGGCTGATGTTTAGGACAGGTCCTTTTGCAGGGGGCCTTATTAGATGCATATTAAAGCTCTCCAACACACAAGTATTTTGAGGTTTCCTCTTGAGCACAAGGTCAGGAAGTGTGTACATATGTCATATGTATGTGTGTGTGAGTATAAGACAGAAAGACAGTTTGTGAAATCTTCGGGATTAGGATGTGTTGGGGGTGGGAAAATGTTGGGAGAAAGATGTCTGCAGTGTAGGATGGTCAGAGTGAGTGTATCAGGTGCTAGGAATGAGAAATTTCTGGGATGGCACCTTAGAGTCAGAGCGATTGAAACCCTCTGCTTCTGTCTTAGGGGAAATTGGTTAACCACCCATGCCCACCCTATGCATTGGCTTGGGCAACCAACAGCATCGTGGCTGCAGGCTGTGATCGGAGGATTGTGGCCTATGGAAAGGAAGGCCATGTGCTACAAACGTTTGATTATAGCCGTGACCCTCAGGAGCGGGAGTTCACCACAGCTGCAGCAAGTCCTGGGGGCCAATCTGTTGTGCTGGGAAGTTATGACAGGTAGGTCCCCTTTCCACTGCATCTTCTTCTGCCTACTCTTCCTGTGTACATTCTTTGATTTTGCTCAGTTATTCTCAACTAGAGTGGGAGACTAGATCAGAATCAAGTGTATGTTGACAGAGATTCTCAGGTTTTAATTCATACACTTTCCTCTTCCTGCTCCCACCATTCATTGGCATGCTGGCAGTTCCAAAAGGCACCATGCTCTTGTTGTGCCTCTATGACTCTCCCTAGGATTCCACAGCAGAGTTCCTCTCCAGTTTCTTTGTGTTCCCTTCACCCCTTTTCAGACCACTGGCTGAGTGTTTACCACATTACATTGTAGTTTGGTGTTTGTATCTATCTGGCTAAACTGAAGAGCCCTTGAGAAGAGGGCCTAGTATTCATTTTTTTATCTCTAGTGCCTAGATTAGTATCTAGTACATAATATATGCTCAAATGTTTGGTGAATGAAGGAAGGAAGGAAGAGTAGATAAACAGCTAGGGTCTGAGTCCCGTCACTTCCTTGGAGTGCTTTTAACCCCAGTTTTGTCAGTCCTGTCGTTCTATCTCCTTCGATCTTATATGTGTCTCTTCCTGTTCCTTTCTTTCTTCTCTGACTCCTACCATTTCTCTTTTCTTTTTCCATATTTCTCTACTGCTAACAGCTCATTTTTCTCACCAGCTACAATATCCTTTTGTTTTTTCCATTCCCATCACTCTTACCCCATTTTACTTTTGACTCGGTTTTCCCAACTTGCTTCCTTTGATCCTTTTTGTCCTCTCCTACTAGACTCCCTAGCTTATCTGTTCTCTTTTATTTCCTTTCTTCTCTGATAAAGCAGGACTAATTTCCTTCAGTTACCAGCCCATTTTCACTCTTTTGCTCAGCCTCCATCTCTTCTAAAAGCCACATACTTTATTTCAGACTTCGGGTGCTCAACTGGAGCCCTCGAAGAAGCATCTGGGAAGAGGCAAAGCCCAAGGAGATTGCCAACTTATACACCGTCACTGCCTTGGCCTGGAAGCGGGATGGCTCACGACTGTGTGCGGTGTGTTACTGTTGACCTCTTTCTGCATTGGTGACTTTCTCCAAACTAGGAAAAATCCTGCCTTATCCTAAAGCACCATCTCCTGACATCGGAAAATCTCCTCTTCCCTTTTGACCCCAACCTAAAAATCTGATGTTAAAAGCAGGGAAGTGAAATTCATACTGTATTGGAGGCCAAAAGAGACAAAGAGTTGTATAGGAAGGGCTGATTTCCCCCTTAGATCCCCACAATATGTGGTGCCCTTGAGTCCTGTGATTGCCACCTCTTTCTTTCTGGTACTTCCAAAAATTACCAGCACTTTTACTGCCACTTCGTCTCTACATTCTAGAACCTAGGTTTTCAGGGTATCTCTAGATACCCTCCCCATGCCTATGTACTGTGTGTGTTACCCTTTATGTTGTCACTTTCCCTTCTAGGGCACGCTCTGTGGTGGAGTGGAACAGTTTGACTGTTGCCTCCGAAGGAGCATTTACAAGAACAAGTTTGAGTTGACATATGTGGGACCTAGCCAGGTAAGCAGCTGATAGCCTGCCACACCAAGATCTTGCCATGGTTCATTCATCCTGTAATACTTCCCTGCCTTCTGGCCACAGCCACAGTGTCAAATTTAACCTCTGGCAGACCTCTTCTGGGGAACAGAATGTGTCAGAGCAGCTCCCTGGCAATTTTCCTGCTATAGTTCCTCCAGCTTATTGTAAGAAAAGGTTTAGACACCAGACCTAAGGGGTACAGAGATTGCCACTTACATCTTCCTGGTTTAAAACTTCGCTACCTATATGCTGTTAACTGGATGATAAATAGGATTACAAGGGTGAATTCTGTTGTTTTAAGGGCCTCTGAACTCACTGTGTATGATGTTGCAAGCTAATTCCATAGTTCCTGAGCCCACTTTTCTCTTTTCTCTACCTCTATCCTCTTTTCCTTCCGTTTATTATTCATTGGTTCCTTCATTCTTTTATTTTCTCCAGAAACATTTATCCATTTTCTGTGTGTCAGCAGTGTTAGGCATTGAGAATACAAAGATAATTATCTGAAATACATTGTCCCTTAATCGAGGAGATCATTCTAGCAAAGGAGACAGACATATCAAAAAATAATATAGTACACTGTGGTAAAAGTTATCATAAAGGTTTGTACAAAGAGCTGTGGGAACGTAGGGAGAGTGATTGGTTTTACCTGGTGGAACTTCCAGAATCATATATATTATGAGCATCAAAAGAGATAATATATGAAAGCATTTCATAAATAGTAAAGCACTACATAAATTTGAGGTGTCATTATTACCAACAATATCCTAGGCCAGGTGAAGAAACAAGATATTAGCTTTGTTTAGCACTATGGAGGTGGGCAAAGGGCACAGCATGGTCATCCCTCTTTTGGGTTGGGGGAAGCCTAGGGAACTCAGACTTGTCCCTTACCAAGGTGATTGTGAAGAACCTATCATCGGGGACCCGAGTGGTACTCAAGTCACACTATGGCTATGAGGTGGAAGAGGTGAAAATCCTGGGAAAGGAACGTTACTTGGTGGCCCACACATCAGACACGCTGCTACTGGGGGACCTGAACACTAATCGCCTTAGTGAGGTAGGAATGGGGCATCTTGAGGTGCTACTTCGGGGGAGCCAGGGTTCCTAGGGGAAGATCTCCATGGGAAGCTCTAACATTCTGGTGTTTTGGGGGTGTGGTTTCAGGGTATGGGACCAAGGAGGTTTAGAATCCTAGAATATGAATCACCACTGTTGGACTGTTTTTACACCTTCTCTCAGAAACATAGGGTCAAGGGCAAAATCTGACATAGCACCTCTTTCGTACAATGTCAAAGCCTTCCCAAACTCAATCTCTCTGCCTCCCACCCTGTCATTCTTTCAGCATTGTCTTAGATAGTTGTCTACATTGTTTGTTATATCTTCTCTCCCCTTTACAGGTAGCTTGGCAGGGATCTGGTGGCAATGAAAAGTTTTTCTTTGAAAATGAAAATGTGAGTAGAATGTGATTCACCATCACCATCTTGATAAGCCTACTTCTAGCTTCTGTGTCAAAGGGATATCAAGTGGCAGCAGATAAAGGGGGAAGGTGAAATAGGCAGAGGAGCAGATTAAAGAGAAAAGTGGGAGTCACTTTGAACTGACAGTAACCTCCCTCTGCTGTTTTTCTCTTTCTTCATGCCTTTCCACCATATAATAATTCCATTTATCCCCAGGTTTGCATGATCTTCAACGCTGGAGAGCTAACCCTGGTGGAATATGGGAGTAATGATACCCTGGGTTCTGTACGTACTGAGTTCATGAACCCCCACCTTATCAGGTAACCCCACAAGGTTCTCTAAATTTTTTTTTTTTTTTTTTTTTTTTTTTTTGTGAGGAGATCAGCCCTGAGCTAACATCCGCCAATTCTCCTCTTTTTTTTTTTTTTTTGCTGAGGAAGACGGCCCTGGGCTAACATCTGTGCCTATCTTCCTCCACTTTATATGGGACGCCGCCACAGCATGACTTACCAAGCAGTGCGTCGGTGCGCGCCCGGGATCCGAACCAGCGAACCCCGGGCCGCCGCAGCGGAGCGCGCGCACTTAACTGCTTGCGCCACCGGGCCGGCCCCAGTTCTCTAAATTTTTGAAACCCAAAAGAATTCCTTTTTGACTTCTAACTTCTTTGTCCTCAGGTTAATCTAAAAACTTCATTCTATGTGGTACTTCAGAGCCCTTGATAAACATCCCAACTGTCTAAGCCCATTTTGCCTTACCTCACTCTTCATGTTTCAGTGTCCGTATTAATGAGAGGCATCAGCGAGGAATGGAAGATAATAAGAAACTGGCTTATCTTGTTGATATTAAGACTATTGCTATAGGTGAGTAAGACTCTCATAATTTTAATAACAAAATAGATGTTTATAGTACGCTTCCCTATCACAAGATTGTATGCAGTGGAGAATCCAGGAATCTGAGAGGCACAAAGTAAATGTGTGATCCCTCTCTTACAGTGGATATGTGAAATGTTTAAATCCATGTATGTGTGTCTATGTCTAGATGTCTAGAGATAGATATATAGGTACATATATAGGCCTTCCCATGTAGGCATCTATCTAGGGCTGGAAAATTGTGAATTGTAGAGAAGAACCGTTAGCAAATTTATGAATTTTCCTCTGTAGACTTCATAGGATCATAGTCTCTTAGAACTGTAAGAGGCCTTATTTTTTTGTATAGTTTGTCATTGGTAACTAGTGATGACAAACTTTATTTGCATTTTACAAATGTTCACGTTTATAAATCTTATTTTGTATATTAATAGTTAATTTTTTATCATGAAATATTTCAAGCATAGAAAAAAAAGTATAGAGAATAGCATAGTATTCTCCAAAAAGGAGAGAGAATAATATAGCTGTGTAGTGTAGTTGTTAAGAACAGGGCTCTGGAGTCAAACCTCCCCCCTTCTCTACTTACTACCTGTGTGATCTTAGGTAAGTTACTTAATCTTTCTGTATCTCAATTTCCTCATTCACAAAATGGGGATAAAAATAGTACTTACCGCATATGAAAAGCACTTAGACTAGTTCCTCGTACATAATAAGCACTTAATAAACGTTAGCTATTAATAATAATAATAGTATTACTTGTATACCCATGCCTAGTACTGTCAGATCCCAGCATTTCATTATATTTACCTTGGATCTTTTCTCTCTCCTCTTATTGATGGACATTTAAGTTGTTGGTTTTTCACTGTTACAGTGTTGCAGTTTTCTAAGGTTTACACCTAGAGTGGAATTGCTGAATCATAGACGAGGTTCATCTTCAGTTTCACTAAATATTTCCAAATTGCTCTTCAAAGAAGTTCTACAAATTTACATTCCTACTAGTAGTTAGAGCTCCCGTTGTTCCACATCCTCTCCAATAATTGAGATTGCCTGACTTCCTGATTTGGCTCAATCTGATGTGTGTGAAATAATATCTCATTGTATTAATTTTTTTTATTGTTCATTTGTTTATTGGCCATTTGGATTCTTCTTCTGTGAATTGAAGTTCATATTCACTGCCTATTTTTTTGTGTGTGTGAGGAAGATCAGCTCTGAGCTAACATCCATGCTAATCCTCCTCTTTTTGCTGAGGAAGACTGGCTGTGAGCTAACATCTATTGCCAATCCTCCTCCTTTTTTTTCCCGAAAGCCCCAGTAGATAGTTGTATGTCATAGTTGCACATCCTTCTAGTTGCTGTATGTGGGACAGGGCCTCAGCATGGCCGGAGAAGCAGTGCGTTGTTGCGTGCCCGGGATCCGAACCCGGGCCGCCAATAGCGGAGTGCGTGCACTTAACCACTAAGCCACAGGGCCGGCGCTTATTGCCTATTTTTAAAATCAGCTTGTCTTTTCCTCATTGACTTGAAGGAGTTCTCTGTGCATGTATAGCCTTCAATGGTTATTTGTATTGCAGATATTTTGTCTCAGCCTGTGGCTTGTCTTTTCTCTCCTTTTTGGGCTCTTTTAGTGATCAAACATTTTTAATTTTCATGTAGTCGATTTTATCACTTTTTAAGAAATAGTTTGTGGTTTTTGAGGTCTTATCTAAGAAATCCTTCCAATTCCCCGCTGTATTTTTAACATTTTTAAATTTTGCTTTTCACCTGGAATTTATTTTTGTGCATAATGTGGGTAGGATCTAATTTTATTTTTTTCCCATACGTTTAACCATTTATTGAAAGTCCATTCTTCACCCACTAATCTGTAATGTCCTCTCTTGTAAATCAAGTTTCCATATACACAGGGTGTGTTCTGAAGATATTTTTGCATTTCATGAATTTTATGTCACAGGTTGCTGAGCTCAGAAATGTAAGTATCCATAATGGAAATAATAATATAGTCCAGTGGCCTAAGTTCCAGCAGCAATAATGAACTATGAGACTTTGGACCAGTCACTTCACTCTATAGGTCTCATCTTCAATGTAGGTAAAATGACAGTTCTTCTCTTAACCTTTTTGGGTCACTGACCCCTTTGAGTATCTAATGAAAATCATAGATCCTTTCCTAGAAAAATATATGTACACACATAATTTTCTGTATAATTTCAGGGTATTCACAGAAATAGGGTCCCCACAGCTCCAGCATTCCATGATTCTACTTATAATTGGGGCATTAAAATATGGCTTTATCATTTTGCTTTTTGATTAAAGGAAAATTCATTTTTAAATTGGTCTTCCCAGTCTCAGACATTAGCTAACATTTGGTCTTTAGCTTCAGCATATATAACAAAGGTAGGCACATTGCTCGTTAATGATGTATATCAATAAGAGTTGTGAATGGGCTTTGATCAAGAGACTCCCTGAAAGCATCCTAGCCAACACTGATGGTCTGTTCTAAATGTGATCATTTCTTTTCTTTTTTTTTTTTTTGTGAGGAAGATCAGCCCTGAGCTAACATCCATGCTAATCCTCCTCTTTTTGCTGAGGAAGACCAGCTCTGAGCTAACATCTATTGCCAATCCTCCTCCTTTTTTTGCCCCAAAGCCCCAGTAGATAGTTGTATGTCATAGTTGCACATCCTTCTAGTTGCTGTATGTGGGACGTGGCCTCAGCATGGCCAGAGAAGCAGTGCGTCGGTGCGCGCCCGGGATCCGAACCCAGGCCACCAGTAGTGGAGCGCGCGCACTTAACTGCTAAGCCACAGGGCCGGCCCTGATCATTTCTTATATTGTCTACAAGATTCAGACCAAACTAAAATATTCATCCTCTACACTGACCAGCCTGACTTTACTCAAAGGTTCCTTCTGTTTTGTCTGTGTGCCTTCCTCACTGTTTGCCCTTCAGTGCTCTTACATCACAGGCACTCAAATGTGCAGGTAACTCCTTGGGGCCAATATGATCATCAAGGTCATTGCATTCATCAGCTTTCTCTCACTGGTGTGCTGCAACTGGGGTTCATCCTTAATGTGCTTAGTGCTGCCTTACAGAGGACTTCAGGAGTAATAGAAGCCAGTTGCTCTGTAGTTCTGATCGGCTGTGAGACAACTCCAAGAGTCCCAGAAAGGAATCACATTTCTTGATGGGTCTGGATCTTTTGAGTTAACTACAGAGTTAAGCAGGGCTGGCCCCGTGGCTTAGCGGTTAAGTGCGCACGCTCCACTGCGGGCGGCCCGGGTTCGGATCCCGGGCGCCCACCGATGCACCGCTTCTCTGGCCATGCTGAGGCCGCGTCCCACATACAGCAACTAGAAGGATGTGCAGCTGTGACATACAACTATCTACTGGGGCTTTGGGGGAAGAAAAATAAATAAAATTAAAAAAAAAAAAAAACTACAGAGTTAAACAAAAACAAAACCTCTACAGTTTTAAGAAACCTAGCGTCTTAGCAAAATTATGTTGTATTGGCCATTTGCATTCCTCACTGACATACTCTAGACTGATGTAACATTCTTAAAGCCCAACCTATGATTGCAAGGCCAGTCCTTTGCAGGCTGCCTCATGCCCTGTATATGATTATGTGGAATCTCACTTCTTAACCCTGTCTCCTTTACTCTATAGTGGATCTGATTGGTGGCTACAACATTGGCACCATCAGCCATGAGAGCCGTGTGGATTGGCTGGAACTTAATGAGACGGGGCACAAGCTTCTCTTCAGGGACCGGAAACTTCGTGTGAGGAGGGTTACTAAGGCCTTAGCCATTGACTGGTTCATAAAGGATGTGGTACTAGCTGCTACCAGGGATTGTGGGAGGCAGGATGGGACATAATTTCTTGGTGCTATGCCATTAGCATAGCAGAAGGCATAGAAGAATCAACATTCTTTGTATCTGATATCACAACCCATCCTATATTACCCTTAAGAAGATTGTATCATGATGGCGCCAAAGTCAAGAGTGGAATTTGGGAGTTGATTTCTGTCTTACCATTTACAAGTCTGTGCCCTCATGAAACTTCCTTACCCTTATATTCCTCTTCCTCACGCCTAGCTGCCCTTTACCCACACCTACTGCCCCAGTGCTCTTCAGCTACCCTTATCCAACAGCATTGAAGCTGGCTTGAGGACAGTCTTCTAGCCCCTTATTGATTCTGATCTCTATACTGTATCACCAAAAAGTTCAACCTCAAGGGCAGAGAGACTATCTGGTGATTTGTCATTTCATTTTCATTATGATGTGAAAACCATATCATAGATTTCAAGACCATTTTATTTGTCTGGTGGCCTTACTGTTGTAATCCAGGCTGGTAACTCTGGCCCAGAGTTATTCTCAGAATGAAAGTGTGACTTTCACCTAACTTAAATTCCTAGGGTGTAGAACTTTGCTCTTTTGGTCATCTCTTATTTGGCCAGAGTCAGATTATACCAACTCAGCATAAACTTCAAGGGTTGCAGGTGAAGAAGCTTTGAAATTTGGCGTGTACCTGACTGGTGGGTTAGCTCAGGACATTTCACCATTAGGGAAATGGTCAAGATCAGAAGACACCCCATATTTTCTTTTAATTGTGTTATCTACCTCTTCCTTCTTTAGTTGCATCTATATGATATTGAAAGCTGCTCTAAGACAATGATCCTCAACTTCTGCTCCTACGTGCAGTGGGTCCCAGGAAGTGATGTGCTGGTAGCTCAAAACCGAAACAGCTTGTGTGTATGGTACAACATTGAGGCACCTGAGAGGGTCACCATGTCCTCTATCAGGGTATGTCGACACCAGGGCACTTCAGAAATAGTGTCAAGCTATTAGAGCCCCCAGGAGGCTCCGAAGGGTACTTGGCTCTCTCTACCCACCACCCATAATCTCTGTGATAGAGTTGGCAAGTGAAGCTTAGACTCCTTCGCCACAGCGGAATGTGCCGCAGAGCCATACTTCTTCAGATTCCTGACATTATATTAGACCCCTGGATTATGGGTCTCTATTACAGTGGCCCTAGGAATTCACCAAGTCATAATGTGGAGTTCCTTTAGGCTGGAACATCCCTGATAGGAGGGGCAGTTCCATGACACCTCCTTGTGTGCCGATTCTCTGTTATAAGCCATTCAAAGTTCCTTTTTTCTCAGACTGCTGATCAAACCCTCTCTCCCGTCCCACCATATCATCACACATACAGTAATCCTCCAAAATCTGGGAGGAGCCTGTGAAAACAGAGAAGAGAGGCCTCTGTGCTAGGCTGGAATGACTGGTGTGGGTGTGGCTGGAGCACTTGATACTTTCTTTTTGTTCTTTTTCTGTATCTTTTTTCTCCTTTTTTGCCTCATTTTAGACTGATTAAGTTTGGGTTTTTTGGTTTGTTTGTTTTGTCTCTTTTAAAGTACCCTTTTTTCACTTTTTTGGTTTGGAGGTTATACATCTATTTCTATAGCGATTACCGTGTACTTAAATTAACAAAGTCTAAAGTTAATCAGCGTCTAATCCCCCCTCCCCTGAAAACAATACAAGGACCTTAAAAGGCTTTAACTTTGATTACCTCCCTTTTGCTATTGTTGTCCAGTGTTTTCGTTCTCTTCTCTTATCCTCGAAGTTAGACATTATTTAACACAGACGGAATTTGTTTCAATTTACCATCACAGTGCCAGTTTCTCTGTCTACCTTTTCCTTTTGCATTGCTGATCTTCCCTCTGGAGTTATTTTTCTTCTTCTGGAAGAATATCACTTAGAAGTTTCTTTAGTGAAAAACTTTTGATGATAAACACTCAGTTTTTGATTATCTGAACAGTTTTTTATTTAGCCTTTGTTCTTGAAAGATACTTGCACTCAGTACCCAATTCTAGACTGACAGTTAATTTTTCTTAGCCTTTTGCAAATATTGTCCCATTGATTGACTTCTTTTGTTGGTCTGAGAGTTATATTAACACCCCTTTCTGTAGAAGTAATCTGTTTTTTCTCTCTGGTTGCTTTTAAAATCTTCTTTTTCTTAGATGTTTTGAAGTTTTACTACAATGTGTCTAGATATAAATTTCCTTTTATTTATCCTGCTTGGTATATATCATGCTTCCTATATTTGTCAGTACACATATTTTTATCAGTCTTAGAAATTTCTCAGCCATTATCTCTTCAAACATTGCTTCTTTTCTCACATTTTCCAGTTTCTTTGTCAGAACTCTAATTAGGTATATGTTAGATTTCTTGTCCTGTCTTCTATACCTTTTTAACCTCTCATATTTCCTTTCTCCTTCTCATTCCATGCTATATTCTGGATAATTTCTTTTTTTCTTTTTCTTTTTTTTTTTTTGTGAGGAAGATCAGCCCTGAGCTAACATCTGTGCTAATCCTCCTCTTTTTGCTGAGGAAGACCAGCTCTGAGCTAACATCTATTGCCAATCCTCCTCCTTTTTTTTGCCCCAAAGCCCCAGTAGATAGTTGTATGTCATACTTGCACATCCTTCTAGTTGCTGTATGTGGGATGCAGCCTCAGCATGGCCGGAGAAGTGGTGCCTCGGTGCACGCCCGGGATACGAACCCGGGCCGCCAGTAGTGGAGCGCGCGCACTTAACCGCTAAGCCACGGGACTGGCCCTGGATAATTTCTTAAGATACATCTTTCAGTTCATTAATTTTCTTCCATCATTGTCTAATCTGTTATTTAAGCCATCCATTGAGGTTTTTACTTCAAAAATTAAACTTTTCACAAGGCTTTATTTGGTTCTTTCTCCAATCTGCCTATTTTTGATAGTCTTTTGTTCCTTACTTAATTTTTCATTTCCTCTTTTAGGTCTTTAAACATTTCCCACATAATTATTTTATATTCCATAACTGTTTTGTTCCTTAACTGTTATGTTTAATATCTGAAATCCTTGGGGGTCAAAGACTGTTGTTTATAGTTATTATTTATTCCTTTATAGTGGTTTGTTAACTTGTATTTTGGTATTTTTTTACTTTGAGCTCATATTACATTGAATGTAATCTTTTGGAATCCTGAGGGCCTGAAATGGACATGTTTTCCTCCAGAGATGAACTGTGTTTGCTTCTGCAGGAATCAGGCATATTACTGACCTGTACCTCTTTTGTTCTCTTTACTGAGAAGATGCCAGATTTAATGAGGGACTCTCAGATTGGGCATCCTGCAGAAGGACCCAAGGTTTAGTCCCCTCAGGCTGTGCTTACCTTCAGAGCAACTGTACTCTTCTCACTTGCTCACCTTTCATTTTTTCCTGCTCAGGTTTTAGCTTCCTGACTTTTTTCTTTCTTTCTTTCTTTTCTTGAGGGAGAAAGGTGGAAGAGGGAGTAGGAAGCATTACTAGTGATTTATTCAGTTGAACACAGCGATACATTAAAAAGTATGTCCCAGGTTGAAGTTATATTTTAACAGGAGGACCCTTAGGAATACATAGTCATGGTACTGCTGGAAGCAGATGTGGATGCCACACTTTGTCAGCTTACCTGCAGGCGTTAGTGCCGTCATAACTATGAGTGTGCTTTAACCCAAGGACATTACCATACATAGGAATTTTTATCTTCTTGAGAGAAACTAAATGTTAGCAAAACAAGGGCCACTATAATTCCCTCAGTGTGTGAGTAAATGGCTGAGTGAGGGTGGGTCTGTTCCGCAGTCGAGTCTGTGGAAACACTAACCTGGAATTCGGGTGGGGTGGTGGGATTGCATTTTTACAGGGTGATGTTGTAGGTCTAGAGCGGGGCGGGGGAAAGACCGAGGTGATGGTGACTGAAGGTGTGACTACAGTTGCCTACACACTGGATGAAGGCCTTATCGAGTTTGGAACAGCCATTGATGACGGCAACTACACCCGGTAAGGGGCTGGGCTGATAGCCAGCAAGGTGGTAGGAGAGTCTGGTTCTGAGAGAGGAGGACCTGGGATGGGTTGTAAAACTGGCCATATCTAAAAAGGACCTGGTGATCCAAGAATGAGACTGGACAAAAAGGGAAAATAATTGCCTGGCCTTCCCCTCTCCTGCCCCATCACCAGTATTCCTTGGTGTCTTCCTGACCCTAGACTCATTCCTTGTGTTTTTCTTCCTTCCCTCTCCAGGGCAACAGCCTTCTTGGAAACTCTGGAAATGACCCCAGAAACAGAGGCAATGTGGAAAACCTTGAGTAAACTGGCACTAGAGGCAAGGCAGCTACACATTGCTGAGAGGTGAGGCAGACTGTAGAACTGAGGTACCAGGCAGCTAGGAGGGATGACCACGTGGGTATTTTGCCTATGGGCTGCTCCTACCCAGTGTTAAGGCATTGCTTCCTTTCCCATGCCAACAAATGTCATAGAACCCTTCCATAGTACAGTTATTCCAAACATCCTCCCATCCTAGATTATAGGAGTATGTCTTTTCTTGTTTTTGCTTCCGGTTCTTGTAACTAGGTGCCCCTTCAAAGTTTTGAACACCCACACCCTACAAGCTATGCATTGTTAAGTATGTTCTGAGTATAGCATAGGAGTGTAGTTATAGGACAAACTTGGGACTGACACTCTTTGTGTTCAAATCTTGGCTCCATTTACCAATGTATGTAACCTTAGAGAGGTTAACTTAACCTTTCCAAGCCTTGATTTCTCGATTTTCTCTATGCAAAATGGGGATAATAATTGAATTTACCTTGTAAGATGGTAGAGAAGAATGGTAGTGGTAGTGAAGAACAAATGAGAGAATCTGTGCAAAGAGCACAGATTGTAAGTGCTCAATAAATGTCAACTGCTGCTATTTGGGCTAGGAGTCATCCTTGATCCCTTTTTTCCCATACTGCCCACAGCTAGACTATCAGCAAGCCCTAGGGACTCTGACCCAGGGTCTCCAAAACACATCCTGAATCTCTTGTCCTGCTCTACTGTCTCCACCCTAGAACAGATCACCCGGGTGTCTCCTAACTGAAGCGTTGCAAAGCCTCTTAATTAGTCTCACTGATACTGTTTTTATACCCCTATGATCCATTCATCCCATAGCACCTGAGGTAATTTTTTGAAACATAAATTAGATTGTCATTTTCTTGCTCAGAACCTTCAAGTAGCTTACCATTATACTTAGTATAAAACCCAGACTCCTTTACATTTCCTAAGGCCCTACAATATTTGGCCTCTGCTTCCTTCTCATACCAGTTACCTATGTGCCTATTCATCTCCAGCCGCACTGGCATCCTTTTGGCCCTTTGAGCATGCCAAGCTCACTCCTGCCATCAGGCCTTTACACTAGCTATCCCCTCTGCCTGGAATAATTTTTCCCCATCTTGCCATGACTGGCTCTGTTTTATATTCAGGTCTCAGCTGAAATGTCAGCTCCTCAGATAGGCCTTCTCTGACTACCAACTTAAATAGTCCCCTCAGTTACTGTCTATAATGTCACACTATTTTCTTTTCTTTTTTATTCTCTCAAATTATCTTTGTTTATTTGTTTACTAATTATTTCTTTTCACTAGAAAGTAAGTTCCTTGAGAGCAAGGCCCTCATCTGTCTGATCCCCTTTGTGTCTCCAGTGGCAAGAACAGTGCCTGGCACATAACAGATGCTCAGTCTATATCTGCTGAGCCAATGAGTTGATGATGATCCTATAATAACATTACTGTTACTGTTATTGCTTCCATACTATAGGTGCTTTTCTGCTTTGGGCCATGTAGCAAAAGCTCGATTCCTGCATGAGACCAATGAGATTGCAGATCAAGTGTCTCGGGAATATGCAAGTATTATCCTCCTGATTCATTCAGTCTCTCAAGCTGAGATTTCTCTTAGTACTCAGCCCCATGATTCCTAGCTTTCCAGTCGTGACTAATTTCCTCTGCGCTGCCCACCCCACCTCCACCCTCAAATTGGACCATTTTGGAATTGCTTGCCAAACCTCAAGCCTCTAAGCCCCATGAAGTTTTTCAGCTTCCCAAGTCTTTTAGCTTCCATGTCTCTCTGGCCTTCCTGTCTCAGCCCACACAGACAGAATGGCCCCTGCAGCACCAACAGAATAACCAGGACCTCCTTTTTACCTGCAGGGTGGAGAAGGAACAGACTTTTATCAGGTCCGAGCACGTCTAGCCATGCTAGAGAAGAACTACAAGCTGGCTGAAATGATCTTCTTGGAACAGGTGATGGGAGAAGAGGAACCGGCTGAAGAGGGGATCAGAGGGAAAAAAAAACGAGGCAAACACAGGAGAGGAAGAGCACTGGTCAGCTGGGCTGCCATAGATTTGGGGAGAACTTTTAGAAAGGTTTATACAGTTAATTTCAATCCTCCTTAATTTCCTCCTCTGCATTAGTACTTACAATTACTTCTTTGTTTTCTAAAAAGTCCACTATCTCCCCCTGTACTCCAGAGCCTGTCTTTGCAATTCTTGTGCATGGAGATAGATCCAGGTTTTATGGGGCCTGAAGTTTATACAATTTGAGGAACGCTCTTTAAGAAAAATTGCCTGGGAAGGGGCCTCTGCAAATAAGGTGCCCTAAAGCTTAAGCTTCTTTTAGTTTCACAATAAATCTACCTCTGCTTGTGCATGAGTAAAGGGTGAGGCTTTTAGTCCACATGGGCTGGCGTCTTAGCCAGGCTTAGGAGAGCTTGCTGATTTCTTATCCTCATATCTTCTCAATGTCCCTCTTTGCTGTGCCCGGGTTCCTCTAGAACGCTGTTGAGGAGGCCATGGACATGTACCAGCAGCTACACCGTTGGGACGAGTGTATCGCTGTGGCTGAGGCCAAGGTACCAGTTCTGTCTTCTCCACAGTTGTTCGGATCTTGGTTCCATCAATATCAGAAATCTCCTCTTGTCAAGAAGGCTATAGGAACTGGTACGGGGTTGGGGCTGGGACCTGATATGCTGAGGAGTTAGGACATTGATGACCAGGAGGATTTCCGTTGCTACAGTGGGATTGGAGAAACATGGGAAGCAGCAGGGCAGGAAGGAGGGATGTGACTTCTAGTTCTTCTCTGTTGTATGTCCAGGGGCACCCAGCCCTGGAGAAGCTGCGCCGCGGTTACTACCAATGGCTAATGGACACACAGCAAGAGGAGCGAGCAGGTGAACTGCAGGAGAGCCAAGGGGATGGGCTAGCAGCCATCAGCCTCTACCTTAAAGCAGGGCTCCCTGCCAAAGCTGCTCGGCTGGTGCTGACCCGAGAGGAACTACTAGCCAACACAGAGCTGGTAGAACACATCACCACAGCCCTTATCAAGGGGGAACTGTATGAAAGGGTATGGCTGGCTTCCTATTCCTATCCTTTATCTCCAGGGCTCAGTGCCCCTCTCCCACCCAGAGGAGTCTTGGAGTGCATAGCCCTCCCTGACTGGAGGCTAAGTCTCTTCCTTTTGGGGCTGATTCTTGATTATTTGTGTAGTAGGGGTATCATTGTTGGTAATATGGTATGTTTTAACAGGCAGGTGATCTCTTTGAGAAGATTCGAAATCCACAGCAGGCCCTAGAGTGCTACTGTAAAGGCAATGCATTCATGAAAGGTACCAGCCACCTACAACCCATCTTTCACTGTTGTAGACTTTTGCCCAAACAGTCCCCCAACACTATTTTGTGCATCTGTTCAGGTTGACTGGCTTTAGTTCTCTATTCCTCCACTTCTCACCTATATTCCATGCCTCATTTCCCTGTCTTACTTTTCATGAGTCCCTTCCCTAGAAGTCTGAGCTGAATGCTGTCTCTCTCTGGTAGCAGTGGAACTGGCTCGTTTGGCATTCCCAGTGGAGGTGGTGAGACTAGAGGAGGCGTGGGGGGACCACTTGGTGCAGCAGAAGCAGCTTGATGCAGCCATTAATCATTACATTGAAGCCAGGTATGGTTTTATGGGGGTGCAAAGGAGATTTGGGCATGAGGTGAGAGGTGATGGAGCAGGTGAGGGCACCAAGGCCTGAAAGAAATGAGATCTCAAAATGTAGGTTGGAGTATGCTTTTGAGGTGTTTCTTTACCTCTGTCCATCTTCTTCTTTCCTCATACATATTTATGCCTTTCCTAACTATGCCAGGTGCTCCATTAAGGCAATTGAGGCTGCCGTGGGTGCCCGCCAGTGGAAGAAGGCAATTTATATATTAGATCTACAGGACCGGAACACTGCGTCCAAATACTATCCTCGTGTGGCCCAACACTATGCATCTCTGCAGGAGTATGAGGTGAGGAAGAGCCCCTTTCTGCAGCCTGAGGCAGTGAAGTACAGGATAACAAAGAGAGAATCTAGAACAGGAAGTGGGGACCATCTCAACAAATTCTTTCTGGGGCCCAACAGTATCACCACCCTCAATGAGAAAAAAGACATGTACTGCCCCGATTTCATACCAGCATGACACAGACCCCTGTCCCAGATATATAAAGTAAGTCTCTAGCTCTCTTCCTGTGCCAGCATGAGTGATTGTTCATGAATAACTCAAACAGAGTTACAATATAGAATTGGCTTGCATTGCAGAAATCAAGGCCCTCTTAAACTCTGATTGTGTTGTCCTCATACTGTTTTGGGCTGGTCTGTTTTTCAAAACAGTAGAAAGTCTGACACACTCACAGTCATCTTTTCTTCTCTGTTATTATATGATAATGGTATCCCGGGCTCTACTCCATCCCAGCTAAGTTTTGTTCTTTCCTCCTACAGGCTGCTTTAACTCTATTGCTCTGACCTTTTGCATCTACATCTCTCAACCACAGATTGCTGAGGAGCTCTACACTAAGGGAGACCGGACAAAAGATGCGATAGACATGTATACCCAGGCTGGCCGCTGGGAGCAAGCCCACAAGGTAGAGAATGAGGTGGTTGTGTTGCCACTTTCCTTAGTCTCTGATTTCCCCCTTCACTAGGTCCCCTAAAGGCTGAGAAAGAGTTCCAAAATATAGTCTGGGTAACTTTGATCCCTAGCCACAAGGAAAGGCAAGGATGAAGAGAGGCCCTTGTTCCCAAATCTGAAGAGAGCAGATGGGTTTGTGAGCTGGAGAATCTGAAATATCACTCCTGAAGCTCTATTCACATTGGTAACTTTGTTCTTGCTTCTGCTCCCAGAGCCCAGTGAATACAGTAGGAGTATGGTAATGGGAACGTATGCCCCCAGCACAGGGCATCTCTGACCCTCCTGCCTTAGCAGAATATAGTTCCTACTCTGCTCCTTACAGACTTGGAATTCCCTGAACTGAGTAGGAGAATGGCAGGAACCAAACTCCTGTGGTTGTTGGGAAAGTTCAGAGTTCCTAAGAAAACAGGTTTCCTTGAAGCCCCACATCCCTGACCTCTCTGCATGTCCCTCTACTTCCCTGGGGGCACCTGGCTCTCTGAGGCTACTCTGGCTCTGTGTGTCGGTATAGCTGGCGATGAAGTGCATGAGACCAGAAGATGTTTCGGTGCTGTACATCACCCAGGCTCAGGAGATGGAGAAGCAGGGCAAGTACCGGGAGGCTGAAAGGTGAGTTGTGGCGCCAGAGGAGGTGTGGAGGGAGATGAGGCTTCAGGGCTGAAGGAAGAGATGGGGTCTGGGGATATGTGCCCTCTGCCCAGAAGGCAGTGACAGGATCTCTTAGGACCCTAGCAGCAGGAATCTGGGTCTAAGAGGCCCCAGGTGTGTCTTCCATCCACAGGCTATACGTAACAGTAGAAGAGCCTGATCTTGCCATCACCATGTTCAAAAAGCACAAGTTGTATGATGATATGATCCGCCTAGTAGGGAAGCACCACCCAGATCTCCTCAGTGACACACACCTACATCTGGGCAAGGTGAGCTCTTCTCGTGTCCTTGCCGATCTCTTCCCCAAACAGGCTCTGTCTCCCCCTCTCTCCATTCTGACCTACCTTTCCCCAGGAGCTGGAGGCTGAAGGCCGACTACAGGAGGCTGAGTATCACTACCTTGAGGCCCAGGAATGGAAGGCAACAGTGAACATGTACCGGTCCAATGGGCTTTGGGAAGAGGCGTACCGGGTAAGGAGTCCAGGCCACACTCAGGAGTACATCCATCCTTCTTCCTCACTCTCAAGTGACTGTAATTCTAAACTGGTTGTAGGTGTCTTTGAAAAATGTCCACACCTATACACAACATTTCTCATACAGTTTTAAGGGTTTGTGGACTACCTGAAATCCATCCTTGGACCCTAAGCAAGTTAAGAGACCCTGAAACTTAGCCGTCTTCCTGTTGTTCTAGAACAGGCACCTCATGTTTGTCAAAGCTGAGGTCAGGTTGGAGATGAGAAGGGAGCAGCCATGTACCCCTGTGTTGAAGGATTGCCGAGTGGCTTTGCTTTACAGGTGGCCAAGGCTCATGGAGGAACTAATGCCCACAAACACGTGGCCTATCTGTGGGCAAAGAGCCTAGGAGGAGAGGCTGCAGTCAGACTGCTTAATAAGCTGGGACTCCTGGAAGCTGCTGTTGACCACGCTGCTGACAACTGGTGAGGCCCTAAGCCTTCTCTCCACTGGCCTCATTCCAGACAGATCCTCTATATAGAGAAAGAAATTTGATATATAACTGAAAAGCATTTCTAAAAGCTGAGGCGAGAGTGAAGAAATGTGGTAGGGAGAGATTCTTGGAAGGACTTGATAGAGAGGCAACAATGAATTAGTAATTCTGCTGCTATTCCCCAGGGGCTCAGAACAGTGTTTAATCTTTGGCTGTTCTAAGGGGAAATGTGGAGACAGAACAGCTTTTAAAGCTAAAGTGCACTAAGCCAGTAACTTACTTCTGAGTAATGGAAGTGGGATTCTGTTAAATGCAAAATGAACTTTTCTTAAGCAAATGTTATAAACACCAGTAGTAATCCTGCATCAGTCAGATTGCTGAGGATAGCCTTACTCGTTTTTGAGAGATTGTTTTTCTGCTAATGTGGATGTGGCTCAGGAGGATGTGGTGGGAGCACCAAGAGCCCTTCCTACCCTGTTCGAGTAGTGCTGTGAGGCTCCCTCCTCCTTCGCCCTCCCTCCTTCATCCCACTGCTTCTCAGTCCGCTGGTCTCGGGGAAGCACAGGCCTTTCCAAGTGTCTCTTGATCCATGTCTTCCTTTATATCTCTCTCTGCTTCTCTATCACTTCATATGGACTGTCTTTCTTAATCTGTCCCTTTTCCTCCCCTCAGTCTTTGCCCTGTCTCTGTTTTCTTTTGCCCTCTGTTTCTCTTTTCCTCTTATAAAGGAAGTATTGAGTAGGCAAACTTTATCTGCCCCTTCCATTTCAGCTCCTTTGAATTTGCTTTTGAACTCTCTCGGCTGGCGCTCAAGCACAAAACCCCTGAGATTCATCTCAGATATGCTATGTACCTGGAGGATGAGGTATGAATGTGGTCCTTCTCCATTGCTTTTGACCCTGACCACAGAGCCCTCCTTTCCATCCCCAGCCCATTGCCCATCAAACCTCCTGTCTCATGACTGCCTGTGATGCCAGTCTCCTTCTCATCACGTGAGGCTGTCTTTCTCTCCCTCTAGGGTAAATTTGAAGAAGCTGAAGCTGAATTCATCAGGGCTGGTAAACCCAAGGAAGCAGTCCTCATGTGAGTTATCCCATAAATTCCTTAATTCTGTCCTCCCAAGCACAGCCCCAGGATCTTACATTGTCATCTTCACCTTCATCTAAACCTAGTACCAATAAATCTTATACTCCCTCAGTGACATGGCTGTTTGCCTGTCATTGTTGAGACCTCAGTCCCATACTCAGCCTGCCCTGTGTCCCCACCTGGGAGCAGGTTTGTCCACAACCAGGATTGGGAGGCAGCTCAGCGTGTAGCCGAGGCCCACGACCCTGACAGCGTTGCCGAGGTGCTCGTGGGGCAGGCCCGGGGGGCCTTGGAGGAGAAGGACTTTCATAAAGCAGAAGGGCTGCTGCTTCGGGCCCAGAGACCAGGCCTGGCCCTCAGTTATTATAAGGTAGGGCACCGGAGTCAGGGCCGTGAGGGGAGGGTGAGAGGGTATGAGAGCCCACAGAGTGCTACACTGACCCCTGGCACTGAGAAAGATCCAGTAGGTTAGCAGTGGACAGGGCGAAGGAGAGATAAGAGAAAGGAGAAGAGAGGTCCAAGGACCCAGGGATCAGTGGGTCATAGCACCTGTTTGGCAGTGGGAAGCTGTCATGTCTGCCTCTACCCTCCTGATACCTGGAAATCTGGGCAGGAGGCTGGATTATGGAGTGATGCCCTGCGGATCTGCAAGGACTACATGCCTGGCCAGCTGGAGGCTCTGCAGGAAGAGTATGAGCGGGAAGCTACTAAGAAGGGGGCCAGGTATGAAGCTAGGAGGCCAGGAAATGTTGGCAGGGTTGGGGGTGGGTCACAAGGTGTGCACAGGATAGGCCATGCTGCCCCCCTGCATTCCTGGTCACAAGCACTCTCCTCTTCACAGGGGCATGGAGGGACTAGTGGAACAAGCTCGACAGTGGGAGCAGGCTGGAGAGTATAGCCGTGCAGTCGACTGTTACCTCAAAGTGCGGGACTCAGGAAGCAGCAGCCTGGTGGAGAAGTGCTGGATGAAGGTGAGGCCTGCCCACCTTTCCTGGCCCTCCGCTTCCCCAGGCCTCCACTCACCCAGCATTCCTTCTCAGACATTCATCTTTTTCCTCCTGTGTCTTTTTGTTTCAAACAGGTATCTAATGAGTTCTTGCTAGATGCTAGATCTAGAACCTATGAAGGCTATAAAAGGGGATATAAGACAGAACCCTGACAGCTAGAAATTGGGGGAAGTTAGACTAACACATGGCTCAATTAATTAATATTGTATCTGAGTGAAGACTAAAGTGTGTGATTCAAAGTGGAGTTCAGGGGCCGGCCCCACGGCTTAGCGGTTAAGTGCGCGCGCTCCACTACTGGCGGCCTGGGTTTGGATCCCCGGCGCGCACCGACGCACCGCTTGTCCAGCCACGCTGAGGCAGCGTCCCACATACAGCAACTAGAAGGATGTGCAACTATGACACACAACTATCTACCGGGGCTTTGGGGAAAAAAAGGGAAAAAAAGGAGGATGATTGGCAATAGATGTTAGCTCAGGGCTGGTCTTCCTCAGCAAAAAGAGGAGTATTGGCATGGATGTTAGCTCAGGGCTGATCTTCCTCACCAAAAAAAATAAGTGGAGTTCAGAGAAGGGTGAGATCTCTGTGAGCTGGGGGCGTCAGGAGGCTTTGTAGGCCTGGAACCGGAGCTGGAAGGGCAAATCCAAACCCTGGAGCTGGAGCTAGAGGGAGGCCAGGAAGAAACCAGAGGCTCCTCCTCTACCCAGCAGCTCCTGAAAAGAAGCCTCTAGCAGATTAAACCAAACCAATATGTTTTATGAATTCTAAGATATATATAATCACATTTTAGTACCTTCGAAATTGGGATACATGTATAGTTTAAATGATGTGCCTTAGATTCAGGGAAATACGGGTATTAGGAGTTATGAGGAGGCAAGGTTGGTCAACCCCCTAAATAAAATGTTGTGTGATGATGCCCCTGCAAAATTTCCCTTAGGTTTCTAAGGCCTTGTAATTGAAGAACCCCTAGAAGTTGGAGGGGAAGAAGTAGAAAGAAGGACTGATGATTGGTTGTATGAGTTTAGCAGAGTTTAATCAGCAAGTATTTAGTAAGCATCTGCTGTGTCTTACTCTGGGGGGTTGTTCACTGGGGTGCATGCATGACTATACCTTCTTCAGATTAGTCAGAGGATAGCTTCCAGGATTGGGGCACTTTAAGCATTGAAGGGTTTGGCAGGTAAAGAAAGAGGCAAGAATAGGTGGGGGAAAGACCAGGAGGATTAGTACAGACTATAGCTAAACTAGACTGCGTGGAAATTAAAATCTGGTGAGGATGTCAGCACCATAGTGGAAATAGTGTGAGCTTATAGAACACTTGGGTTTGTAGAATTACTGAGTTTCAGGGTTGGAAGGTGTCTCCAAGACCATCTAGACCAGCACTGTCCAATTGAAAAATAATGCAAGTCACAAAGATAAGTCACACATGTAATTTAAAATTTTCTAGTAGCCTCATTCAAATAAATAAAAAAGATACGGGTGAAAATAATTTTAACATATTTTACTTAACCCAGTATAGCTAAACTATCATTTCAATAGTTTGAAATATTTCACTATAAAAATTTATTGAGATATTTTACATTCCTTGTTTCATACTAAGTCTTTGAGCACAGCACATTTCTACTGGGACTAGCCACATGTGACTAATGCTTCTGTTCTGGACAGTACATATCTAGACTCACCATAACTCTTATGGATGAAGAAACCAAGGCTCAGAAAAGCCCAACACAAATAGTTGCAGAATGCCTTGGACTCCTATTTTAGGAGTTCTTTTTCTGTACCATGCTACCAAGATTCTGTTTGTGACAAAGAACTTGAGAAACCAATTTGTCAAAGGTGGCAGGACCAAATGCAGTGACCTCAGACAGCAAAGAGAGTATCTGCAAGAGATGAGCTGAGAGGAACAGATAGTCCACTGATGGTCATTTAAAGGCTCGATGGACCATGAGGCAGTTTTTGCCCAGGAACATGGAAGGTGAGGGAGAGTGTGAGAGAGAAAGTTGGCAACTGGAGGGAAAAAATAGATTAGGCCGAGGACCCCCAGTGGTATTTGTCTCTCCTACCCATTTCCATCTTCTGTTCAACCACTCAGGCAGCTGAACTCTCCATCAAGTTTCTGCCTCCCCAACGAAGTCTGGAAGTAGTTCGGGCTGTAGGACCCCAGCTGATTGGAATTGGAAAGCACAGTGCAGTAAGTAGGGTGCTAGGACTGAAAAGAGATAGATTCCACAGAGATGGGTGGAATGGTGACATCTACACCCAGGAAGGTGTGTGAGGTGGGTCTCTTGGCAGGCGTGGTATGCAGTTCTGGGGAAACAGAGAAGAGGGTTCACAGAGGAAAGACTGGGGAGTGAAGGGGAAAGATGGTCTCCAGTCTCTGATTTCCCACCATGCAGGCTGCAGAGCTCTATCTGAACCTGGACCTAGTCAAGGAAGCAATCGATGCTTTCATTGAGGGTGAGGAATGGAACAAGGCCAAGCGTGTGGCCAAGGAGTTAGATCCCCGGTAAGCTCACAACCCTTTCTCAGTGGGAAATTCTCTTGTACTGCCTTTTGTAAAGACTGGGAGAATGTTCTCACGGGGAGGGTGTGCATCCCTGGACCATGAAGTGTGAGATCTGTGTACATCTTCACAGGTATGAAGACTACGTGGACCAGCATTATAAAGAGTTCCTCAAGAACCAGGGCAAAGTGGACTCGGTGAGACTTGCAGAGTTAGCAGGAGGCAGAACGCACAGAGAAGCTCAAGAGATGAGCTCAAGACATGAGTTCCTCATGTAACTCTCTCTTTTCAACTGATCCATAGCTGGTGGGTGTGGATGTAGTGGCTGCTTTGGACCTATATGTGGAGCAGGGCCAGTGGGACAAGTGCATTGAAACAGCTACCAAGCAGGTACTGCTCTCTTCCTCCTATTCCCAGCTCTTCTGTACGTTTTCCCTTGACTTCTCACCTGCCCCAGAGCTGTATCTCTTACTTCTTCCAAAGCCCAAACCCCAAAGATCCCTAATCAGCATCAGGGGGCTCAGTCTTCCACACTCTGAAGTTGGGGTCAGAGGCCTACCTGGGCCTGGCTTGTATATGCCCTTTGCCTCTTAAACAAATCTACAGCCTCAAGTCAGCACCCCACCCTCACTGTCTTGTCTTACTGATCCCAGCCTCCCCCATGCTTTTCCTCCACCCCCGGGACAGAACTACAAGATTCTGCACAAGTACGTGGCTTTGTATGCGACTCACCTGATCCGAGAGGGTGGCTGTGCCCAGGCACTGGCCCAGTATGTGCAACATGGAGCCCCTGCTAACCCTCAGGTACAGCTTGCTTCTTGGGGTGAATGTTTCCTCAAGGAAAGTCTTACCTTCTCCTCAAGAACCACCCATCCTCTCAGGAACTATCTTCTCAAAGGATTCCTTCATTAGAGAGCATCATGCCCAGAGACCCCTCCCAGCCTCTTCTGAAATATACAGCCTCTCTGGAGGATTTACCCTTTGAAGAAACACCCAACCTCCCCATGCTCTTAGCTAACACACAGAGAACAGTCTTTCAGAGATGAATCCTGCACACACCCCTAGGGCCTTAATAACTTCCTCCAGAGAATAAACACCACTCTCCTATCTGAGCATCACAGCTCTCTGGAATATTAGCCCATTAATACTGTAACTGTGCATTCACATTCACACATTTTCCCACACTCAAAGAACACCAATTAGTAAGAAATAGTTATTTTCTTACTCCTCTTCTTTCTCATCCCTAAAAATAATCAACACTTTCTCCATCATTGTCCTTTCCCTCCTCTATGCACACATTTACAGCCTGTTTTCCTCTCTTTGGCCCCACTTCCACTGACTTTCTTCTAGTTGTCCCCTTCTCACTTAGCCTTCCTTTCCCTGTCTACCTCCAGAACTTCAACATCTACAAGAGGATCTTCACTGACATGGTGAGCTCACCTGGGACCAACAGTGCTGAGGCCTATCACAACTGGGCTGATCTTCGGGATGTCCTCTTCAACCTGGTGAGGAAGTCCGGTCAAGAAGAGTGAAAAGGCTACTCCACTTGTCCCTGTCCTCGTCTCTTCTTTCATGCACATAAACCTTTACCCTCAGTTGTATTGTACCTTCCTTGTCCAGGTGACCAGTGGTCTACTGACCACTCTATGGCCCTGGCACTCCTCTGACCCCTGACCCAGGCTCTTCCTGCTCTAGTGTGAAAACCTGGTAAAGTCCAGTGAGGCAAACTCTCCAGCCCATGAGGAGTTCGAGACGATGCTGCTGATCGCTCATTACTATGCCACTCGCTCTGCGGCCCAGAGCGTCAAACAGCTGGTGAGATGGAGGCGGGAGGAGTATTCAGTCTTATGGACACATCTTCAAATGTATTTAAGTTGAATGAATTCAAGTTCTGGATTCTCAAGCTTGGCCTACTTCTCTGCTAGCTTCTCTTCTGTTTAAAGGAATCTTTGACCCTTGCTGAGATGGTTTTCTTCCTGTACTCCTTTGACCTTCTAAGGGCTCTGTGCCCACATTGTTCCAGCCACATTATGCTTAAACATTCAAATCCCATGATTTCTGTATTGACCTCTTATAATATATACATAATTTTGGCTTATTCCTGATAGTATATCGTATATTTAGTTCATATACTTGGATGATAGAATTCTAGAAGTGGAAGGAGATTTAGAAATAATCTAAGTCCAGTTCTCTTGTGCAGATGAAGAAAACTAAGACCCAGAACTGCTTGAAATCCAGAGCAATATAATACTGATTTGTTGGTTTTCTGGTTCTGTGGCTGCCTTAGTTATAAGATCATTGGTCTGGTAGCCCAGTCACTATAGTGCCAGAATCATAATGCTTAGACTTTAATCCATAGGAAACTGTGGCTGCCAGGCTTTCTGTTTCGCTGTTACGCCACACCCAGCTCCTACCTGCAGACAAGGCCTTCTATGAAGCAGGCATTGCTGCCAAGGTGAGCTGGGACAAGGAAGGGTGGGGCCGAGGAGATAAGGAAATCAAAAGTTGGAAGGTAGAATATCCCATCTGCTCAGGTAGAGCAAAGCTGAGTGTAGGGCTGATGTTATGGAGGATATTGTTTTCCTGTATCTTCCTGGATTCTTGCCCTGCATCCTGGAAAAGCAGCGTCCAGCCCAGCTGCTCACTCCCACTTGCAACTTTCCTCTGTTGCAGGCAGTTGGCTGGGAGAACATGGCATTCATCTTCCTCAACCGCTTTTTGGATCTGACGGATGTGAGTAGGCAAGTTGTGCCCAGAGGTTGGGAGGTTTTGCCGGTCACAGGCTGTGCCTATCTCATGGCTACCCATTCTACCGCAGGCAATCGAAGAAGGGACTCTGGATGCCCTTGACCACTCTGACTTTCAGGATACAGACATTCCCTTTGAGGTGCCACTCCCAGCCAAGCAGCACATACCGGTAAGGGTGCAGGATTGGAGAACAGGAGGCCCCACCAGTGTGAGTCCACTGAGAAGGGAGGACATATTAGGTTGGTCCCCCCCAACCCTTTGTAATGGGCATCAGTCAGCAACATCTTTGGAAGGGTCTCAGCCCTCACTATTCCTTCAGTGAAAGTAGAAGCAGAGGAAAAAGCTAAGGCTGTGACTGTGACCCCCAGTCCAAGGAGACTCATTTATGGGTAAAAGGCAGTACACAGGGTGTTGGCTTAGCAAACCCCCTCACCTACCACCCTCCACTTGCCCTGCCCTGCATGAAGCTGCTGCTCCCTGTCCTTCCTAGGAGGCTCAGAGAGAAGAGGTTCGAGACTGGGTGCTCACAGTCTCAATGGACCAGCGGCTGGAACAAGTTCTGCCTCAGGATGAGCGTGGTGCCTACGAGGCTTCCCTGGTGGCAGCGAGCACTGGAGTTCGGGCACTGCCCTGCCTCATTACTGGTACAGAATCCTACAGCACCCCATATTCTGTGGTGGGTGGAAAGGAAGGAAAAACAGCAGGATCAAGAAACTATTTTACTGTGATTCAGTAAAGAATGCAGAAGACAAGAACAGCCTACTTTGTACCCCAAATTGCTTGTCGTTTTCCCCTCTCAATCCCTTTCAAACCCCAGTTCACTTTTTTTTCTTCCCCACAGGATACCCCATTCTGAGGAACAAAATTGAATTTAAGCGGCCAGGGAAGGCAGCTAACAAGGACAACTGGAATAAGTTCCTTATGGCTATCAAGGTTAGAGAGGGAGACTTGAAGAACGGGGGCAGGGAGAGCAGCACTGAAGAACAACAACAAACCACTAGAAGGGTGGGTGGGATTGTCAAGAAGGCAGGTGCAGGCCTTGAACCCTGCTCCCCATGCTGAGATGGAGTTGATTTTCTTTATATCAGGAATGTTTTTCTCAGCACTAATGAGTTCCTCTCATGTTCTTTCTGTTTCCTCACAGACCTCCCACAGCCCAGTATGCCAGGATGTGCTGAAATTCATCAGTCAGTGGTGTGGAGGGCTACCCAGCACCAGCTTTTCCTTTCAGTAACTGGTAGAGCTCAAGGAAGAGTTATTAGATTCTCTCCCTCATTAAAGTCTTGTAACTGAGACCACTGTATTCTTTGATGAAGGTCACCCCCAACACCAATCCAGTGTCCTTTTTCCTCCAAAAGAATCATAATCAAGTAGAATAAAAGAGTTCTTTTATTATAATTGTTTATATCATCCTAGGAGTCAGTGGAAAACTCTTGGGGACTGAGCCTCTGGATCAGCACCTGCATGATAGGAGGTAGCCTCGGTCAGAGGACAAACAGCATAGCAAAGGACTCAACCCAGTTTTAAGAGTGGTTCCCTGCCCCCACCCTTTTCCCAGGCCACAATCCTCACCGCCCATTACCTGTCCTAAACCCAACTTTTCTGTGATGCCTGGATTTCTTGATTTTGATCCAGTAGCTGTTCATTTTCCTGCCTTTTAAATTTAGGAAGTTCAAGCTCTGTCAGTTCCACCAGCTGCAGAAGAGGGTAGAGTTAGTACTCCGGCCCTGAATTATAGTTCAGCATCTTTTCAACACAGCCAATCTGTGTTGAATGAACCCTTCCTGTTCATCTTCCTTACCTGCCCCTGTAGTCCTTCCTTCCTGCAGGGCCCAACCCCACGTAGAGTGAGTGCAGCCACACAGCAGTAACCAGACAGAACAGCCTCCGCTGCAGACATGAGCAAAGAAGGGATCCAGAGAGCCAAGGCTGTATCCTAACAGGGGAAGAGGAATGGTGGGGGACTAAGAGGGACCAGGGCACGATTGGCAAATAGGGGCAAATTAAAAGGGCAGGACCATCCTCCTCATCCTTTTGAGAAGAGAATGGACTCACATAGATTCTTGTGGGGTCAAAGGAGCAGTCAGTGTGTCCAGGCCCCTGGTCCAGCGGTAGCAAAGGATCCAGCAGTCCTGGATGGCAGTCACCAATAAGACGGCGGCCGCCATTGGCCACAGTGAGTGACACAGCAAGGAGGAGGCCCAGGGAGCAGGCAGCGGACAAGAGCAGGTTCACCAGAGCTAGTGCCAGCAGGGCCCAGTGCTGGCGAGAGCAGAAAGTCAGGGTGAGCAGCCTGGGGGCAGCTGACTCTCCCCCTGACTAGACTCCTCAGGTTTCTCTATTTGAGGCTCCTCCTCCTACTTAAAGATGAAGCTGTGTCAGCCCCCATTTCCTTGACTCAAGGCCTACTCATTAAAGCTCCGGAAATCCCCTCTCACCAGTCGTGGGCGAAGAAGGTTCCTGGATGCCAAGAGGGCCACAAGTCCCACGGAAACACTCTGCAAGACACAAAGCCTGAGGCCCGCGTTGCTCTCCGCACCGCCGGGCCGCGGCCCCGCCCCACCCCGCCTGCGGCGCTCACCAGCAGCCCTGAGCCCACGGAGATGACATTGGCGGTGATGTACTCCGGAGTGACGGCGCCGCGGGGATTGGCCACGTGCCGCAGGACGGTGCCGTGCAGCACGGCCCCCAGCAGCAGGTTCACGTGGCCCACCAGGATCAATGCGAGGCCCACGCGCATAAGCCGCCGGGGACCCCGGGCCGCGTCTGCAAAGCACCGGTGAGGGGCAGGCCTGAGCCGGGAGAGGAAGCGCGAGGCCCCTCGCGGCAGCCCCAGGCTAACCGGGGGCTGTAGGACGGGCCGAGGGTAGGCGCAGGGGAACGAGACCGAGACCGGAGGGCCCGGAAGTTACCGAATCTGCAGAGGCGGCAGCACCTCATTCCGTCCCTCGGCGCCTCGCCGCCGGGCACCTCTACCTGGCCCCGGCCCCTCCCTCGCTCTCCCGGTGGCCAGTTCCGCCCGATTACTACCTGGAGGCCCAACCCCCGCGCCCCACTCCCCCTAGCGGGGAAGGTGCAAACACACACGACACTTATAGCAAAAAGTAGACTTTTATTACAGCAGCAACTGAGGCGAATCGAATGGCCCCCCAGGGCCACCACTGCAGCACCACCCTTCTCTCCCGCCCCATCCGCCCCAGCGGGATTGTAAAATTCAGCTCCCCTAGTGCCCGTGGGCTTCCTTCCCACACAGGCTGGGCGGGAGCCGGCAGATCAGCTACTAGCCCCCAACTAGAAGGCGGCTGCTGAGAAGGCCCAGGCCCACGTCTGTGCAAAACAAGTAAACAAAGTGCAGAGGGGAGGAAGAGAAGGGGAAAGGGTAGGGTGATGCTCAGAACCAGGGAGCCCCAAAGCCCTCCTGAATAATAAAGGAGAGAAGGGGCTTCACAGGGTAATACTGACTGGGGGGAAGGGGCAGGAAGGCTGTGGCACGTCTAGTGACAGCCACAGCTCAGATTAGGGGCCTGGCCCGAGTGAGCTCTAAGAGGAGACGGTGACAGCGGCTGAGTTGAGGGTGCTGTTCCTAGCAAAATTGAACTTGTTCAGGGTCTCCTCTAGCAGAGAAGTCAGTCGGCTCTGGTCAGCCTGGGGAGAGAAGAGCTCAGTGAGACAGGCTGAGAGCAGAGAAGAATGGAGGCAGCCAGGGCAGCTGAAGGCAGAAACCTCACCTCACTAATGAAGCCCAGCTGCACCAGCTCAGCAGCCAACTCGGGGATGTTCTCATCTGACAGAGAAACAGGAGAGGGTGAGTACAGTGTGGGAGTGAGGGGCACAGAGCCCTTCAAATAGCCCCAGTTGGGTTACCCTGGCTGGGAAAGAATGATACAAGCAAAACTGTGAGATCCACCCTCCAATTTTAGGAGCTAAGATATTCATTCTATGTGAGTCAGTGTGTTACTGCCCTGTCATTTTCCCCACCCCGAATATGTCCCTCATAGATAAGGCTCATAGACTCCCTCCATTCTGAGGGAAAAGAGAGACTCACTTGGCATCAGGTCACAGCTCAGATGCCGGTTCAGTTTGTCCTCCAGCTTCAGCAGAAGTGTCAGCTGGAGAATAGGACAATCAGAAAATGAGGCTCCTCTTCCCCACCCTCTGGCCACCCAGCCCTATGCAGTCCTGGCCCTGAGCCTTACATGGTGTTTGACTCCCTCCTCTACTGACTCAATGTTGCACTGCATGAGCACCACCTAGGGAGAGGGGACAGAGAGGGTCACTAGAGTAGAGACTAGTCAGTATAAAACAACCCAACAGCTGGAAGCCTTTCCAGCCCACAGGACATGATTGTCAGGGAGCAGAAATGCATTCTTTCCTCTAAAGGACAAAGCCTTGAGGGCCAACCCCGTGGCTTAGCAGTTGGGTGCGCACGCTCCGCTGCTGGCGGCCCGGGTTCGGATCCCGGGCACGTGCCGACGCACCGCTTCTCTGGCCATGCTGAGGCCACGTCCCACATACAGCAACTAGAAGGATGTGCAGCTATGACATGCAACTATCTACTGGGGCTTTGGGGGAAAAAATAAATAAATAAATAAAATTTAAAAAATAAAGGACAAAGCCTTGAGATATCCTCTCCTTTCCACCATGACCACAGAGCCATCCACACTCACAAAGCCCCACCTTGCGGGTCTCCACCTCAGCTGGTTCAGGTGTTGGAGTTTTGACAGAGGGGGGCACCACAGGTGATGTCACCTCCTCCTGCTGTGGTTGCTGGGGCCGAGGTAGCCCAAAGGCTGTCAGGGGGTAGATCCCATTCCTAAAGGGAAATCAGACAGGTCACATGGGCTCTGAGAATACCTTAGGGCACCCACCCCTGCTTCCTCAAGGAAGCCTTCCCGCTCTTCTCTCACCTGACATCTTCAAGAAATTTATCCAATTCCAGAGCTGGTGACTGAGAATACCTGGAGGAGAAAAGAGAGTAAGAAGATGGAAGGAAGGAAACAAGCAAAATAGCAGATTCAACCATTCCCAGAGAATGGACAGTTGACAGAACGCTCAGGGTAGTAGTGACCCGTCTGGCCCTTTCAGACCCTTTCAGTTAGTTACTCACAAAGTCTGAACTGGTTCTCTTCCTGGTCTGGCAGGGATTTCAGCCAGTACAGCACTGGTATCCATGTTTTTGGTGATCTCCTCCAGAGCATTTTCTGGGATCATGTCTGGAAGGTATGATGGAAGAAGAAGTTACAGAAGGATAATCAGACTAATGTCACAGAAGGATAACAGGGGTCCTAAGGGGTAAAGAATCCCCTTGTGGGGGCTGGCCCCGTGGCTTAGCGATTAAGTGCGTGCGCTCCGCTACTGGCGGCCCGGTTTCAGATCCCGGTTGTGCAACCACGCACTGCCTGTCCGGCCATGCTGAGGTGGTGTCCCACATACAACAACTAGAAGGGGATGTGCACCTATGACATACAACTATCTACTGGGGCTTTGGGGAGAAAAAGGGAAAAAAAGGTGGAGGATTGGCAATAGATGTTAGCTCAGGGCCAGTCTTCCCCAACAAAAAGAGAATTGGCATGGATGTTAGCTCAGGGCTGATCTTCCTCACAAAAAAAAAAAAAAAAAAGAATCCCTTTGGAAGTAGAAGAGAAAAGAGAGCATGCCAGTGACAGTTACAAGGTTCCAGACTGGAAGAAAATTCCTAGGAGGGCCAAAGGGACTCACGTTGGTGTCCCACAATGCAGTGGGCAGCAAGGAGTTTGAGCGAGGGCACTTCAAACAGTGCTGGGTGGAACAGAAGTTCTCTGGCTGTTGGTCTGCGAGCAGGCTCAGACTGCAGGCACTTTTGAATGAACTCCTAGAAATGGGAACAAGGAAGTGGAGCAAGCATCTAGCAAGCACCCCACTGTGTTCATCTTTCTCTCTCTCATTATACTTAGCACAAAGCTTTGTACATACTAGTTGCTCAGCACTTGTTGAGGGAACATATTGCTAAATGTATTTGAAAGGGCCTTGAAAACTATAAGATATTCTATGAAAGGCATCATTCACTGTCTTTCCAGTTTTAATTATTTTCATTTTCTCCAACCACAAGCTTTCTCTTTTCTTTACTGCTCAAACTTATGATTTCTTTTTTCCTTATTTTCTACCTTTCTGCTTCATTAGTCCACTCACTGCCCAACTTCTTCTCCAGCCTTGCCAAATTTACTTTCTCTCTTCCCAAACTTACCCATTGTGTCAGTAACATTCATCATCTTTTTATTTTGCAAGCCCAGTACAATTTCCTTTGTGCACTACAATCATTTATTAAATTCATTGGATTTCCCCAAGGTTTTCCACCTCCCATAGGTCCCATGACAATTAACCTGCTTTGCTCCTTTCAGTCTTGAAGGCCAACAAGGTCCTATACCTAATCTTTCACTTCAACACCCCACACTAATACTGAACTAGAAACTTATTCCACACCAGCCTCAAGACCTCCCACTAGTCTTCTTTTCTGTCCTGCTCCCTTTTACACTTATCTGAGGTACAAACTATTCTTATTAATCTCAGCTCATTATTTCAGGGCATTTTCCTTAACTAAAACTATATAAATACAAAACCCTGAAGGACTGATTTGATTAATTCAAACGGATTGATTTGTTTAAAATTATCAACATGATGGTCTGAGGGTGTATACCAATTATTTGAGGTAACCATCAATTTAGCTTACCTCCATGTAGACACGCCTAAATTAACATCCAACCTTTAGCCTCAATATTACCCATCTTAAACTCCTAACCTGTGTGTGTGTATACAAAAAACATGGTAGGCACCACCTAGGGAAATGTTCACTGCCTTTCGCTGTCCTTTCTGCTTTGTGTTCTCTTGTTCTTAGAAGAGCGCATATTCCCAGTAGGTAGGAAGGAAGAAGAACCTGAAGACATTTCAAAGTCTGTTAAGGAGGGAGAAAAGTTCTGAAGATTCTTACCCTCTGTAATGGGTCTTCTAGAAGTTGGATGGCACTGCTGATGGCTTCCTGTGGCACATATGAGGACTCTCCATTGCCCTGAATCTCTAGCACTGCCATCTGCAGTAGGGGGAATAAAGAGGAAAAGTAGAGACCTAAGAACCTCAATGCTCCCACAGTCACTCCCTCAAGACCAGTACCATACTTGTCCTCCCTCCATTTCCGCCTTCCATCTTCTAATTTGACCCCTTTCCACCACCACCCCCTCTGGTCTCCTAACCTCCAGTGCACACATGCCAAAGGAGTAGATGTCCACTGCCGTTGTCACGTTAGTGACTTCTAGGGAAAACAAAGAAGATTTTGGTGAATCAGAGGATGGGGGTAGGGGGTGACAGAAATGCCTTAAAACAAACTTTTTGTATGCCAGTAGAGAAGGACTGGAAGTTTCAATTATGTTACCTCTGTCCCTCAGGTTATAAGGTGGGAAACCTGGGGATGGGCACAGGGCAGAGAAATTGGGATGCCTCACCTCCATACTCTGGTGCAAAGAAGTGTAGATTCTTCTGCTCTTCCCGACAAGTCTTCACATGATTGTTGATAGTGTCAGGAGCCACTGGGAGTAGGGGAGATACCCACAATCTGACCACCATGAACAAAGCATAGTCTCACTCCAGAGAGAGGCCCCCAAAAGCCAAATTCTCTCCTGAAGTCTCTAACCCTTAAAAGGCATAAACCTATCCCTTTCCCATCATGAACTACAGATTAAACACGAACACCACCTACCTCACCTTTCTTGGGTCTACCACTTCCCATCTAAGGTTCCTAACTCAGCAACAAAGGCTCCACACTAAACTAACAGGTACACGGGCTGGTCAAGGACCAATACAGTCTAAGGAAAAACTTGCACTTGTGACCTGTTCACCTTTCCCAAAGCCCAGGTACATCTAATCCCTGATCACATGAAAATGTTTGGTCTAGTTCTTTCATCCACCCTGCAAAGAGCATAAAAACAGGCAGCCATTCCTAATGTGGAACAATTAAAGACCTCAGAAACTTGGATCAAGAAGGATTAGAAGGATTAACAACACACACCCAGGTAGGTAGCCTCCTTCTTACTCACTTTTGCTGACTGAAACTCAAAAATAGCTCAAAATTGAACCAATACCCTTGAATCAGTTTCACTTTTAATCCACCAAAATTTTTAGACCCCTGCTCTATCCCCTTGTCCCTCAACATCGCCTGCCACAGAGCTGAAAGAGGAACCAGGGCAGGGCCCAGTTTGGACTCACTCAGATCATAAACAATGACTACAAGTCACAGAGAGTCTGGGAGCACAATGATTTAGGGAACCAGCCTGATGATGAGGGGGATTAAGAATCCAGGATGTAAGTGGCCAGCCAGGCAGAATCCACACAAAACAAGCAGGTTATGGAAGGGCAAGCAGGTGGAGGGCTGGTGGGGCAGAAGCCAAGCAGGCATAATTAGGCAGGGCGGGTAGGGGAACAGGGCTTGCTCCCACGACTGCATGCACTGGGCAGCCGCAAAGGGGAGCAGAGGGAGCACAAACAGAGCCCCAAGTGGGGCAGAAGGAGCTCTCACCATTAGCAAAAATCCTATGAAAGACTGTTGGGAACAGAGCAGCCCGTAAGCGGGAGGGAGGAAAACAGAGAAAAGTTGTGAGCGATGGAGCAGCCAAGCCCCAGACAAATGGACACACAAACAACACACAGACACAGCAAAAAGAAATGTTATACACTGCACACAGATACACAGCAAATGAAAGCACTCACAGCAGGCACAGCCTGGAACCTCCTTTGGTCGAGTCTGGCCCCAGGGGCTCAAGTCAGACCTTACACCCATCTCTTGCCCTTTCCCGACCTCCTATCAAGATCTCTGTATTAACCCCACTTTCCCTTAGAAAAGATGCAAGATTAGACCATATCCCTTCTCTACTAATTAATTGGCCTCTCCCTATGAATTACCCCTAGCAAGGTCCTTTCTCTTATCACTAGCCCATACCTCAGAATTTTGCTCTGCTCTCCCCCATTCTTTTTATCTTACCCCCATGGTTCCCAAATTCCCGAGGCTCCCCTGCCCAGAACCTCTCCCTCCCCTCACCAGAGCCAATCTTGATGAGTCCGTTGTGCTGGATGAAGATGGTGTCACAGGTCAGGTTCCCATGGATGATGGGGGGGTCACAGGAGTGCAGGTAGCTGTGGGGGCACTGGGCTGTTAGAGGGGCCACTGGGAAATTAGGGCAGGGGGAACCCAGGGGTTAAGAGGAGCAAGGGCCTGGTCTCCTGCTGGTCACCACAAAGATAATCCCCATACTCTGAATCTCCATTATGCCTGATGAGTTAAAGAACTGGATAAGCACTAGGAGAAAGAGGTGGGAGACAGTATCGTGGTTAGGGCATTAGGATGGACCCTTTAAAAGACCCACAATCTTGGGCCTAATCTTGACAGTATATGACTCAAAGAAAGTGGGAGAGGCAGAAACAAACAGCAGAGTGGAGCCCTGAAATCTGTTTGGAGGAACTAAATCAGGAATAAATATGGGAAAGACACTAACCAGATCCTACTTACCTTAGGGCAGAGAGGATTTGTGTGCACCAGCGCTTCCAAGCCTGGAACAGAGTTTGATCCAAGGGTCAGCAGTAATCCCCTCTCTTAACCCTCCAACCAGTTCCCTCCATCCCTTCCTGATCAGCTTCATAATTAACACAATCTTTTTTAAACCCCTAAACTAACCTGAAGCTTTGTCTGCTCTCCCTCCATACCTTTTCATTCATAGTCTTGTGGTTCTTTTTGGTCTTCTTCAGAAATTGCTTAAGACTCCCAGATGACATGTATTCTGTGATAAAAATGACCTGGAGAGGTGAAGCACACAAATCAGGCCTTACAGTAGTAATGATCCTTTACCTGGTAACATATACAGCAAATACATATTAAATTTGGAAGCTTGGTATTTTATTTTTTAAAGTTTCTCTCGTTTTGTTAAGCATCACTTCCTTAGATTTAATAGGACAATGAAAACTACTGAGCAACATGAGCTATGAGAAGGAGGAAACAAAAGTTCACTCATTTCTGCCCTGACTATAACCAGACAAGAGGCAAAGGTGGTAGTCAAAGCCCTACTCTCATCTCCACAGCAGCTGATTCCAGTTCTGTTTCAAAACTACTTTGTTTTAACCTCTGAATGTAAAAGGCACAATAAACATAGCTAGGCTCTCTGCAGTAAGCTCAAGAAAAAGTTCTTACCCTGGCCTTGTTCTCTTTAACGTCAGCCCAATACTTGTGAAACTTAACAATGTTGAGATGTTCCAACTGAATCAGATTATCAAACACAGCACGGACCTTTTCCTGGGAGCAGGGGAGACAGTGGGATAACAGAGTTCAGAAATCATTGTAATCCTGAAAAGCCATTCCCTATCCCTCCCCAGAAACAGTCTAACCCCAACATACTCTCCTCATAGTCAGCTTCCCAACACCAATTCCTCTTCAAACACCAGCGTTCTAACACCCCATAGGCTGCATCCTTTCACCATTACTTACTTCCTGCAGCTTGTAGTTCTTGCGCTCAGAGAACTGTACTTCATTCCACACAACCTCTACACCCTCCTCTGTATCCATGGCCAGGTATGCACTGTCAATACCTGGTACATTCCGTTGATTCACCTGATAAATTAAAATGGAAAGGAATTAAAGTTACCTCATGAATCCTCCATTTTAATACTCCATACCATCATCTTCTTGTAGGCTCCAACCTGTTGAAGTTTGGTCTGCCCTTTTGAGATTTTGCCCCTCTACTTCTCACCTCTTAGAATTCACTCTTCCAAAAGGGACACTACCACCACCTTACCTCTTCTCGCCTCTTCTGCCAGCGCCCACAGGGTGACTCTTCCAAGATCTCAGACTCATCTTCACTTTCTTCTTCTTCCTCTGGGGAAGCAGCTGAGGTGGTGGAGGTCACGGGAGGTGACACTGACGTCAGGCCAGGAGCTGAGGATGAGGATTCTACCTTTGGGTCTGAGCCACTGCTGAGTACTGTCTGAGACTCCCCCTCCGACATGCTGGAACAAACACTCAGGCCTACATTGGTTAGAGCAAGGATGGAGGGAGAAGGCAGAGACGGTTAGGGGAGATCTATAAAGATTTAATCCTACTAACTTCATCTGGAGTTAAAAAGAAAATAAACCAAATACCTCCCTTGTTTCCTTTAAATCAAAAACCAGAATTAGTCCTGTCTGAACACTGAAACATTTAACTACTCTCCTAGTCTAGAGAAGGAGAGCTATCTTGGTTGAAGATGACCCACCCAGAAGTGGCAAACACAAGATTTATGGCAGTATAACCTCTCTTAGTAAGGTCCAAATGAACAGCAAAATCAAGGGCTCCATTCCTTCTCAGCAAATACTCACCCAATAGCCTTCCCTGTGATTCCTCACCTACCCCTATTTGCATTGTACTCAAGAACTAAGCTACATGGGCAGTATTCAAGACAGATGATGCCAGATCCCAAAATGTTCCACTGAACCAGCCCCAAGGCTGGACCTTTAGCACTCTCAGTGAATTTATTCAGCTGAAACCCTTGGCTGATTTATTCCACTAGAACTAACCTTGGCATTCACTATCCATCCTTCCTATACACAGAATGAGCCTACCAGTCCATGGTGAGGCCACCCTTAGGCCAGGTGACTGGCAGTGGTTAGTGACTTCATCCCTGATGACCTCACCTTCCCTGTGATGTGAGTGTGGCAAATGGGTATTGGTTAAAAACATTTTTTTTCATTCACTCATTCAACAAATGTTTATTAAGCACTTATTATGGGCTAAGCACTGGGCTAGGTGCTTGAGATACAATAGTGAACAAAACAAATGAGATACCCACACTCATGGAGCCACAAATTTATTGCAGATCTAAGACATTAAACTTTCAGCTTTCATTTCACTCACATAGCTCAAAGGCTCCATTCTCTGGGGCACTGGATCTGACAAAGGTATTCCTTTCAAGCACAAATAACTCAACATACGGCCGTTGTAGGAAAAAGTACTATATAGAGATAGCATTTTCTCAGGGATGTGGCTACTTGAAAAAAGAATTCTCAAAAGCTAAACATCACTAACTTGTCCAGATAGTCACAGGACAACCACTGAATGTTATTCCATATCTCTAAGAACAAAGGCTGTGAAGGAGTTGGAACTTGTGTGTGCTGGTCTCAAGGGAGTGCCCTCCAGGATGAAAATAATATCCTGGAAAGTAGATTTGCTCCTCTAAGTAAGCTCAGAATACAGAAGCCTCTGATCAAACCAAGCTTTTGAAAAGCTCTCATTTCTCTTTAGGAGTCTGGAATGCCCCCTTCTGCTCATCTCTGTCTGCAACCTATACTATGTTTAACCCAAGTCAGGAGATTTTTATTAGATGACATTCTAGTAAATATCAGAGGGCAACAAAGCACTACAGAGAAAATCTGGCAAGATGTTATTTCCCTATGTTATTTTCTAGGTCTTTGCCTATCACAGAGAGATTTCATTCAACCAGCCAGGAAAACTACTATCTGCATGTCTTAGTAATCTATCAGAAAACTTGAGTTAGAGATCATTTTCCTTCTTCTTCCCCTAAAAAGTAGCTAAGAAAATGGTAAGAAAGTTCTTATGGGTTACCTTCTAGAGCAGCTATTTTTATAGAATGCATCTTGAATCTGAACAGCTAAGTAAAATTTCCAGCTAGATTACAATTGGAAATACCAATGGAACTCTAATACAAGAAGCCTATAGCCAATGGGCTCAAAATAAACTTCTGGACCCAGGGCACAATTAACCCACAGTAGGGCACCACAAGAGAAGCCAAACCTCATCAGTCATGGACATGCCCTTGGAATGTGCTTGTCCTCTCCTTTCCCAATCTTTCCCCAGCAGGCAAAATGAAGTCAATGCTCAAGATCCCCCGCACTTCCCCTACTAATGAAGAAACCTTTGCAACACTGGGAGTTTTGTCCCAGGGTTGTTCAGAGGTTTAAATGAGATCACATATGGAAAAGGCCATTTATGCCCCTAAAGGGAATCTCCTCGCCGCCTCCAGCCACCCCGAGCTGCACAGTGTGTTCACTTCTGAGCAATGTGGGTAGATTGTCCTGCAAAGTTTTTCTCCGAGGCTTTGACTTGGACTGCAGCCCCTCCGCATTTCAACTCAGCAACAGCTGGCAGGCCACAGGCCTCTCGGATGCCCTCACCCTGAGGGGACCAAAGAGGGCCTCTGAGGTCTGCAGGACTGTCCAGTCAGATATAAAGCAAGCTCAGGGGAGGAATTTCACACTCCAACAGGTCTCCCTGCCCGGTGTCTGCAGGGGAGCGCCGGCCCGCCTGGCAGGCCCCAAGAGCGAGCAGCGGCCACCTCATCAAAGGCCGGCCCCGCGGCGCCGTCAGGGGCGCAGGCCACGCCCCCGCGCAGTCGGCGCGCAGTCCCCGCGAGCAGGCGCGGCCCCGACGCTGCGCTTCCGCAGGCCGCCGGGCCCGCGACCGCCGCCCCCGCCCCCGCCGCGGGCCCCGCCTCTCGTCAGCCCCAGTTCGACGCGAACGCCAGGGCCCTGCGCCCCGCGCCGGCAGAATTCCGGGCCGCCTCCGCCGCCACCCGCCGCAGGTCGAGGAGGCAGGGACTGTGGGGCCGCGGCGGCCCCTCGGCTCCAGCGGGCCCAGGCTGGGCCGCCGAGTGAGCAGGGCCGCCTCGACACCCGCCTGCCGGGGTCCCACCGTCCCAGGCCGCAGAGCCCGATCCTCCCGTTCTCTCGCCGAACCTCTCCCTCCCCTCCATTCCCCTCGGCGCTCACCTCCCGACTTCGCTCTCGGCAGCCTGCGCTTCAGCTCCAGCTCGGGTTCCGGGGCCCGGGACCACAGAGACTCCCTCACAGCTGCGCTTCGCAGCGCAACCGAACTGGGGGCCCCGCCCTCGCGGCGTCCGACCAACAGATGAGCGGCGCCGCACTGCCGTTGGGTTTCCATTGGACGAGGCGGCCCGGGGTGGGCGGTGCCCCGGGTAGACGGTCGTTCGCAGGGATAGTCTTCAACCCGGTCTCCTCCCCTTGAGCCTGTCCGGCCGAGACCTCTCCGAGGCTACGGTATTTCGGTCACCACTGGGTCGTGTCTCTGTCCACCCCTCCGTCCGGGCCCGGTGCCCCCGATGATTCTGCTGGGCGAAATGAAGGCCTTCCACCTCTTCTTGAAGGCGCCATGACAGTTCTAGTCCGACTAAAAGACAAAAGGAGCGAAAGATGTAGCCTCAATCCGAGAGGAGCGCCCATCCCACTTTCATTATTTGGGGGCGAGACTGCGCAGGACACCGATTCTTCAGAAAGCTTTAAAAAATTACTGAACACATTAACATTGAAAATTAATAGTTAACGCTTCGTGATTGCATAGCACTATTTGCCAAAACTTTGCAAGAGGTTTTCACAGATGTTATCTCATTTGATCCTCATAAGAAATTGAAATGATCGTTCAATGATAGTTGACGAATACAAAAAAACTGAATCAGAGGCATTAAGCTACTTACCAAAAGTTGATTAAGAGCCAAATCTAGAATCCAAAACTAATATTCATCAAAGAAGACTTCCGTGAAAAGGTGTTTGGAAAGAATTTAGATTGCGAGGAGGTGGAAAGAAAAGATGATAGATTCTGGGTGAACCCATTGATCTGTGAAAACTAAAAGCGGAGGCTGAAGGATAGAAGTTGACTGCCATTAGACACGTATTATAGAGGGAGGAGGATGAATCAATCATCAGAACTTGGGAATGTCATAATTACTAAATTTCACTGTCTTGAAAAGGAATCTCTAACCGTACTTAACTGATAGAAAGGATATCTGGCAAAAGCTCTCTCATTTTCTCATCTCTTCACCTCAAAATATTTTAAAAACCTATCTTTTGTCCTTCCTTGAGTCTTTTACCTTAGAAAGAGAAGGCTCAAACACTCCTTTAGAAATCGGACGACAATTATGGATCTTGTTTTGGCTTTTTTAAAAATGCATTTGCCCATCAAATTTAGCATGTAATTTCAGGGAGCTGAGGTTAAGAATCTTTGTTCTAATCTCAAAGAAAGGATGTTCCTCCCCCACTCCCAGATTAACCTTTTCTCCCTGTGGGCTCCAAAGCAATTGGAACACCTGGCCCATGGTAAACATTAAATATCAGTTGATAATATTATAGTTTCCCCTTCCCTTCTCTCTGGGCCTTGGCATTATCAACTTTTCCTTTTCAACTAGCTCCTTCTTTCAAATGTGCATAGAGGACCCATTAGCATCCTCAAACTCCCATTTTATTTTTAACCTTTCATTCATGTTTAAAATGCTCAAATACTGCCAGCATTTTCACCACCTCATTTATTATCTTTTTTTCCTGCTTAAAAAGGTAACAGATACATGCTTATTGTAAAAACTCAAAAAATTTCAAAACTATTTAACATAGCATAATATTTATATAGTAGCTTCTATGTACTATGTGCCATTGTTTCAATTGCCTTATGACATATTACCTCATTTAATCCTCACAACAGTCCTATGAATATTGTGAACTAACAATGACAATAGAAAGTGAAAATCTCTTGTAATCCTATTTCACCAAAATAATTAAGACTTTGATGAATATTTCTTCGTGTTTCTTTTTCTATGTAAATATTAATGTATGTATATATAATTTAAAATAAAAGCAAGCTTATACTACATAATCTTTTTCAATTTACTCTTTTCACTTTTTTCCAGGGCAGCACATATAGCACTACTTTAGTTTTTTAATGGTTGTAGAATATTCCATTGTCCAAATGTGCCAATGTTTAGTAACTACCAGTGGACATTGGGGTTATAGCCAACATTTATTATTATAAATAAAGCTGTAATGAACATCCTGCTACATACATCTTTGCCTACTTGCAAAATGATTACGTTCTTAAAAGTGGAATTCTTGGCCAGCCCTGGTGGCATAGTGGTTAAGTTCTGCTCGCTCCACTTCAGCAGCCCAGGCCCTATTCCCATGTGCCAACCTACATCACTCATCTGTCAGTGGCCGTGCTGTGGCGGCAGCTCATATACAAAAAGAGGATGTTAGCTGAGGGCCAACGTTCAACGTTCCTCAGCAGAAAAATAAAAAATAACATAAAAAAAGGTATCAAATAACAATACCACCTAGAGTATGTTAGAGTTCTTGCTCTCTAACATCCTTACCAACATTGGGTATTGTCAATCTTTTCAACTTTGGTGATATATTAAGAAAAATATATATCCTGCTGTTTTAATTTGCATATATGTATTCAATTAGAAGTGAAATTAAACATCTTTTTTTTAAGACTTTTTTAGAGCAGTTTTAGGTTTACAACAAAATTGAGAGGAAGGTACAGAGATTTCCCATATACCTCCTACCCCCACATAAGCATAGTCTCCCCTATTGTCATCATCACTCACCAGAATGGTATGTTTTTTTTTTTTTTAGGGTGAAATGCTTCTAAAGATCTTATTTATTCCCCCCAAAGCCCCAGTGGGTAGTTGTATGTTGTAGCTGCACATCCTTCTAGTTGCTGTATGTGGGACTCGGCCTCAGGATGAACGGAGAAGTGGTGCCTCGATGCACACCCGGGATCCGAACCCCGGCCACCAGCATCGCAGCGCGCGCACTTAACCACCAAGCCACAGGGCCGGCCCCAGAATGGTATGTTTTTTAACAAGGATGAACCTACATTGACCTGTCATAATCACCCAAAGTCCATAGTTTACCTTCAGGTTCACTCTTAGTGTTGTGTATTCTAAGGGTTTGGCCAAACATAACGGCATATGTATATCCATCATTATATCATACAAAGTATTTTTTTTTGGTGAGGAAGATTGGCCCTGAGCTAACATCTGCTGCCAATCCTCCTCTTTTTGCTTGAGGAAGATTGTCGCTGAGCTAATATCTGTGCCAATCTTCCTCTACTTTATGTATGGGACGCCACCACAGCACGGCTTGATGAGGGGTGCATATGTCCACGCCCAGGATTTGAACCCATGAACCCCAGACCGCCCAAGCAGAGCACGGAGACTTAACCACTACACCACCGGGATGGCCCCCCATAGAGAGTATTTTTTTTTGCCCTAGAATCCTCTGTGCTCTGCCTACCCATCCCTGGCAACCACTAATCTTGTTATTGTTCCCATAGTTTTTCCTTTTCCAGAATGTCATATAGTTGGAATCATACAGTTTGTAGCCTTTTCAGGTTGGCTTCTTTCACTTAGTAATATGCATTTAAGGTTCCTCCATGTCTTTTCATGGCATAATAGAGCATCTCTTTTTAGTGCTGAATAATATTCCACTGTCTAGATGTACTACAGTTAATTTATCCATTCGCCTACTGAAAGATATCTTGGTTGCTTCCAAGTTTTGGCAATTATGAATAAAGCTCCTATAAACATCCATGTGCAGGTTTTTGTGTGGACATAATTTTTTAACTCCTTTGGGGAAATACCAAGGAGAGCAATTTCTGGATCATAAGTTGAGTATGAGAAAGCCCAAACTGTCTTCCAAAGTGGCTGTACCATTTTGCATTCCCACCAACAATGTATGAGAGTTCCTGTTGCTCCACATCCTTGCCAGCATTTGGTGGTGTTGGTGTTCTGGATTTTAGCCATTCTAGTATGTGTGTAGTGCTATCCCATTGTTTTAATTTTCATTTCCCTAATAACATATGATGTGGAGCATCTTTTCATATGCTATTGGCCATTTGTATATCTTCTTTGGTGAGGTGTCTGTTAGGTCTTTGGCACTTTTTTAAATCAGGTTGTTTTCTTATTGTTGAGTTTTAAGAGTTCTTTGTATATTCTGGATAATAGTCCTTTATCATACGTGTCGTTTGCAAATATTTTCTCCCAGTTTGTGGCATGTCTTCTAATTCTCTTGATATTTTCTTTAGCAAAGCAGAAGTTTTTAATTTTGCTGAAGTCCAGCTTATCAATTATTTCTTTTATGGATTGTGTCTTTGGTGTTGTATCTAAAATGGTATCACCACACGCAAGGTCATCTAGGTTTTCTCCTATGTTATCTTCTAGGAGTTTTATAGTTTTGCATTTTACGTTTAAGTCTATGATCCATTTTGAGTTAATTTTTGTGAAGGGCGTTAAGATCTGTGTCTGGATTCATTTTTTTGCAAGGGGATGTCCAGTTGTTCCAGCACCATTGTTGTCATATGTTTATTGCCCAATGCATTTCCTCTTCAGTTTCTTGCCTGTTCAAGTTCTTTGTGTATATTTTTACTGGGTTGATCATCTTTTTCTTATTGGCTTGTAAGAGCTCTTTATATATTTGGAAAATCCCATTGTCCTCTTACAATGGGATTTTCCTAATCTCCTACAATGTGAATCCCATCCTATCTCTCTATCTCTATTGAAGCTTTAATCTCAGTTTATTATAAATTCATTCTCCATGACCTTTTTAGCATTTGGGACCACTGAACAGCACATTTTTAAAACTCCTCTCTTACTTTTCATAATACTGATTTATTTCATTTCTCTCTCAACTTCTCATCCTAATTTTTTCTCCTCTATCTTTACTTTCTATTCTTCCTTCCTAACTATTAATGTGCCCAAAGTTATATTCTTTGTTCTCTCTACACCATCCTTTAGAAAATATATCCATTGATGATCTTCCAATATATCACCTGAATGATATTTATATTTACCTCTAGCACTTACTTTTTGCCCAAACTCCAAGATAGTATTGGATGCTCCACTGTCATTTCAAACTTAATTTGCCTAAATATTTCCATTGCAGCTCAGTAATTCAACTCAAGAACCAATTTATTGGGAATAGAAACCAAATGGCTGGATGACAGGTTGGGAGAGAGACTTCTTATATACCCATTTATGCCTTTTGAACATTGTGCCATGTGTATGTATTTTTTTATTCAAAAAAAACATTTAACAAAGAAACAGGGGCCTGCCCCATGGCGTCACGGTTAAGTGCGCGTGCTCCGCTGCTGGCGGCCGGGGTTCGGATGCCGGGTGCCCACCGATGCACCGCTTGTCAGGCCATGCTGAGGCGGCGTCCCACACAAAGTGGAGGAAGATGGGCACGGATGTTAGCTCAGGGCCAGTCTTCCTCGGCAAAAGAGGAGGATTGGCAACAGATGTTAGCTCAGGGCTGATCTTCCTCACAAAAAAACAAAACAAAGAAACAATTTATTAAATAATTGTAGAATAAAGAAAGGCAATGCCTTGAGACTACCCATATCTACTTGTCTAATTCTAAGCTTCACAACTGACCTGCTGACCTCATCTCCCAAGTGGACTATAGCTTGCATTGTGACGTGCTGGATGCACAACTCTATAAATTTACTAAAAATCATTAAATTCCCAGTGAGTGAATCTTATGCTGCAAAAATCATACCTCAATAAAACTGTCCAGAATCTTCCAAGATCTTGGCTTCCATAGATCAAGGCAATCGGAAAATCTATTGGGTTTCTGCTCTAAGCTTTTCTTCCTTAATGTGAAACTCACTAGTCATGCCTCCAATCTGATATGTGATGTAGCTCCTTTCTTCCAAAAGAGGCTCTTTTAAAAATGAAGACATAATCAAAGGAACAAAAATGCTCCTTTGCGTCAAGCTAGACATTTGCATTTCTATAGGACCTCAAACTAAGAGAAACCTAGATTTCTTTCTTTTTTATTTATTTATTTTGGCCGAGGAAGATTTGCCCTGAGCTAACATCTATTGCCAATCTTCCACTATTTCGTATGTGAGTTGCTGCCATAGCATGGCCACTGACGAGTGGTGTAGGTCCATGCCCGGGGACTGAACCCGGGCTGCCGAAGCACAGCGCGCCAAACTTAACCACTAGACCATTGGGCTGGACCCAAGAAAAACCTGGATTTCTTGATAATTGTGAATTATATGAGGTTCTTTAAAACATACACACTCCCAGGACCCTCCTTGGATCAACTGAATCGGGATCTGGGGGGAGAAGGAGGACTTTGGTACTATATGTCTAAGAATCTTCCCAGGTGATTCTGATGCAGGTAGCCTGGCCTGTCATTAGGCTGAAGTGTGGTAACCATCACCCTAGCTCACACCTATCCCTGTCTAGGAATGATTCCTTGGGACATTGCCTCATAACTTAGGCCTCTGAGCTTCATTATTTATGTTATGAAATGGGAACATTATTTAGTTCTATACCTCTGTCATGTCACAGGAAATTGAGTTAACTTCTAAGACAAACATAATAGATAAATAGGGGCACTGGGAAATAAAAAAACAAAAAGCCCACCTAAATTAAGAATTCACCTGAGATTATTTGATTTCCACAATTTCATTCAATTATATTTAAATTAAATTGAATTTAAATTAAATTCATTTATTATTTATGTTGCTCTATGTTCTACTGGCATAAAGGTAATACCTGTCTTATCTCATAGGGATGTTGTGAGTTTAAAATAATGATCCGGTCATTCCACAGCTTTTCCTGGGCTAAAAACTCTAATGTAAACCTTTTCTGCTTGTTTTCGTATACTTAATTTACCTCTGGGGTAGTAATAAAGACAAATTTTTCTAAATCTAAAGTTATTTCCTGTAAAAACAGATTTAGACTATAAGGAAAGGATTTGGGGATCCTTTTTAGCACTAATAGTCTAAGACTCCATTATTTCACAGCTCACAGCTGTACTGCCAGGCTTGAATCAGAGAGCAAAATTCAATTTAATTAAGCAAATATTTATCTAGTGCTGGCTGTGTGCCAGGATCCATGTTAGGCAGTAGAGTAACACATTAATAAGACAAACTTCCTGTCCTCAAAGAGCTCATATTTATTTGGGAAGATATCTGTGTAAACAAAAAAGTTATAATACTTAAGAAGAGCAACAACAGAAATATGTGTAAAGTTCCATAGGCTGAATAGAGAAGGACTGGACTGACTTCATAGAAGAAAGATACCTGGGAAGAGGTGGTAGGCTGTATAATGGCCCCCAAAGATATCCACGTCCTAATCCCTGGAATTTGTGAATATTACCTCATAGGGCAAGAGAGATTTTGCAGCTGTGATTAAATTAAGGATTTTGAGGTGGGGAGATTATCCTGGATTATCAGAATAGGCCCTAAATGTAATCACAAGTGCCCATAAAAGAGGGAGGCAGAAGGAGATTTGACTACAGACGAGAAAGAAATATAATAAATACCATGGAAAAATATATAAACGCCACGGAAGCAAGAGGTTGGAGTGATGCTGAGGAATGCAGGCAGCCTCCAGAAGCCAGAAAAGGCAAGAAAATGGATTCTTCCCTAGAACCCCCAGAAGGCACCAGGACTGCTGACACCTTAACATGAAACCAGTGAAATCTATTTCAGACATCTGGCCTGCAGAACTGTAAGGGAATATACTTGTGGTGTTTTAAGGCACCAAGTTTGTGGTAATTTGTTACAGCAGCCATAGTAAACTAATACATAAGGTTTCCCAGAGAAAAAGGCTGATGTCTATCTGACCTGGGTTTTAAAGGATGAATAAGAATTCAGGGCTGGCCCAGTGGGGTAGTGGTTAAGTTCTCGAGTTCTGCTTTGGTGGCCAGGCGATCTGGATTGGATCCTGGGTGTGGACCTACTCACCGCTCATCAAGCCATGCTGAGGAAGGGTCCCACATAGAAGAACTACAAGGACCTACAACTAGGATATACAACTATGTACTGGGGCTTTGGGGAGAAAAAAGAGAAAAAAAAAGAGGACGATTGGCAACAGATGTTATCTCAGGGCCAATCTTCCTCAAAAAAAGAAAGGAAGGAAGGAAGGAAGGAAGGAAGGAAGGAAGGAAGGAAGGAAGGAAGGAAGGAAGGAAGAAAGAAAAGAAAAGAATTTGACTGGCAGTTAAGGGAAGAAAGAACAATCCGGAGAAGAACTTTCCTTTTCTCTGACTCTCCGGTCTCAGAAGATAGGAAATTGGGCCATAACTCCTATGATTTTCCACTCCAAGTTTTGTGACATATGCCTCACTTTTTAGCAGTAAGAGTTGAAGATTTCTAATATGGGTATTAATTTTCTTCCATTCACCTCACCTCTGGCTTTTCAGTTTGAAATTTAATCTTTGTTTTTACAAAGTTTCTTACATGTGGGAGAGAAGCGAAGAGACTTACCAGGGAGAACATTCTTAAGAGAGTAAATGAGGAAACTAGAAAGAGACAATCTGATAAGGATACTTGTTTATTATTGGAGTAAGATGGGAAGAGAGTGACAAAGCCGTCTCCAAAAACAAGTAAAGGAACTCCTTGCCTGACTTGTTTGGGACTAAGAGAAACAAAATGGTGAAAATAAAAAGTTAGTAAGAGCTCTAAACTGGGTATAATTGAAGAAAGAATAAATTAATTCCACTCAGAATTCAGTACAGAGACACAAGGATATATACAGTTAGGAGAGAAGGAGGTTAGATTGACAGTCCCAACGTGTATAATGAGAGTTCTAGAAGAAAATAAAGAGAATGATGGAGAAAAAATGTTTGAAAACATGAGAGAAGAATTTTTAAGTATTGATGAAAGACATTAGTCCTCAAATTTTAAAAATAAGCTTTTAGTACTAATAAAAGAAACACATGTTGAGGCACATCATAAGGATATTTGCAGAACATCAAGGATAAAGAGAAAATTGTAAAAGATACAAGAGATAGGAGAAAAAACAGATTACCTACGAACCAACAGTAAGACTGGTAAAAGACTGAGGGCAAAATACGTTTTGCTATGCCAGAAACAATTAAGGGATTAAAACACACAAACACACACACACACAATCTCAATGAAAGACCTATTTATAAATAATTTATAAAACTGCTTGGGAAAACTTCCACTTCTGACCATGATGGTATAAGGGGGACCAACTTTACCCTCCTGCCTTAATCATCTAGAAAACTGGACAAAATATACGAGCAACAGTTTTCAGACATTGGATAACAGGCAGTGCAGGATAGTGATCTTTGAGACAAGGGAAACAAATAAAGTGAATCCTATGAGTACCCCAGCTTACTAAAGAGTTTTAAGGCTACTTTGTACATAGAGGAAACCCAAACAGAGCCTGATAATCTCACTGCATGGAGAACACAGAGTTTGGAGTTCAGAGAGGCCAAGGTGGCTAACATTTTCAGGGCAGAGTACCAGAAAGGATGGAGCTACGTAGAGAGAGAACTATGGCGCTCTGCAGAAGAATCCTCTCAAGATTTTGGCTGAGTACTCAGCTAAACATAACGTGAGGAAACTATCAAAGTTGAGGAAAGAACAATTTGAGAGGAGTAGGCGGAACAATCTTCCAGTGGAGAGAAAGCCATTTGGTGGACAGAGTAGCAGGACTCTGGCTGGCAGGTTTCCTACTACTGCTGTTTGTTCTTTAGTCCCTAGCAAATTGGAGACCCAAGTGGTTACAAATGTGTGGTCATTTGTTACTTTGAATGTGAGCCTCAGTTAAGAACTTTTGCCCTGGTGATGACTACAAGAAGCAGCAGGACTCTTCTAAGTAACACTATGGTTCTCTTGGGCCAATCTGTGAGACTCAACTTGTGTGTTCTCAGGTCTCAGCAGCCAATATGGCAAAGGAGTTCTGTTACTAAAGGATTTGAGGAATCTCTAAAGAATGGTTAAGAGTCTCCTTGGAAATTTCTATTGCTTATGCCAACTGTCCTTGCTTCAAACCACTGCTGCTCTTAAACTTTGCTACCACCTCCTTCAGGCTCTCCACGTGGCCCCATCCCAATGGACATAGATCTCCTCACTTTATTCCTCAAAGCTCAGCTCAGTCTAGGCTATTTAACAAGACACAGACGCAGAGACATTAAAAACAAAGAGTAGCCCACGACTGCCACTAGAACTGGCTATTCTTCAGATTCCTGATAATGTAGAGCCGGCTCAGTCTGCCCACTCCCCCCAACAGGAATCTCCAGTCTGTGCCACATCTTGAAATCCTAATGCCAGCAACAGGCATGGGTCCAAAGAGAATCTTTCTTTTCCAGTTCAAGTCCTGCTTATTTCCACTCTAGAATGTCCGATTGAGGGACTATTGAGGTAAGGGGGAAATACTCACCTTCACCTTGGCCTGGTTGATACAATCCCAGGAGTCACTGACATTTTCCAGACTTTGGATAATCTGGCTGTATATAAGACCACTTTTTGTGATACAAGTAGTTCAGGCCAGTCTGTCATCTTATGTGAGGTGTGGAGATAAAATTGACACACTCCTCAGGGTGGCTCCAGTTTTGTGATCACCTGTGAGCAAACACCTGGATAAAAACATATACAGGTCTCCTAAGAACAAATAGAGATTTTAAGAGACATTCCAGTCTATATGCTTACTTAGGGGGAAAAAAAAGCTCCCTCTCTCCCTGCAAGGGCACAGTCCTGTGAAAGACACAATTTATATTACTAATAAATAAATTAAACCCAGCATCTCAGTCTGAAACATACAAATTTTGGTTAATGGTCATTTCACGATTTTCTTTAGGATAAAAGTGGGTATTTCCTTTATATATGTGTAGAGGGCCCATTCTGGTGATTTCCCTGCGTAAAGGCAGACTGCTTCAAAATGAATTTATGTCTTGCCTTCTAGAAATATAAAAGTGCAACTGTAAAATATAACACTTCTCTGACTTTAAAAAAAGTTTCCTTTATTGGGTACCCTTTAAAACTTATGAATACAAAGTAGAGTATGTGCTAGACCAGAACCTCAGAAATGGACTCTTTCCCCCTTTCTTTTCTAGTAACTTCAAAATATCTATATCCCTTTTTTTTCCTTCCTAGACTAATCTTTCACCTTTAATCACACACAGGAAGGACTATAGTATCAAAACTGCTGAGCTTCCAAAGGTAATATTTTACAAACAGTATAATGTCATCAGAAACAGGATATAAAGGAAGTATATGAAGGGTCAAAAACAGAATTAGGAACCCCAGGAAAAGCCTGGGAGGGGTAGGAGCCTGGGAGGACCTACTTCCCAACTTCTTTTTTCTCATTCTCTCTTCACTTAACATCTTCCATATGCAGGCCAGGTTTTTCAATCTGTGGTCTGTTACCCTCTGGAGGTCTTGTAATTCCAAGGCACTACGAGTCTTCTTTGAGAATCTTAAAACTTTATGCTTTAAGTTTTATAATATAAGCAAATTAGAAAATTTTGAATCATCTGGATTAACACGCTATTTTTGAGTGATCTTGAGTTTATGTTTAAATTTACAATTGAATTCGTGTCACATTATACTCTGAGGTTAGCATTTAACTTTTAAGGCAATGTTGCCTGGCCTGGGTCCCTGGAATCCCTTGGGATCTGTAGAAATATGTCTCAGTGGTTCACAATTTCCCATGTTTGAAAAACACTGGTTTAAGCCGTCTTCTCCTCTTTTCTCCTTTCTCTCATGAGAGGTAACTGGAAAGAAGCTCATAAGAGGCTAACAGAAATAGACAAAAAAGGTTTTTTTTTTTTTTTAATTGATGTTTTAATGGTTTCTAACATTGTGAAATTTTGGGTTGTACATTTTTGTTTGTCCATCACCACATATATGACTCCCTTCACCCCTTGTGCCCACCCCCCACCCCCACTGCCCTGGTAACCACAGTCCAGTTTTCTCTGTCCATGTGTTGGTTTATATTCCACATATGAGTGAGATCATACAGTGTTTGTCTTTCTCTTTCTGGCTTATTTCACTTAACATAATACGCTCCAGGCCCATCCATGTTGTTGCAAATGGGATGATTTTGTCTTTTTTTATGGCTGAGTAGTATTCCATTGTATATATATACCACATTTTCTTAATCCAATCGTCAGTCGAGGGACACTTAGGTTGCTTCCACTTCTTGGCTATGGTGAATAATGCTGCAATGAACATAGGGCTGCATAAACCTCTTTGGATTGTTGATTTCAGGTGCGTTGGATAGATTCCCAGTAGTGGGATGGCTGGATCATAGGGCATCTCTATTTTTAATTCTTTGAGGAATCTCCATACCGTTTTCCATAAAGGCTGCACCAATTTGCATTCCCACCAGCTGTGTATGAGGGTTCCTGTTTCTCCACATCCTGTCCAACATTTGTTGTTTTTTGTCTTGGTGATTATAGCCATTCTAACGGGCGTGAGGTGGTATCTTAGTGTTGTTTTGATTTGCATTTCCCTGATGATTAGTGATGTTGAGCATCTTTTCATGTGCCTATTGGCCATCTGTATATCTTCCTTGGAGAAGTGTCTGTTCATTTCCTCTGCCCATTTTTTGATCGGGTTGTTTGTTTTTTTGTTGTTCAATTGTGTGAGTTCTTTATATATTATGGAGATCAACCCCTTGTCAGATGTATGTTTTGCAAATATTCTCTCCCAGCTGGTTGGTTGTTTGTTCATCTTGATTCTGGTTTCATTTGTCTTATAAAAGCTCTTTAGTCTGATAAAGTCCCACTTGTTTATTTTTTCTTTAGTTTCCCTAGTCTGGGTAGGCATGTCATCCGAAAAGATTCCTTTAAAACCAATGTCAAATAGTGTGTTGCCTATATTTTCTTCTATGAGTTTTATAGTTTCAGGTCTCACCTTCAGGTCTTTGATCCATTTTGAGTTAATTTTTGTGAACGGCGATAGCACATGGTCCACTTTCATTCTTTTGCACGTGGCTGTCCAGTTTTCCCAACACCATTTATTGAAGAGACTTTCCTTTCTCCATTGCATGTTCTTAGCATCTTTGTCGAAAATTAGCTGTCCGTATATGTGTGGTTTTATTTCTGGGCTTTCAATTCTGTTCCATTGATCTGTGTGTCTGTTTTTGTACCAGTACCATGCTGTTTTGATTACTATTGCTTTGTAGTATGTTTTGAAGTCAGGAATTGTGATGCCTCCTGCTTTGTTCTTTTTCTTTAGGATTTCTTTAACTATTCGGGGTCTTTTGTTGCCCCATATAAATTTTAGTGGTGAGGAAGACTGGCCCTGAGCTAACATCCATTGCGAATTTTCCTTTTTTTTTGCTGAGGAAGATTAGCCCTGAGCTAACATCTGTGCCCATCTTCCTCTATTTTGTATGTGGGATAACGCCACTGCAGGCCTAGTGAGCGATGCATAGGTCTGTGCCCCGGGATCCGGGCCTGTGAACCCTGGGCCACCGAAGCAGAGCACGTGAACTTAACCACTATGCCACCGGGCCAGCCCCCCCAAAAAATGTTTTAAAAATGACTAGTATTTGTCACCTTATCTTCACTGTTTGACCAATTTAAGAGACAAGAAAATATAAGCAATCTAATGATTTTGTGTGTGTGTGTGTGAGGAAGATCAGCCCTGAGCTAACATCCATGCTAATCCTCCTCTTTTTGCTGAGGAAGACTGGCTCTGAGCCAACAGCTATTGCCAATCCTCCTCCTTTTTTTTTTCCCCAAAGCCCCAGTAGATAGTTGTATGTCATAGCTGCACATCCTTCTTACTTGCTGTATGTGGGACGCGGCCTCAGCATGGCCTGACAAGCGGTGCATAGGGGCGCGCCCTGGATCCAAACCTGGGCTGCCAGTAGTGGAGCTCATGCACTTAACCGCTAAGCCACAGGGGGGCCGGCCCCTAAAGATTTTTTTTTAAATAAAGCAAACGTGATACTGGGATATATAATTGTGAATATGTGTAGGAATTGCCAAATGCTTAGAATTAGTTGTTTTCCATCTACAACAAACCAATCTCATGCCTTTATCCCTTGTTGTTGAATGAACTTGGTTTATATTTTAGAGACTCTTTTTTCATTCAGGCCAGGACATAATGTATATCTTCAGGAGCTACATCTGTTACTATGTTTGATTAGTCAGATTTTTGAAGCTTGTAATTTAAAGACAGACTTAAAAAAACCAATCTGTGATATATAATGTTTTGGGGTTTTTTAGTTAAAAAAATTGTTTTTTGCTCCCCATTGAAGCATGAAAACTTTGTGTCCTTAGAGGTGTACTGTGGTGGTTTTGGGGGAAATAGGGATGGAGTAGGGAGAGGATAATCTTCATATATTTTGTTTCTTTCTCACCTCTTTCCACGAGTCCCCCTGGTATCTCCATTTCCCCTTTCTGAGACACCACTGCTCTCCTAGTGCCTCACTTTTTCCTCAAGTCATCCTTTCTTTTCCACTTTTTTTCCTTGTCTATTTTGCTCCCATTTTGTTTCAGGCCATCTTCTAGGAGGCCATCTTCCATCTTCGTGAATGTAACAATTTAATGTTATTTCCATCCCATATTTAGCTTGTGTATATGGAGACTCAATAAATGGTAGTCTTTTTGTTGAATGATAACGCAACATTTATGCAAACTTGGCTCTTTATAGTCTACTCCTCTTATCCTTAAAGCAATCTGGAAAAGTAGATATTGTACGTCTGTTTTACAGATGAGGAACTGAGCCCTAGAGAGAATAAGTAACTTGTGAAGGACCACATAGGTAATATATACCAAGCTTATACTTTTTTCACAATGTCATATTCCATTCTTAGGGGGGAAAAAAAGGAGGCTGAGTAATTTCACGTGCCCTTTACATGGCCTTTGTCAGAGGTCTCATCCAGGTTCATGATGACCTGCTGGCCTAATCAACATCTTCTTCTACCCTCATAGCCTAATTTTCAGCCAATATTTTCAATGTTTGTATATCTAGTTGTCACCTTAAACTGAACCCACCATTTTCTCCCCAAACTAGCACACACACCCACACCACATCATTCTTGTTAATGGCTCCACCAATTTTTGTCCTTCAGGGTCAAAACCTTGGTGTTATTCATTCATTCAACAAACATTTAAATACAAATGAGCTCATACAAGAATTGTGCTAGGGATGCTAGGTATTCAATGCTAAGTTTGATGGAGTTTCTGCCTTCAAAAGACTTATAGTCTATCAGGAAAAACAGGTGGGGACCCAAATAGTGTAGAGATATTACAGAAGACTTCCTGGAGGCGCCGACCCCATGGCTTAGCGGTTAAGTGCGCACGCTCCGATGCTGGCAGCCCGGGTTCGAGCCGGGCGCGCACCAACACACTGCTTCTCCGGCCATGCTGAGGCTGCGTCCCACATACAGCAACTAGAAGCATGTGCAACTATGACATACAACTATCTACTGGGGCTTTGGGGGGAAAATAAATAAATAAAAAATTATTAAAAAAAAAAAAAAGACGACTTCCTGGAGGAAGTGATGATGAAGGGGGGTTGGTGTGGAAGTATGTGTTCCATGGGTGAAAGGATAGGAACAGAAAGCATGACTTTTGAGGAACCCAAAGAGGTACTGCTGAAGCATTGAGTTGTAGGGGAAATGGAGAGAAAGTCGGAAAGACATGCTAGAATCAGTTCAAGCATGAGGGTCTGGTAAACTATGTTAAGGAATTTGGACTATCTGAAGAGCAGGAGAAAGCCTGCTTTCTCTAGTTTGTATTTTAAAAGAATCAATCTGCTCAGAGTTTGGAGAATTCCTCTTCTCCCTTCCAGCCCCTGAATCCAATCTATTACTAAATTCTGTTGATTCCTTATTGTCTAATTTGTTCCTTCATCTCTATTCCCACCGCCACCTTTGTCCCAGCCCTTCTCATTTCGTGCTTAGATTAAGAGCCCTTTAACCGGTTAGTCTCCACACTTTCTCCCTCCAATTCACACTGCACACCAAGTCTAGACCAACAGTCCTAAAATGCTACCCCAGGATAACAGTGAAGTCCAAGTCACCCATCTTGGCGCTTACAACCATCTCTACCCCATCTATCTAATATTACTACTTGAAATCACTCTGCAAGGAGGCCAGCCAACTTCCTCAAAAATCCTCCCCAACGCAGTTTACACTCTTTCTTCACCCCTGCAACCTTGTAACATTATTCCCAGATCGAGGTATTCATTTTCTTTTGTCAGAAAAGCCTCACAGTCTACTCATCTAGGCCTCACAAGGCCTGGCCAGGTACTTCGTCCGCTCAGAACAAATACTAGCCAACTTTAATTGAACAGAATCGGATCGGGTTTGCGGAGTCTGAGGACGCGGTGGGGACAGAGCAGGCTGACACATTGGAAGATGGACCGGAAGCGCAGGGTTCCACACAAAAGAGCTTCACACAAACACCCGAGAATCGGGGTAAGGGGAAGGAGGGCGGGGGCACCGGCGGACAGCTACAGGCGAAGGGCTGCCAGCCGGGCCACGCAAGGTACGCCTCGGCCGTTGGTGGGCGTGAGCGCTCCAATCTCGCGGGACCGGCGGTTGGGCGGGCCGTTGTCCCCGCGGGCGGGGCGAGTTGCTAAGGAAATGACTGGCCGCAGCGCTGTGCCGCGCCGCGCCGGCCGGGCGGGGTCTGGAGAGGCGCCGTTTCCGCTTCCGCTCCCTCTCTGCTCCGGTCCCGTTACCGCCTCCTGGCCGGCCTCGCGCCTTTCACCGGCACGTTGCGTCGGCCGCGCCGCCGGGCCCGCTCCTGCCACGCGCGCCCCCGGGGCTCCGGCTCCGGTACGGGTCGCGCTCCGCTCGCCTGCCCGTGAGGCCGCCGGCCAGCCGCCGCCATGGGTGCCTACCTCTCCCAGCCCAACACGGTGAAGTGCTCCGGGGACGGGGTGGGCGCCTCGCGCCTGCCGCTGCCCTACGGCTTCTCCGCCATGCAAGGCTGGCGCGTCTCCATGGAGGTGAGGCGGGAGGGCCCACAGGCTGGCCGATGCAGGGCGGGAACCCGACGGAGAAAGGGAGCGGGGGGATGGGGTCATCCCCGGGGAAGGGTCCGAATCGAGAGCCTGCGGCCGCAGTGGCAGTTTGCGGGGCGGCAGCGAGAGCGGGGCTGGGGCCGAGAGGGAGCTGCTGGTGCTTGGAAACGTGTGCCGGTAGCCAGCTTGGCGGCGAGGGCTCGGCCATGTGGGGAGAGGCACCTTCCGCCCACTGACTGCCCTCTCCCCGTGCCTTCGCGCCATCCTCTCTGCCAGCCCAGCCCTCCAGGCTCATAAACGGTGTGAGGTTTAGTGTGGTAGTAAAAATGAAAAGAGGGGCTATTTACTCCTTTAGTTTTGCGAGGAAGAAGCGAATACATGTGAATGACTACTTTTTTTTTTAAAATATGTGATCTGAGAGGCCTCTTTGGGCGAGGAGTTTGACAGCGAAAGGAAGCCCGGGCAAATAGTCTGTTTTAAATTCTTAGCACCTAGTTGCCTGGCCTTGGGCACCGAGTGTCAATTTCAGACGTTTGACCGGACTTCCAAGAATTGTCACTCGTTTGTATTCTCTTCAGGGCCTTTTATGGCCTTTAGGAAACTTGAGTTGTGTCAATCACTGTAATTTCTTTTTTATGCTTGATTTTTTTCTCACCTGAGATTTCTTTAAAACTTACGCAGTAATTGTCATTTGCCTTTGCTTGTTGTAGTTGATAGTTTCCTTGATTTTCAATCATCTCATCAATTTTGTTTTGTCTTAACCTACAGAGAACTGATTTTTCTTTTCCAGAAAATTTCACTCTGGATAAAAGAGAAAAATGGAAAAATTCTGGATAAAAAGGAGTAGTATTGGGCAAAATGGATGTGAAACCACAAAGGAGAACAGGGAAAACTATGGTAGGAAGGAAAGGGAGAAAGACATGTCTTTGTGAAGAGTGTTGTGAGATATAGGCAGAGGGGCCAGGGAAATGCTCTAATTATGTCTGGGATTGAGGGTTTATCCGCTTAGTAGGTGGGCTTCAGGTAACAGCCAAACACTGTCTCCCTTGGGAATTTCTTCAAATCCCTCACTCCTCCCTGTGGTTAGCTCTGGAATGACAGTATAAACTTAAATGGTTTGTTCTCAGACTCAAATTTTATACCTCTCAGAACTCAAATTTAAAGCAGGCTTTAAACAGTTCTGTTATTAGACGTAAAATTTCAAGAATGGAGGGGATCCTATAGTTCATCTCATCTAGTTTGGCTCCCACGTTTCACAGCTTGGAAATTGAGGCCCAGAAAGGTTAGGACACTTCTGCCTTGGTGGAAAGAATCTGTTGGATGAAATTGTTCAAGACACTTATTAGACACTGTTATTGTCTGTGTCAGCCTGAAGTATAGCATTCATATTTCGCTGTGGTGCACAGTATTGAGCTTACTGGGTGCGTGGTAAATGTAATTGTCTGACTGTTAGAAATATCTGGATATAGCTTCAAAGGGAAAGCCTTAATGTAAGGCTGGGGTTTGGGTTAGTTGGTAGTTTGGAGTTTCCATTTCTATGGCATTTTCTGTTAATATTGTAAGATTTGAGGTGACTATCTCATCTCACAGTAAGACTTTTCCTTCAGGTTTCTCATTCCATATTTTCCACTTTCCTCTCTGCTGTGGTTTTTCCATTTTTTGGTACTCTTCTTTCTAGTTTTCTTTATGATTGAGTCGCTTGAATATTCAGTTTTCTAAGTTGTTTCCCAGTGATTTTGTGCTGTTTGCTTCTTCTCTGCAGGGCATTTCCTTTTATTTTTAGTTTCTCCTCTGGTAATTAGAAAATGACTTTTTTCATTGGGGGCTGTTTGGTTTATAGAGATCTTGCTAGACTATTCCTTAGATCCTAATCTTCCTCCTGAGAGGTAATCACTTAGGATTGTAAAATCTCCCTATTATGCTATTTCTGAATTTACTTTGTTTGAATAAATATGCCTAATCAAATCCTTTTGAGGTCCTGTTTGGGATCCTGTTCTGCTGCCTTGATACTTTTCTTTCTGGATTTGTTTCCTCTCTCCCCGAAGTATTACATAGTTTCTTTGCTATGGCAAGAAAATAACTATGACTTCTAGCCTCTTGAGTGAATCTTATCTTTTCAGAAAGTGTAAGCGTGTTCCTCTTAACTTTTAAGGCTTAATTCTACCATTTTATTAAGTCTATTGACCTTATTTGCTTGGTCCTAATGATTCAGTTGAGGTAAGTTGATCATACCAATACACGTTGCAAAGGTTGCTAAAATCCTGACTGATGCGTAGATTCAGCCTTAGAGAGTACTATTTTACTTCTTCTCCTGAGACAAGGATGGTAGCTATCAATAGTTGGCATTTTATACTTTCTGCCCCTCTCCAGCCCCTCTTGCTGTGGAACCAGGGTGTTTTGAGGAGGTGTAATCAAAATACTACAGTTGATGTTCCCTCTCCTTCCTTCTCCATGGTTTGGAGGGACCCTCAAGCTGGTTGCGGTGTGTATTTTGGAGGTTAACACGTAGGTTGTGGAAGGTGCCTCAGAAATATGTATGGAAAGGCTCTGAGTTTTTGGTGGCTAATGAGAAGTCCAATCTGAAAACAGATTTAGTTTAAGTAGTCTTAAAGGGACAAGAATACTTTTATTTATTTATTTGTTTATTTTTTGCGAGGACAGCCCTGAACTAACATCCATGCCAATCCTCCTCTTTTTTTTGCTGAGGAAGACTGGCCCTGAGCTAACATCCGTGCTGATCTTCCTCCGCTTTATGTGGGATGCCGCCACAGCATGGCCTGACAAGCGGTGTGGATCTGAACCCCGGGCAGCCAGCAGCAGAGCGGGGGGCCGGCCCCGGGACAAGAGTGCTTTTAGCTTTTGGTTGTGATGTTCTCTGGAAGTGATAAAATTGCTTTCTATGGAGAGTTAGGATTTTTTTTTTTTATTCTGTAAATTATATTTGCCCTTTTTTAAAGGCAGTATCAATACCTAGAGTATAATTTTGAGAAAGCTAGCTGTTTACTGCCATATAGAAGCTGGCTTATTAATGGTCATAGGGGGTCATCTAGAATTGAATGTAGATAATGTTGAGCAGAAAATTCTTAAGATACCTGCATGACAGTTTCAATCATTATATTAATGGGGAAAAATAGAAAATGAGATACCACAACCATGCTGTGGGGTTCCACTTGAGAGAGAGCATCTGAAGCTGCAGAGCATTTATTGTCTGATCCTGAGATTGGTGTCTCATCTCTGTAGCTTAAAGCACTTTTTACTTACTGAACCAGATCAGAATTCCTTTGTCTAGGATGCAGCTAAGCAACTTTTATAAAAGGGTGTTCTTTTCATTTGGTTAGCATGCAGTACCAATACTTCACAATTCAAAGATAGTATGAAATGATATCACATGTATGCCCATGAATATGGAGAAATTGTTTTCTACTATACTCTTCTTTTATGAGTTCTCAAGCGACTGGAAGTTACAATCAGAACTTATTCCTCAAAATTTCAAGACTATTTCACATAAATTATTTCTGTTGCCCAATCCCCTAGTTTGTTGTTACTGCTACTTCTGCACCCCTGACCCTCTGTTGGGTTATCATCTTGGAATTGTACTTTGAGAGGTAAGGGCTTGGATTTGAGTGTAGAAATTTAACAGATCTGATCAATAGTTCTTGCCATTGTAAGCTGCTATTAAAATTATGCTGTCTGGAAGCACATATCTTTAGAACTGAACTTAAAGCATCACTGATGTTTAATCATGTGGTATAAACTGAGTACTGATTCCCGTGGAGTTGTTTTCTGTTTCCCTCTAGATCTAGTTCAAAGATGGAGTATATCAACTTTTAATCATAGATAGTACTTGAAAATGCATATACAGGTCCCTTTTTAAACAATTTTGTTGAGATATGATTTATATACCATATTCATTTAAAGTGTACATTTCAATGGTTAATATAGTCACAGAGTTGTATAGCCATCATTACTCAATTTTAGAACATTGTCATCACCCCAGAAAGAAACCTTGTAATCGTTACCAGTCACTCCCTACCCCTCCTCCTCTACTCCCTGGCAACCACTAATTTACATTGTCTCTATGGATTTGCCTATTCTGAACATTTCATATAAATGGAATCATAAATATGTCACCTTTTATGTCTGGTTTCTTTTACTAAACATAATATTTTTAAGGGTCATCCATGTTGTATCATGAATCAATCAGTATTTCATTCCTTTTTATGGTTGAATAATATTCCATTGTATGGACATTTTGTTTATCCACTCATCAGTTGATGAAT